>NW_021620800.1:1365884-1374027 GCF_004785775.1 Grammomys surdaster
TGTGTGTGTGTTTCTGTGTGTGGTGTTTGTGTGTGTTTGTGTGTGTGTGTTTGTGTGTGTATGTATGTGTGTTTGTGCGTGTGTGTTTCTGTGTGTATGTTTGTGTGTGTGGTGTTTGTGTGTGTGTGTTTCTGTGTGTGGTGTTTGTGTGTGTAGTGTATGTGTGTGTTTGTGTGTGTGTGTTTGTGTGTGTATGTGTTTATATGTGTAGTGTATCTGTGTTTGTGTGTGTTTGTGTGTGTGTGTTTGTGTGTGTATGTATGTTTGTGTATGTGTTTATATGTATAGTGTATCTGTGTTTATGTGTGTATGTTTCTGTGTGTGTGTGTTTCTGTGTGTGGTGTATGTGTGTGTGTTTGTGTAGTGTGTGTGTTTGTGTGTGTGGTGTATGTGTGTGTAGTGTATGTGTGTGTTTGTGTATGTATGTGTGTTTGTGTGTGTGTTTCTGTGTGTGTGATGTATGTGTGTGTAGTGTATGTGTGTGTTTGTGTGTGTATGTATGTGTGTCTGTGTGTGTGTTTATGTGTGTGGTGTATGTGTGTGTGTTTGTGTGTGTGTGTGTGTTGTATGCACAAACCATATTGCACAAGTATGGCGGTGAGAGGGCCATTTGTTGTAGCCTCTCATCCCACCAAGCTGGTCATGGGAATCAAACTCAGTCAGGTCTGCCTTGGCATGTCCCCTTTTCCACTGAGCTGTCCCAGTAGTCCTTCATCCCCATTTTAAATATTGAAAACCCTAGTACTGAGGAGGTAAAGAATCCCGACTGGACTCCCTGAGTGCACTAGGCTCCACCTTTAAGCCGGTCTTTGGAGTAAACTCTGCACTGCACAGAACCCTCTAGAAACTGCCCAAAGCTTCTGAAGCCATAGATACCTCTCTTTTCTGGGCATGCTGGATTACAACTTCTTTATAAAAATCTTTGGGAGCATGAGGACCTGAGAGGGACAATGTACTGGAGTGAATGGACCCAGAAGTCCTCAGTGTCTCCCTGTGTCCTGAGGTGAAAGCCGCTCATAGACAGGTTTCTGGAGTGAAAGCGTTGGATGGCATGAGATGAGCCAGCCAGTTGCCTGAGACATGGCATGCTCCCGAGACATGGAGTCTGGTGATGACACCAGCTCCTGCTTCCTTCTTCTGGTCTCTGCTGCCCCAGTACAAGTCTGAAAGCTATTGGATAAGCAGAGGGTATGAGGAGTAGGTCCAGGCCAAACCATGCAGAGCCAGCACATTGGTGGAGGCATGGGGGAACCACACTGGGGATGGCAAGGTCTGCCAACCCATGAGGCCATGGTGCATGCCACCTGACCCCATACATTGACTCAGACTGGAAGATGACAACATAAAGGCATGAAAAGAGGGATACAGGCAAAACCCCCAGTCACAAGGGGGAATGCCTGAAGATCTGACCAGCCAAACACACACAAACACACACACACAAACACACACACACAAACACACACATACAAACATGCACACAAACACACACATACAAACACACACATAAACACACAAATGAATGTATAAATACATAAATAAATTTATAAAATGTAATTTAATAATGGGAAGATAGAAGTGAAGAAACCTTATGGTCGTGCTTCCAGCCCACAGTCCAGTGTCATCTCCAACCTCCCTTCTCGTTTTGAGCATTTGATGCCCAGCTGGTGTTTCTGTTTGGGGGAAATCCAAGGAACCTTTAGGAAGTGGACTCTGGCTGATCAAAGCAGGTTCCAATATTGTTAATTTTTCAACAATAGTCCCCTTCTGTCCCTGAGTGCTTCTTGCCTCCATTTCTCTTTCTACAATACGCCATGTTGAAGAGACAGGCTCCAGGGAAGATGTATTGAGGAAGATGGAAGGAGGCAAGGCCACAAGCTAAGGATGTGAGTGATACAGCAGAGAGAAGAGAGGGGGGCTGTGATGGCCACGTGACTTAGCAGGCCCAGGAAGTTACCAGGTAAGCTTCACTCAGAGTGTCAGATAACTGGCATGCATCACCCAAGCTTAGGAAAGAGAACCAGGACTTGATCCAAAGCAGTCAATCAACTCTCAAGATCAGCCAGGAATAAAAATTTAAAAAGACACCCAGATTATCACTTTCCCACGTTTACCAGCTCACCAGCTGGAATAGCCTAGTTTTAACCGGCTCACTTAACCTTCCAGAGAGTGAGGCAGGCAGCCTTAGCAGGTTAGAAGTCAGTACTTGTATTAATCAGCTTTGCCATCACTATAATGAAAAAACTGGAGGCAAGCTATTTTATCAAGAAAATAGGTTATTTGGGATTCATGGAACTGGAAGTGTCAGGCCTTTATCATAACCATTTTCTTGCTGGCAGCGCTTAAAGAGCAAATGTGGCAAGATGTGAGGAAGTCTCTATCTGGGCAGTCTTTCTCCCTGTTCTTATAAAGCCATGAGGGGTCAATCCTGGTCTCTTCTTGATGATCTAATCACTACTCTAAGATATACCTCCTTTACATACCGTGGGCAGCTTATGCTTCTGCCTTCCTAAGACCTTGGGGATGACATTTCTACAAGAGTTTGGGCGGGGAGTGGGGGGATCTTTGCCCCTGTAGTGCCTCAAACCACACTGGGCAAATGATTTCTGTTTCTTGACCAATACTACTTACACAAGGAAAGATTGATTTTGACCCATGATCATGTCATATTCAAGCCGAAGCAAACACCTTCTCTGTATGTGTGTGTAAGAAAATGCTCATCTACCTGTTTGCCAGGAATAGGGCACAGGATCCAAGATCCAAAAGGCTTGCTAAAATATCACCATAATGGAGCTGCCTTCTGAATGGTCACCCATGAGTTAATGCCCTGTATTCTGTGGCTACACTGGTTCTGTTTTCCAAAGAATGGGTCAGTTCTACAGTGTTTAGAGCTGAGACTCACCAGGTACTTATAGAGGGCTGTTCACATGTGAGCATCAGAGTGGGTCTGGTTGCGGTTCAAGTTTTAAAGCCATGATACAGGACCGTCACAAATACAGGCTAAGAAAGATGCGAGCCAGGCTTCCACACAGAGACAGTGAAATGTCCAAGACCTTGCTCAGGTTCATTGTTCTAACAGCAGACTGTGACACTACCTTGCCTTGGAAGACTGGACCAGTCAGCTTAGGAGCTGTGGCCCAGTAGATGTTCCACAGTTCCTCTTAAACAGGTTCCTAAGCAGAATTCTGAGCAGGTGTGGCTCCATCCTCCTGACTTAGGCCTTAGAGATGAAATAGGAGCTAAGCTAAAACTGGATGAGTGAAGCTCCACTCAAAACCATGAAAGAAGGATCCGGGGTCAACTAGGGTGGGAAGAAGGGGGTGGTAGGAAGAGGTTGAAGGCAGAGAGAACCATTTCCAGGATGGAAAGAAGAGCATTTGTCTCTCACTGCCCCCCAAAATGTATGTAAATGGAAACACCTCCTTCCCTGTACTGGAAGCTTCTGTCTCACCACTGGGCCTTCCTTGGGCTGGGTATGTGGGACAAGGATCTTTCATCCCATCTTCCAGGGATTTCTCCAACTTGAGAAAAAAGAAAGCTTGGTTTTTAGCCCTGTTAATTCTTGGTGTTTTTTTAAAAAAATTTTTTAAATTATTTTTATTTTTATCGTTTTGACTGTTGCATTAGGAATGAGGAGACCCGGAGATGGATTTTATCTGTACACACTCGCATTCTCCTCACCATGCTTGTCTTTTTTTGTCAGATTCTGCCCTTGCTGCTGGAACCAGGAGAGAAATAGTAGTCCCCTCTCTCTCTCTCTCTCTCTCTCTCTCTCTCTCTCTCTCTCTCTCTCTCTGTGAAGAACGGTGGACTGAGCGTGCCCTTCTATGGTCCTTAGCATTCTGCAACGCACCTGTGTTAAAATATGAAGAAATAAAACAAATATAAATTATGCATTTTCCAACTTAATTTAAAATGCATTATGCTCGTCTTTGTTCTCCAGAATTAGTCTTATTAAGGGGACAGATCTGGATGGATTCATTTTGAGCCCGTTTATTCACTTCTTTGTAATTCAGTGGCAAGGATTTCTGTCCCCAGGCATCAAATTAATTTTTTTATACTGTAAGTAACACATACAAAATATAGACCTCTTTGTGTTATTTCTTTGTTTACCTAGCATGTGACACACTCCCCTCGAAGGCTGCCACCAAATCTGAAATTCTCTATTCAAAATATAACACTTCCCAGGTGGTCTTTAAAGCCACAGGCCGATTGTCACAATACTGGCCTTGAACCTAACAATGGCATGGTCCTTTCCCCGGTTTTCATTTTATGTGCAAGACCTTCAAGCCCTTCCTCTCACCTAGCTTCTCATATGACCACTCCACACCCCTGCCCAAACATACCAACACCATATGAACTGCTATTTCAGGCCTATTTAAAATACGCACCCAATCTCATTTTGGAGTATTGTTTTAGTACAGTAATTCTTTGTTCCTCTTAGACGTTTTAAATCTTTATTTTTCTCCCCTAAACTGAGCAAGCAAATCGTCTGCATTCTTAATTAGTCTTCTTTAAACAAAATATCCTTTCATAGGCACTAATAAAGACTAAAGAGTGTTCCTCTCTTGTTCAAATAACTGCTTGCTGTAGTATAAAATTGTGAGAGACACGCTGCAGATCAAGTTTCAGGCTCCAACTGGAGAAGAAGAACAAGCCGTGCCATAATAAGCAGATTTTAATGATTTACTATAAATCAGCATTTTTGCCCTGTCAGTGAGATTGAAGAGGCAGACAGCTCCTCACATGTCTGCCGAGCAAACGTCTTCCTGATGAATCATGTGCCCTGAATCACTGATCATAACACTCAAACGCACATCCAAATAATGAGAGAAACATATACACAGGCTCCGGTGCTTGCTCGAAGGCAACGCCACCCATCTATGTTTTGTCGGCGTGTGGTAGTTAAACCCGTACATTGATCCTCCAAGGATTCCAGGGAGGGTAATAGAAGTGTATATTACTAGGTTAACCACTGATGCCCGAACGTAGACAGATCTGCATAAATGCTATCCCCCCACCCCCCACCCCCAGACCTTTGATGAGAGTCTAATCTAGTGTTGAGAAGGGAGGGAGAAAAGGCAGACTGTGGTGATGAACAAAAATGCAAAGAAGCCAGCTGCAGAAGCCCATAGAGATTGAGGACTAACTTCTGTTGGGTGAAAAGGCTCATTGGGTTTGGGGGCAATGCTTTCTAATGTTCCCCTTCCTCAGCCCCCTGTTGCTTTAAGCTCTATCCTCCTTCCCCTAAATTACTGGGTGTCAGATGAGTGGAACCCCTCCCAAGAGATAGAAGAAGCATTACCCAAGAATTGGAGCACCCACTTAGCAACTACTATACGGGATCAAGTGGGATCCAGGCTTCTTGAGTGGATGCTGTGCCCATCTCCAGACCTAGGCCCAGTGGATGCTCAGGACACATCTGTTGGACTAGATTCATTCGCTGATTGTAGCCTCACTTCTCCTGATAACTGCCTCCCTCTATCTTCCTGAGCTTTGCCTACCTCTTTAGTATCTTTAGTATCTCATCCTGATGTTGTTTGCTTCTTTTTTTCCTCCTAATGAGCTGTGGCCTTCTTATTGCAAGATTGTCTGGTTAACTTGTATGAAGCCTTCACAGTATGTTGATATAGTAGACTTCATTATAAATCACCCACCCTCTTATGCAGTAGGAGAAAGGGAGAATAGGTAGATGGATAAATATTTAGATTAGTGGATCGATGTATGTTTGGATAAATAGGTAGATGGATATGTGTTTAGATGAATGGATTAGTGGATGGATGGATGGATGGATGGATGGATGGATGGATGGATGGATGGAAGGATGGATGAGTGCGTGAGTGTTTGGATGGACTGGTGGGCATGAACTGGTATGTGTGTGTGTGTGTATGTGATAGATTGATGGATAAATGTTTAGATAGGGTAGTGGTGGTAGTGGTGTGTGTGTATTTGGATGGATAGATGAATAAGTATTTAGATGGAGTGGTGTGTGTGTGTGTGTGTAGTTGAATGGATAAGTGTATAGATGAGTTTGGACGGTTGTGTATGTAGATTGGTGGATAGATATGTGTGTGGGTAAATAAGTGAATGGTTAAAGCCATAAAGGCAAAGTATGGACCACCCAAATTCACCCAGCAAGCCAACCCTCTGGCATGCTGCACTCTCATGGAAAATAGGAGGGAACTCTTGAACTAATGATGACCTATGCATTTTGACCAGTTTATGACTTGGTACCCTTGTGCATCTACAATCCAGTGCTGCTGGTGCCAGTAGAGAATCCACCAGGGCTCATTTGCCAACCTACAATGGATCCTGGAAACTGACCTCTTAGGATCAGAAGTCAATGCCGAGGACTGTCCATAAGTCACTGTCCTTGGATATTGTCTTGTCACTTTTTCTTTTGAAAACAGCTCCAAAAAGAAATGAAAGCTACACTTGCAGGCTCCACTCCAACTTGGTGACAAGAAGAAGCATCATCAGAACTCCAAGATCGGTTTTCTAGAAATACTTCCTTGAAAACCAGAGTGAGTCTTCTGGTCAGATATGGGACTAGCTCCCGTCACTTCTCAGGATATTAGATCAGATTGGAAATGGCCTTTATCATTTTGGAATTCTTAGAGATGATAAAATTCATGTACTGTTCCTACTTATTTGATGTTTACTGACCCCTGCCCAAGGCTCCTGCACACTCTCCTTCACAGACAGAACAAAGAATCCTGGAATGTCTGAACTACAATCACCAGTACCCAACTCATTGCTGAATCCAAAAATGTGCCTGTTATCCTTGCCCTGACCTAGGGGCAAACCCTTCACTTGGTTTCTGGGAATGGATGAGAAGACCTCCCTCCTGCTCTTGACTAAGCAGCTGTCACACTATTGTTAGGAAAGATTGCTAACAGAAGTCTTCAGGAGCCAGAGAGGAAAGAAGGGACCCCGGAGCACCCTGATAACTTCCCACTGGGTCCTGTATAGGCTCCACATTCCAGTTCCCCAGTGTGTGACCCAGAATGCATTGCAGTCTCCATAGCTTCACCCCTTTGCCTAGTTGCCTGTGCCTGAAATATCCCCTTCTCCCCTGTCCGAACCATCTGTCCACGGAGCTCTTCATCACTTCCAACACTAGAGGTCATCTGTCCCTTCTCTAGGGGTGGGATAGTAACTAAACACTCCTGGCTCCTCACTAGCCCAGCCTCTTCTTCCTGTATTTTGTTTTGGCTTCTGTTTGACTAGTTGGTTGGTTTTGTTCACTTTTTTGTTTGTTTGTTTTTTGTTTGTCTGTTTGTTTTTGCTTGCTTCTGGCAAGGGACAGAGCATGACATCCTGACAGGTGGGGTGGGGCTGGGGTGGTGGGGGGGTCGGGGTCGGGGCCGGGAGCAGGGTGGGGGACAGGGTGGGGCGGGGGGGTTGTTCAGTGTGCATTGAATACTTGCCACATGTCACCCGATGTTCTAAGTATACAATGGTTTACTCAGAAAAGGTCTCTTCAGAGTGGCTCCATAAACGTGTGTGAGTAGTGTCACCACACATGGCTCTGTAATTACAGTGACCTCTCCCTGGTAAAAGCTCTGATTTCACCATCTTAAAACTTTAATAATCTTAAAAATCAGAACCTACACTTTTACCTTGTAAAAATCATCGAATAAACTTAGTATCTTTCTTCCTTTCATTAAAATTATGATGATGGTGATGATCTTAAATTCCAGGACAATCAGAGGCAGAGACAGAATCCGTTCCATAAGTGAAATAGGCTGCTTAATACCGTCCAGTGACTGGGAAAGGGCCCAGGCTTTTGTTATTATCTGGAAGTGTGAGCTGCTGGATGTGCTGACCTTCCTTTCCTGGAAAATGATGAGGTCTGCAAGTAGGGGTCCTGTTAGCTCCTCCCCAGCCAGCAGGAGCCGGAAGGAACACCCTAAAACAGGCACTGGTCTAGCCACCTCTTATCCTTCATGTCCCAACCTCGATTATGAGTGATTAAGGTCCTTTCTCCTTTCTGTTTCCTACTCTTACGTCTGAGTCTTACACAATGGACTCTAGAAAGGCAACAGGGGAGATCCAGAGAGCCTCTAGGTGAACTTCAGACAATCACCACCAGGGAGCGTCTCAGCGCCTGGGGACAGTATTAGGGCTCTCTCTCTCTCTCTCT
>NW_021620800.1:1374427-1383885 GCF_004785775.1 Grammomys surdaster
TCCCTCCCTCCCTCCCTCCCTCCCTCCCTCCCTTCTTTCTTTCTTTTTCCTTTTTAACCTTTTATTTGATATGGGGTTAAAGGGTAGGCCCTGGCTGGGCATATAGCAGACTGGCCTCAAACATACAGAGCTCCATCGGCTTCTGTTGCCTCCCAAGTGGATCTACCACTGTGCCCAGCTGGTCTTGGAAGCTTTGATGTAGATGCTATGATCTCGCTGGCCTGAGGGCTGGGAACAAGGCACCCGGTGAGCCTTCTTCACACAGGCCTGCAGCTCTACTCTCCATTAGGGTAACAGGCTTGTGTCTGACTGCTGCCTCCTTCCTCTCCTGCATGGGATAAGCTGCTGGACACTCATCTGCAGAAGGCAGTGTTTTCTTCGAGTTTCTAGAGATGCACGGTCTGCAGAGCCCATCCCTGGGGTCCGGCTCAGGCTATGCACCCAATGAAGTGCTTTGCGGATTTCTCCCACTCTTCAAGAGCACGTTGGCCACCTTCCACAGAAGATGGAAAACACACTAATCAAGTCATTTAGAGCAATGAGGACAGAAGTGACACACTCATGTGTGTAGGGACAGCAGTGATTGCTTGCAGAGTCCTTTCAGCCATTTCCAGGGTCAGTCATAGTCCTTTACCTCCAATAAGTGCCCAGGGACTACACAGATACCATAAACCTAGTGGGACCCAGTACTCAGCAGGTGTATAGGAAAGATCTTCGGAGGGAGAGAGAGGGACAGGGCAGGGAGTTGCCAGTGGCCATCTCAGCTTCGAGCACTGTGCAGCTGAAAGGTGATCTCAGCTGCAAGAGGGTCCCCTCTCGTGGGACACGCATCCATGTGAGGAGAAGGAAAACAAACTCGTTCTAGGTCAATTTAAAGGTTAAATGGAGGTCAGCAAGGGGGAGCAGAGGCATCCTCCCAGCCATAGAAGTCTCTCGGCTACAGACCCAGGTTTTTAACCTTTGGCTCTCACATCCATCTGGAGGGGGGCGGGGGGGGGTGTACGATTGCGAAGCAGATAATTGGGCGTTAGTAGACACACCATTTTAGTAATCTCCGGAAATAAAATAAGAGAGTGATGGTGAATCCGGTGGCAGTTACTTTGGAAAGATAGTAATGTGTAATTCCCAGTTTCTCAGACTGTAACTTGTGCACTTAACCACTAATTTCTCCACTGCACCAAATGCAGTGTGTACATTTAGTTTAGAATTTATCATCACCGTTTGTGTATATTATGCCAGCGGCATAATCCATCCTCATGAAGCTAATGTCGAACATTAGCAAAATGGACTCGTTGCTGATCCTGCCAGGCTCTGGCCTCAGATGCACCAGGAGCAGTTCACCAAGCCACAGGGCTGGGTGTCCACACCCCTCCCCCTCGACACACACACACCACTGAGCATATGTGGCTTTATGTCTTGGTTCTTAACTTCAAACAGGGTGGGCTGGTATCTGCAAGTTGCTGGTGGTGTCCATTGTCTGTGGATGTAAAAATCAATGACCTACATAAGATTTTGATTTTGCACTGGGAATTGAGAGGGAGGGAGGGAAGGAGGGAGGGAGGGAAAGCCAGAGAGACTGCAGATAGAAAATAATGAAACCGTCATGTTAAAAAATATTAGCATATCGGGCTCAAAATATATATTTCCTCATTTGTTCCCCTCCCCCCTCGGAATAAGAACATATCTAATTTCATGGTCATCTGATTAAAACAGTTAATTGTGTTAATGTGCCATTTAGCTGAGAGCAGTGGTCATTTGGAAGTGGACGCTCACCCGGGCGCAGAGAACAAAACCCCATAGTTTCAAGGCTGCTAGGGAGCTGGGAGAACCCGGATCTGCTCTTGAAGCCTCTGCTCAGATTTTAAATCCCTGTTTTTATTTTCTTAAAAGAGAAAGAAGGGGGGAGAAAGCCTCAAACTGCTGATTTCTGCAGAAAAACCTGCAAATGAACTGTTCTATTAGGCACAAACATACCCAAGTCTTTAGAAGCCCTCTCTTCAAAAGCATAATTAGGTATTTATTTCAGACATACTAACATCTTTGCAGTAGCTAATAAGATGCAGCCCATTTGAATATTAATATAATAAATGATTAAATTAAACAGCAAGATTCAGACTCAGAAATAGCCTTTATAGGTCCCAGGGGGTCACTAAAACTGTTTCTATTTCTTTCTACAGTTAACATAGTACAAGGGACGAGAATGCATACGGCAATATTTGTCTTATGAAACACGGAGTTTTATATGATACTACTCTGTTTTATTGTTCCACGGTTTGAATCCGGGACCCAGAGTGAAGTCACCACGCAGAGGCCTGACAGCCTCGCTTCCTGTGTCTCTACTCGCCGACATTCTGGAGACATTCTATGGCTTACAGAGTCCTCTCTGAAAGTCTCCAGGCAGATAGGTGAATGAATTGATGATGCAAAGGAAAGAGAGAGAGAAAGACAGAGAGAGAGGGAGAGAGAGAGAGAGAGAGAGAGAGAGAGAGAGAGAGAGAGAGAGAGAGAACAGAAACTAAATGAGCCAGACGACAGAATCACCCATGGTTCGTTTTGTGTGTCTTCGTGGGTGTGTTTCTAACTCCACATAGAGCAATTCTGGTGTGCGGCTGGAAGGCCACACCCAAGAGTGGGTGTGCATGTAATGCCAGGATGTGAGACGGACACCATCCGTCTCTGGACTAGGAGGGACCCCTCCTCCCCCAACTCCACTGACAGAGAAGAGAAGGGGCAAAGTAGGCAACTATAATTGGCTGTTATTCCAATAAAGGTGTTTCCCTTTTTAAATTAGTTCATGAAAACTGCATATTCTCCAAATCCCAGGAACCTGAGAGTGTTAATAAACATCTGGCCGTGGTTTTTGCTTAATTAGCATTCTTTAGTTTGGGCGGAAGTCTGTTTATGTAAAACAAAACACATACTCACAGGGGTTGGGGGGGGGATGTATAAGCCACAGCCCTTAAGTAACCCAAACTCGGCTTTCCCTAATGGTAGTTGAGAGCTGTGTATCTTTCCTACATGCCCACCATCACCTGAGCTGCAGAAAAGAAGAATTTCATCCTTAATTTCAGCATTTGCGTCTCCTAACCGTTGTGCAGTGGTATCCTGGCATGTGAAAAAAATTCACATTTCTGCAATAAAAAAAAAAAAAAGAAGATATTCAAGCTTGGAGGTCAGCTTGAACAAAGCAGAAAACAACAGCAATGGGCTTAAGGCATGTCCATGGGCCCCTTTATTATCATCCACAACCCAAATCTCCCAGCCCTATCTCCCTCTAAGGAGCAGCATTGGCGGGAAGGTAATGGATAAACTGAAACCCAGCTCACAAGACTCTGCTGCCTAAATTAGATTAAAGAAAAGTCGGAAGAAAACTCCAAGATAAGTGGTATGAAGTAAATCAAAACAAATCATCTTACCAAACTTTATTCGCATCTGATACCATTTTTAGAAATTAAGGTCAGTTTTGTGGAACTAATAGGAAGACGTACCTATATATCTCGGACACCATGACAATGCCGGAGTGGAAGATTTATATACCACACTTGCAGATGCTGAGGAAAGATACGGGAGATCAAATGGGAGTGCATGATAACAAATGAAAAATGGTCCCCACAGCCCATAAATTAATTGAGAGAAGAAGGTTGTCATTATTTGAACATGCTTTAAAATAAGGTATGGGATCCAGATGGCTGAGGATAGATAGGCACCCAAAGTTTGAGTAATTGATGGCTTAAAAATAAAACAAGATCTCGCTGGGCAAGTTAGGGGAGAGATCGTAGGAAGAGAAAAGAAGATTTTGTTGTTTTTTTTTTTTTCAAAGAAGCACAAGACAAAAAGATGAGCCCTAAGTTGGCAGCACAGCCAGACTGGAGCTTAGGCATGGTGCAGCGGCGGAGGTCAGGGTCAAGGACAAAAGGGGGCAGACTGGAAACTGAGTCCCAGAGAGGCAGCTGTTTCAGACGCTATTGCCTTAATCTGTTCCGCTTTGTTCAGAGCTTTTTGTTGTTGTTGTTGCAAACGTAATCCTTTCTTCTTCTTTTTAATGGTATCAGAATAAGGCGATGTTAAGGTGGGCCACCAGTGTCGCAGAGAGCTCTCTTCTGCTGCTGTTTAAAATTTTATGCCATGGGAAAGTTCACAAAGGATGTGCTTTGGGGGTAGGTTTGGTGTAGGGGGCGGTGGTGGAGGGATTTTCTTGAGGCGGGGAGGAGATTGACAAGGAGCAAACCCAATTGCTTTCTGATATTCCTCAGCCACAGTACTAAGGTCAGAGACTTGATTCAGGCTCCTCCCTCTCATAAGCCTGGTCCTCTACCCACTGATAACAACTTGGTGGTGCTCACTGTAGACTTCTCTCCAGGAAACAGTATTTCCTCGGCAAGCTTGTGCTAAGTGGATTCTGCACCAACAGCAAGCCCTGCCTTGCTCCCTTCTTCCAACCTTGCCTTTCTTTTTCCTCTGTTTCTTCCTACCTTTTTGGTTCTTTCCTCCCAGAATTCCTTACTTTCTTCCTTTCTCACATCTCTTCCCCCCTTTTGGACATCACAGCTAATACCAACATCTGTAATTTCACCCACACCCTTGAAATGCAAGAAACAGAAGGTTTGCACGGAGCTTTCTCCGTGTGACAGGGTATCTTCTGGCTTTGATGATCCCACTCCAGCAAGGCTGGGGGCAAATGTCTCAGGGCACAGTCAGAAGGGAGCATCCAGGGGTGGGGGAGCCTCTTGAATACACAGATCAGATTTTTCAGAGGCTTTCTTTAAGGACTCTACTTGTCCTGTGTTTTCAATTATTTCTCCTCAATGTTTCCTTGCTTCTCTTTCATATGCATAGATTTTTTTTTACCCTCCAAGTTATGTTTTTCCATTGTGAATAGCTTGGGATGAAATGTTGATCACTAAAGACAGTGTGAGTATACTTGACCTTTTTCCACCTGCTCAGATCAAGCATAGATTCTCACAGTATTCTCCGAAACTCACATTAAAATCCTTGGCTACCGATGACTTGTGAAAAGAACACGTGTACAGCAATGGAATTCTACAACTGCCATCAGTATCTGACCACATATGACCTAAGGAATGGACAAGTATGTTCGCACCTTCAACATGCGTGCACATGTGACACATGCGTGCCTGTGCGCGTGTGTAAATGTGCATGTATGTAGTAGTCTGTGCCACAGCAGGATGTGTTATTAGGACAGCAAAATAAAATTCAATTGAAGAGTGTTCCTTTGGCAGGCCACTGTTCACTGTTCATCTCCACAGAAAGGCACACATGTTACATGAAAATGTGACCCTCCCACACAATGTTAAGCCAAGAGATCTACTGATAATGTGGAGACAATGACGTACAGGCCACCAACATTTCAGGACAAGGCAATCTGCCAGCTGGATTGATTTGAATACTCTGCCTACAGCCTTATTTTGTCTTTTGTCATAAAAAGGGACATTGGTCCCTTCCTTCCCCACACAGGGAAGGAGTTGAGAGGGAAAACTCCTTCAAACTTGGTACCAACAGCTATACCTTAGCAGATGCTGAACATGGCTGAGAAGAGATCTTCTGTGGTTTAAAAGTTAAAATAATAGTAACTCTGAAGGGATGAGCCGACTCTTGCCTTCACAAGTTCAAAAGAAAGAGGGGACAGTGTTGGGAGACACTGAGTGGAGTGGAGTGGGTGTTAAATAGTTTTTGCCCCACACACTAAAAATTCTAGACTCATTCAAATGCATGTCACCCCCCAAAAAAACAAACCCTAGACTTATTCAAATGCATGTCTTGCTTGTCTCTGACTAGAGTGAAATCTCTTAGCCCAGCTGTGGTCTTCCCACTTCTGAGGTTTGAAGGGGGGTGGGGGAGCTGTTGGGTGACAAAGGAAAGGAAGGAAATGGAGAACATCCTCCCAAACCAACAGCATGCCACTAGAAAGACAGAGGCACAGGCTATTGATTTTTTTTTTTTTAAATACAAATTTGGCAGATTTCACATGATCCATCACATTCCTCGGGATGGTTAGGATGCAGCTTGCATGATTTATTCAGAATAAGGTCCATTTTTAGCTGTATTTAAGTCTCCTATTTGTTATTTAACATGTGTTTAATGTTTTCTGTCCCTGCTGTGCACAGCTGCAAGCTGCTATTTTTTGGCAATTTTTGTGACTGGGAAGTGATTTGTGTCTTTGCCGTTCACCTTTCTATTCTACGGCCTGCTGTTTTGATTCCCCTCCCCCAAACTTTGAGAAATATGTCCTTCTGTGTCATGACCTCCACTTCACTTTGTCGGGCAAGGAGGAAGGAATCAGGGGCACATGGAACATGACAAACCTTTCACGGGATGTTTAAAAAAAAGGGGGCCGGGAGGAGCTGGAGTGAATAGGGATTTCAGGAAGTTTATGTTAAAAAGATTAAAATGCCAGGTGTGGTAGAATTTACCTGTAATTCATTGCTGGGGAGGCTGAAACAGGAACATGCAAAGTAATAAGACAGCCTGGGCTATAACAGACTAGGACTCTAAATACATACGTGCATGCATTCATAATACATACATACATACATACATACATGAATAATAATAATCATACATACATGCATACATGCATGGATGTATACGCACATACATAATACATACATAATCCACACATACATACATATGCATACATGTACGTACATACATGAATGCATATATACATCATGTATGATATGTGTATATATATATATGGATAATACATATATATGCATGCACGCACAAACACATAATCCATACATGCATATATGCAGGCATATATAAATACACACATAGATACATACACAATACATTGAATTAAGGCAAAGTCTGCTTATTCTAGTCCCTCTCCAGAATGGCTCAAAGCTGGGGGCTTAGAAAAAAAAGTCTAAAGAAAGAATGTCTGTGTCGCAAATTAGCTTAAAGTCTGACATGCTTCTGGAAGATTTAGCCAGATGGGGACAGGTCCTGTCTATCACTTACCTGCAAGAGAGAACAACTTCCTGTTTACCTACCCCATGACTGTTTGAAGGTTCTGCAAGACCCAACAGAGTGCTTTATCGCCTATGCCTTCCTGTGATTAACATTCCCAGAGGAGAACACACACCAGAGGCCAGAGGACAACTATCTTGAACCCCTGTGCTCTCTAACCTCCCCACCCCACACCTGCCAGGCAGGCACCAAAAGTCAACCACTGACAAGCTTTGCTGAGTGCAAGCATCAGGTTTGGGCAAAAGGAAGTCTCACCAGCCCAGTTTGGATTTAAAAAAAGTCTGTATGTATTTATCTGATTCAGGCCAACAGGACGATAGCACATCTCGATGTGTTGATTTATTTTCCCCAAGGCTAAAGGATCCCGCTTAATATTGCTTGATATATGCTAACCTTCCCTTTATAGGGTCTGCAATTGAAAGCCATGTTGAAACGGTTTCATCCTGGCCTCTTACTTATCTGAAACACTCTGACTGTGCCGTGGAAATTGAATCTTTTCCTCCCAATCTTACTGACATGAAAAATATATAATACGGTAAATGATTAATGCAGTTATAAAGTGTACCAGAGATAAGATTTAAGTATTCATATTTCTATCATGTTAATACAACATGATAAACCCATGAAGCAAACTTGACCGGGGCATTTGTTATTCTGTCCAGTGTTCAATTATTCTTTGTCCAAATACAATTTAGGGGCTTGCTGTAATGCGGTTGGTTGGCGCAGCACATTATGCGCTTCTGCGAGATAATAAGCCGCCTCGATGGTCAGCCGAGGAGACCCCTGCGCCATGCAAGGCTCCATCCACCAAATGCCGACGAACGTGCAGACAGAGCGCGTGCCCTGCCCCAAGGACAACCCTTCTGAAAAGATCGTTTGCCACAGAATACAAAGCTTATTTTCGCCGTCCTTTTTATAGGAAAGTCTCCTGTGAAAGGGAAACTTATTTGCCATAATCAAAAAGAGGCTTAACAATAAATGGAAGCGCTTAGAAGCCGCCATCCCCTAACGCTGAATACGGCAGTTTTTATCTGTGACTACAGAGAAGCCATTTCTCTGTTGGCTCTAAATGGCCCCCATTCCTTCCTCGTGCAAATTGCTCACATGTTCTGAGGTGCCATTTACCACCCACCTCATTATTTTTATACTTCCGATGATGTCGATTTTGATTTTCAAATGCCAGCCATTTATAGCTCATTCTAAAACACACACACACACACACACACACACACACACACATTAAGTGATTCACAATCCCTGCCATTAGATAGCTGGGCTTTGGGAGCCTAGTGCTGTATCAAGAAAAGAAAATACAGCAAGGCCACAGGCTTGCCTCTGGTGCCCCAGACCTGTCTCCAGCTAGTTAAGAGACTCTGAGGATGTCTCATCCCTGCCACAGAGGAAGAATGACATTTCCCTTCAGCATGCTATGGTAGGTGGCTACTATCACCGTGTGGTATACAACAAGGTCTCGTGGAGTGTTGGTGATCTCTGTGTTGCCACTCTGTCATGAGGATAGACAAGCTAAATTAGATAGCAGGTCCAGTGTTAATACCTGTCCAGTCATAGCTAGAAGCATTTCGTTGCTATGTCTTGCTTGAGGTTGCTAGTGATGGCTGCCATCCTGAGACATGGCGCTTGGTTTGTCTTTATAAATCAGTGTCTGGAAGAATATCCTCCTTGGAGGCCAACATGGGCAAGTATAAGCAGATGAAACCATGGGAGAGGCTCAGCCAGCCTCTGGCACTGCTGGACTCAGTGTGAGACTCAAGTCTAAGCCACGAGAGTGTTGGGGACCGTGTGCAAACCCTGATGGAAGTAGCTGCTCTGTGAGTCCTGTGGTCCCTTTTCTGACAGTACCCTAATGGTAAACAAATCAATACCCTCTGGTGCTGGTGGAGGACTCACCTGAGTGGATGCTTCATATTCTTTATGAGCATAAAGTCAGTACTGTGGGGATGACAGAATGAAGCATGCTGCAGGAGATGCCCTGCAGAAGTAATTTTTTTCGCAATTCTCACGTCCTGCCACAAGGGTAGAATGGTATTTCTCTCAGCATGTATGGTAGGTGGCTTTCACTGTGTGATGTATAATAAATTCTCTTCCCACAGTCTAGATGCTGTAATTTGGATCTGAAGTATTCACCGTCAAAGGTCCATATATTAACATGTTAGCAAGTCAGTTCCTGTCATGTGGCACTGTTGGACAGTGATGGAGCTTTAAGAGACAGGACTCGGTGAGGTCATTGGAAGTATGATCTGGGTTGAGGGGTGGGGGATATTAGGATCTGTCTTTTTCACGTTCTTCCACTCTCTCTTCCTGGCCTGTATGAGGTAAGTAACATTAGTGTGTGTGTGCATGCGCATCACCACATGTTCCTGTCATGAAGTACTGCCTTAACATATCTCCCTCATCAAAACACACACACACACACACACACACACACACACACACACACACACACA
>NW_021620800.1:1383895-1387829 GCF_004785775.1 Grammomys surdaster
CACACACACACACACACACACACACACACACACACACACACACACACGGCCAACAGATTATGGATCCAAACTTGCCAAACTGTGATGAAAGTACACACCTTTCCTCCTTATAAACTGTATATCTCAAGTAATTTGTCATAGTGACAGGAAGCTAGCACACCAGCACCTTGAGATGGGGGCCTGGAAAAGTGATTCACAGATATATCGTGCACTAGGCAAGCTGTAATGAAGAGAGTACACTAATTTGGGGCCAGCACAAGAATGCCTTTAAGCTACCTATTGGAGACAAGAGAAAAGAGAGATTCAAGGTTGGGTTTCCTGATCTAGGAACAACAGCAACAAAAATCTGAGGAGAGAGAGAGAGAGAAAGAGAGAGAGAGAGAGAGACCAGGAAGGTTATTTGTAGAGAAGAAAGATGGCTCAGCAGTTAAGAGTGAATCCTGCTCTTTCAGTTCCCAGCACCCATGTCAGGCAGTTCACAATCTCTTGTAACTCCAGCCCCAGGAGATTTGGTGCCTTCTTCAGGCCACCATGGGCACTAAACTCATATGCATACACACACACACACACACACACACACACACGTAAAAATAGTAAAATAAATCTATTTTTAAAGGAAGGTCATTTGTAAAATTGAACTAGTCCTAAGAGGCTAAAATGCTATAATACCAGGGTAAAGAGTGTGTGTGTATGTGTGTGTGTGTGTGTGTGTGTGTGTGTGTGTGTGTGTGTTAATACCAGGGTAAGGAGTGTGTGTATGTGCATGCACACACAAGCTTGTGTGTGTTTGTGTGTGGTCTTCATCCTGACGCTTCAGAAATTAACATATGAACAATGATCCTACAAAACTTAATGAAATCAGGACTTCCATGCATGCCTTTCTAGAACAAAGCAGATTTATCCAGTGCCTAATTTGTGACGGACGCTCAATGGATAACAGCTTATGTCTGAATAAAACTTCATTCTCACAGTTGTAGGATCATTATTGTGTACTTTGGAAACATTTTTGGTACCATCTTGAGAGCTGAGCACTGAGTGCTACAGCAAAAGTATGCAGAGGCTCTGGCATTGAACCCTTCTCTTGTCTTAACACACACTTCCCAGAGCAGCCTGGACATCTTTCTTGGCATTATCCACTCATTATAAGACCTGGGAAGCAATAAATCTGTGTTTTCTTTCTGAGAATCTATTTATCTGTTTCCATGGCATGGCTGGCCTTGGGTGGGCTGGAAGAGGGCCCTTCCTCCCTGCAAAATCTCCTCTAGTGCTTCCTAACTTTGAAACTTCCTCATTGAGGAAAAAAATGTATATGACTCCACAATGAGACACTTATAAGATGAATGTCATGCTGGAAAGGTTTATTTGTCAATGCTGAAAGCAGATATTTCTCCCCAAACTGATTTTGGCATTGTAAAGAAGGCTGAAAACCCTATGTTGGTTGGCATAATTCTGGTCCTATTATAATGCTGCTGCTGAGTGCTATCCAGCAAAGAAGGTTCTGAGGATCCTGAGATACCCCTTCTGTGAGGTGACTGCTTCCTGTCTTCCTCCAATAGCTGGCAGAGAGTTGGGCACAAGAGAGACTTTTGGAAGATGTGTCCAGCTGTGCACCCATCCCTGTGTTTACCACAGCCATCCACTCAGGGCTGAAGGGAGGCATAGCCATTGGAACACTACACGCAGATATTACCATAGGCATTGATGTCAGCCCCCAAGAGACCTCCCTTCCTTGGACCCATTGTTTCCAGCTCCACATGAAAACTGAGACATTATCTTCATCTTTTCAATCTCAGTCTTTCTATGCCTTACATAAAAGCATCTCTCAGATCTACAGAACTCAGTGACTTTCCTTTTATCTTTACTCAGACCCTCAGTCAATGGCTTTTCAACCTAAGCATTCTTGACATCCATAGTGATCCTATGGACATTATCTGACACTATGCTATAAAGGCCATCTGGTAGACCTTCCACCTTCATTTCTATAGCAAGTCATGACCTTAATGTTATAAGGAAGGTCTGGCCATCACATAGTCACATGGATTCAAAGGTGTCAAGACCCATCCATAAATCTTAACCAGATTTGTTCTATTTAGCAGTGCAAACTCCACATCCCCATAACTTCTTTCAGTCCTGAACTGACAAGCTATCTATTCTCCATAGGAAGGATATGCTTGGCACTTAGAATTCTATAATTCAACCAGATAGTTACATTTGGCTTCGTCTTTGTACTTAATATAAGGCAAATTATTTCATTCTTCCATGCTTTTGTTTTTCCATCTGTATCTGCAGAAATAGTGGCCCCTACCCAGTTGGGTAGCAGCTCGGATTTCATGACTCAATACAGGTGATATTTGGAATACAAATGAGAACAAAAATACCAGTTTCAAGAATTTGATCTAAAATAATAATCATAGCTCAACTTAAGATTCTACTACAAAGCTTCGGCCAGAGCTTTAATTAAAGTGCTGATACCTTCTAATAAGCTAAATGTCCAAGAGTAAGATGATGGCTAAGAGCTGGGGAGTGGGTCACCATGATGCCATAATAGAGAATGTGTTGCTTGGCACATTAGAAAGACCAGAAAAGGTATAAGACACAAGCATGAACAAGATACACACCACTACTGCACAGAGCTTGTCTCATTCCAGTCAGAATGGCTATCATCAAGGAGGCAAAGAGCCAGAGATAAGGTATCCTATACCGTGTTGGTAGAAACACACATTAATCTGGTCTGTGTGGACATCCATGGAGAGTTCCTGAAAATTAATATCAGAATTTTCTGTATGTTCTAGACATACTATTCTTGAGGACCTTCCTAAAAGAAATCAAGTAAGCACCCAGAGGTACTGGAAGATATGTGTTTGCTGTAGTACTGATCCACAACAAGTGAGATATAGAACCAGGTCATCAATAGAAAAATAGATAACATATAGTATTATATATACATATATACAATGCTATATTATTCCACTGCAGAAAACAATAAAAATTTGTCACACAAATACACACACACACACACACACACACACACACACACACGGAACTGGAGATCATAATTGTTGTAGTTTGAAAGAGAATGATCCCTACAGGATCCCATGTTTGAACATTTGGCCTCCACTTAGTGGCCCTGTTGGGGGATGTTTAGGAGGCATGGCCTGGCTGGAGAAAGTACATTACTGGGGGAGGGCTTTGAGTGTTAAAATGCTTCACCTACCTTCAGTTTGCTTTCCCTGCTTCATGGTTGCAGTTCAAGATGTGAGTTCTAAGCTTCCTGTTCCAACTGCCATGTCTTTGTTCTGCCATCATCAATGCTTATCCTTTTGGAAACATAAGCCAAGATGAACTCATCCTTCCTCAAGTTGCCTTGGTCATGGTGTTTTCTCACAGTAACAGGAAAAGATGGCATTAAGCAAACTGAGTCAGAATTAAAAAGGCACATATATTATTTATTTTTATTTTTGCCTCATATGTGGAACATATACACATGCACATTCATAGACACATTCACATACACATTCACATGCATATGAGCATACACATACATATTTGGAAAGAGAAAGAAAACTAGTGGGAGAAGGGGAGAAGGAGAGACAAGAGAACATAAGGGGGTGAATAAAAGTGTCCGTGACACACGTGTGTGAAAATGACATAGTGAAACCCATTGCTTTGTATAATAAATATGTACCAATAAATACATAATTTTAAAAGAAAATAATGTATACATATAAATACTGATCTAGTCTATATAATCAGTGAATGCAGTTCTTAGAACCTTGGAATGCATTCAGGTAGTGGCTTCTTCTTCTTCTTTTTCTTCTTCTTCTTCTTCTTCTTCTTCTTCTTCTTCTTCTTCTCCTTCTCCTTCTCCTTCTCCTTCTCCTTCTCCTTCTCCTTCTCCTTCTCCTCCTTCTCCTTCTCCTTCTCCTTCTCCTTC
>NW_021620800.1:1388229-1420214 GCF_004785775.1 Grammomys surdaster
CCCCCTCCCTTCCTTCTTCTCTTCCTGTTTTTGAGACAGGGTCTTTCTGTGTAGCCTCAGCTGTCCTGGAACTCACTCTAATGACCAGGCTGGACTCAAATTCAGAGATTTGCCTGTCTTTGTCTCTGTCTCTGGAGTGCTGGGATTAAAAACATGTGCCACCACTGCCAGAGAGATTCACTTTTCTGTGTAACTCTGTATCTATGGACAGAATAGAGTGGCTCCAACCTGTTGGGCAACAGGAGGATTTTCATAAGAGTTCAGAGAAGTTACATGGTCACATAGCCACTGCTGATGGTGATGAGGCAGAGGAGGAAGAATCATTGAGCCTGTGTGCTACACCCAGTCAAGGCTAGGCACTTGTGACTGTGATTTCTGAGGGAGTGTTTTCATAGGCCCCACTGGTGAGCTGAGCATTGGATTCAAACACGGGCTCTCCTGGTCAGCATTGCCACCAAACACTTGCTTTTAATAAGCAGCCTGTGACATTGCTGCTGCTGCCTCACACAGCCAATGTAGCTCTGGATGGGAGCATATCCATTTGTCAGACTCTCACCTCTGTTGAGAGTCATTAGTGCTGGAGCAGTAGAGAAGGGAGAATGCTAATTAAAAATCAGAACACCGGTTGTCAATGAAAATTCCTTGAGATGGATACTGATGTGATTCAGGGTGAGGTCAATGTCTATGGATGGGAAGACAGAATTCCACCTTCCTGACAGATGACTGAAGGTGGCAGAAACTTCCAGGCCACTGTGATGGGCTCAAAATGTCTATGGTTCTAAGAGATACAAGTGACATTGTATGAGGGACTTTGGGGTGTTGAATCCTCATTTGCCTAAAGCTTCCAGCTATCCTTCAAGAGGAACCCAGTTTTCAAAGAATGCATGGCTGATTCAGAGAAGGAAAAGGGTTAATCTGTCCTTAAGTTCCAGCAAGTGGAAAGTGCAACCTAGTTACTAACATTCTTTGATGTGTTTTGAAGATCAGCTGGCAATCATTAAAGTATCTGAGCATATTGTAATCAAGATTACCAGTGTGTATTAAAACATTTCCCACAAAGCTACACATCACTACTTGTGGACTAGAGAGTTATTAGTCAGGGAGGTATCCAAACGACAAAGGGCATTGTCATTAATCTTGATTATCCACTGTAACTAGACAGTACGATTCTTGCTGAAGACACTACATACTTTCAAAGACAGAGAAAACAAGCTGGAATTGACCAGGAAACTTTGTCCCTGCTGGATGGCTTATGTACTGCTAGAAGGTGATATGTCCACTACAACACTGACCTGCTAGCAAAGAAATAACCACTAGTACAGTAGCGGCATGAAGGTTATGGGGGTAACCAATTGCTTTCTTGTTAGATATGTGAGCTAACTCACAGGAGGGATTTCACATCTGATATTGTAAACCTAGCAAAAAGTCCATAACTTGGGATATTATAAGTCCTAGGCCAACAACCTATTATTGCCATTTTGCTAAATGGTCACATTGTCAAACTGCATTCTAATATTCTATTTCTATCTATAAATTGGTGGTGCTCTCAACCTGGGCCAGAGAAGCTTCTTTGTGAGTAGTGCTGAGATTAAGTGACTATGGGATGCTCAACTCTCTTCCAATCTCTCCTCACACAAGGTTCAGGGAACATCACAGAAGGAGGAGTAGAAGGAATATAAGAACCAGAAGATGGGTATGAGTGCTATGAATCCTGCCTTCTGGATCTGACAGGGTGTTGTATTCATGAACTCACAGTAGCTCTGCTTATCTGAACAAGACCTGTACAAGATCAAGCCAATCAAAATTCCAGCATGGGTGGGGAGCAGCCCCAGGCCTTAGGCCTTATTGGAGAGATTAATGGATGTTGGTGGTAATTGAGGAAGGGAAAGTCATTCTTTGGGGAAATAGCCCTTGTAGGTTGCTCCTGCCCCAGTAGATGACCACAAACACATGTATTCAAGGGCAGAGCTAAACGGACTCAGGGAACTATTAATGTCAGCTAACAAATAAAAAGAGTGAGTCTGGAAGGGAGCCAGGGGAGGTAGAGGTGAACAGAGCACACATGGGTCAATTTTACACTGTATAAATATAGGGACATTTTCAAAGAATTTTTTTTTAAAAAAAAAAAGGTTATTAAAAAGATAGGAATATAGGCTCAATTTTTGATTACCCTAATTGTGATTTAGAAGACGTCAATGTGTAATTGAGTGAAGGAATGGACGTTTTATTGCTGAGTACAGATGATTTTGTTTCATTAATTACCTGTCAACCCAGTCTTCATGAATATAGTTGCCAGCCTATCCCGAATAAAGAAGCTGTGAGACTTCTTATGACTGATAGAGGCATTGTGTTCAGGAAAGCAGGTTCAGTTGCACATATATTAAATTATGCAATACTTTTGTTAGTTACATATTGTCAATTGTATGTAATGCAATCTAATCTCTCTCTCTCTCTCTCTCTCTCTCTCTCTCTCTCTCTCTCTCAAGATTTGTAAACAAACATGATAATTATATCAGGATGGATGTTTCCAGATCACCTTTGTGTCTTTTATCTGAACTTTCCACATCATTTCCAATGACAGTGTCCTATTTTAGTAACGAGGGAACACACATGGAATAATGCAGACGCTGACGCAAAACCTACGCAGGCCCAAGCTGTCAGCTTCCTTGATTCTATCCTAAACCCAATGTGTGCATTCACAAAACATCATTCCCACTACATGTGTATCATTCTGTCTTATCAAAACTACATCTGGAGCTGCGACCCCAGACACAGGACTGTCAATGACAGAGATGGTGCTTCTAAATTCTGGGGGACAGGCTACCTATTGAGCCGTGGGTAGTGCCTGCATTTTGTTACCCGTGGTGACAGCTGCCAATGTGTGAGGGAATGCGAAATGTCAAGTTCTCTGGCACCATTCCTGGAAGACTCTGTAATTTACTGCTTTGCCATGTCACTCTCTGAGCTATTGCCTGGGATACAGGCTGTGACCGGCCCCAGATCTTTACCAAATTTTCCTTGGGTCCCAGGAAAAATTGCTTTCCCCTTAGTCTCTCTGGAAGAACCTTTCAGAGGCATTTTCCTCTTGCTTCCAGCATCTTCAGGAACCATGGTTGAGGGTCCCTGGAAGTTTCTTGGGTTTTTTGTTTCGTTGTTGTTTGTTTGTTTGTTTGTTTTCCTGCCTGTATTTCTGAGTGAAATCCCATCAAGCACGAATGGTAGAGCAGTGCTGCTGACTCCATCCTATTTTAAACCATGAAATGGTGGCAGGAACTCTCGGCTATGAGAAGAGAGTAACCACTGGGGGAAAATCACTACATGTGAAACACAGGGCTAAATGCCATCTGTTAGAACACAATAGTAGGGTAGCCTCAGAGGCACAATTTGCCTCCTGTCCCCAAATGTGGGAACAGCCCCAAACTCCTGTCACAAGCCAACATTAGAGACCTTTGGTTGGTGCGTTGCATGCATTTTGTAGTGCAGAGGATGCCCTTCTGGTTCCTAGAGCCAGGGATGGTCCTTGTTCTCCATGCTATGTGGACAGCGATAGACACTTTTGTGGTTTTGTGTGAGGTCTGAGGTATTCAAATGGGAAGTCTACATGCTACAAATGTGTTCTTTCCAAACAGATGCTCAGCCTGACTGGACATATGGCTACAATTTGCCCAAAGAACCAGAGCAGGACATGGTAGAACAGTCCTGGGGATGGCCTAGAGGGAGCTGCTGTCTGCAGTCTAGACAGACTGTCAGACACCAGGGTAGGGTCAATACCAATTAGCGTGGCTGCATTTTACATAACTAGGTGAAAGATACCAAAGATAGTCTCCCTGCTACATAGAATATGAATTTTCAGTCCTACCTGTGGCTTAAATCCAAGCCTAACCCCTAGTGAATTACAGTGGTAGACTTGCTAATGCTGTTTTAATCAGTGGTGTCATGAACAGACTCACTAGTTCTTGATGGTGGAGATGAGAGAGAAAAGCATCCTCTTCCATGAGTCCTACATCAACTTACCTATCTCCAGCATAAGTGCCTCCTTTAACTTGTCCATCTTCAGGAGATGGAGAAACAACTCCAGTGGTTGATAGCAAATGCTGCTCTTCCAGAGGACCTGGATTCAGATGCCAGCACCCACTTCAGGCTGCTCACAGTCACCTGTAACTGTAAGGAATTGGATGCCTACCTATGGTATCCAGGCACCTGCATTCATGTGCTCCTACACACACACACACACACACACACACACACACACACACACACACAGAGGCACAAACTTAAAATAAAATAAGTATTTTTTTTAAAAAAAAGAAACCTACCCACCTCCAACAGGAGAATCTTTCTCAACTTATCTGCTCCCAAAACTAACATACTGCACATCGTAAGAGTCACTCAATAATCCTTCTGAAAGCTGATGGCTATGGTTTGACTTTGAAAAGTCTTCCATAGACTCACATGTTGAGTTCTTGAGCCCACAAGGGGCATTGCCTGGGTAGGTTCTGGGACCTAGGCAATGGGACCCAGCTCAAGGAAATGAACCACTAGAAGGGTTTCTGTGGAAGTTAGACTTGATTCCAGTACCTTCCTCCTTCTCTGCTTCCTGTCTGCTGTGGGGTGAGGAACTTTCACCCACTCTCACCTTTATGATGTTCTGCCCATAGACATGCAGTCAAACAACCCTGAGCTGAACACTCTGAAACCACGAGCCCAGACATAGCCTTCCTCCTTTAATTTGTTTCTGTCAAGGTATTTCTTAACTGTGACACAAAAGCTAACTAACCCATGTACTCATTTAAGGCTCCTTTCATAGGTTGGTCCCTGGACTCCTCTCTTTAGTCTGCCATCATATGTGTTGCAGAAGTATCTTTGTAAGCCGGATTTCCCACTCACTTGCCAACCCTTCCTTGACAATGCTTAACAGCTACCCTGGCTGTAGGGTAAATCCTGAACATTTTTACACACACTTCGTGGACTCTCCTGCTGTTTTACCTCAGCCTCAGCCTCACATCTGTATTCCTGATCTCTCATCCATGGCAGAATGTGTGTTCTTGAGTGAGGGGTCTTCCTGGCCAAATCATAAATGAGAGCCAACGCCTTCTACTGCTTACCACTCTTCTCTGTTCAAGGTCCTGTCGTTTGTAGGGTTAATCTGGTTAGCAGCTCCTATCCTGTAGTCAAACCCAGGGACAGTTGCAACTTGTGTCCTCTGGAGCTCCTTCTTCTCCTGCAAGTCAGAGCTTCCTGATGGCAAAGGGCATATTCAACTCTTGAAGTATCTTGGCATTGCCCAGGGTATAAATCTTGGAGACTCAAGAGATGTTTGTTGAATACATGAAAGTCTAAGTGTTTTTTAGGGAGACTCAGACAAGCCATCAAGGCCACTGTATGAAATAGAAACATCCTTCCCATTGCCTGCTCACAAGGGCCCAAAAAGGCTGCCATAAACCCATAATCCTCGTCTTCAAAGGAACTTGAAGCTGTCAGTCTGTGGCTCTGTCAATCACACGGCGCTCGCAAAGGCTCAGATTCATTAGGCGGGGAAAGCCTGTAAGAAAACGTTGTCAGGAAGAATCAATCAGTTTAAACATTTAAAAGTAAAATATGTGTCAGTCAGTCCCCGTGGGGAGGTTTTCATAATGTGGGGAGTTCCCCTGATCCCCAGTGGAACTGGGACATGGGGCTTCCCTCTGAGGTGTGGATGCCCTTAGGGGGAGGCCAGCAAAGGAAGGCTAGGCAAGTGCCTGGAGGGATTGGTATGCGAGAAGCCTATGTCAGAAATGACAAAGTCACTCCCAGCTGCTCTGTCTCACATTCATATGAAGGAGGGAAGTCGTTCTTTCTGACAGAGAGAAGGAAAGTGATCACTCAGGTGTGTTTTCCAGACTGGCAATGGAGTTTCATGTTCTTTTCTAAAAATGGATTTATTTTATTTATTTTTGTTGTGTATGTGTTTGTGTGTGTCTTCATGAGTGTACATGTACATATGTGTGCTCGTGTATGCAATCCAAGGGTAAGCAATCCCTTGGAGCTGGTGTTACACGAGTCTGGGGGACATGTGAGTGGTTACAGGAGCTTCTGGGATCCATACATCGCAGCTTATAAGCAAGTTCTATCCGCTGCTAAGCCATCTCTCCAACCTTTTCTCATTCTTCTTTAAAGGAAGAAAATGAGGGGTTGTAGGGTGGGGAGATGAAAGGGGAGGAAGGCAAGGAGGGAAGAAAGAAAGGACCTTTATCAGTTTGCACAATTTTGGAGAATTATACAAGAACAAACACAGACATGAATATACTTGCATGCACATGCACACAGGCACACATACAGATGCACAGTCTCATATGCACACGTATGCACACACCTGCACACATTCATACACAGAGATGTACGTGGGACATCTTTCCATATTTATCCAGTGAGGTTAAGAGTAAGGTGCTGCAGTTGTAGCATCGGGAGCGAAGCAGACTGGGACAGGATGGATGAGCCAGAGAGCAGGAGTGTAAAAACCACGCCAATGTTTCCGTGTGGGCCAAAAATCTAAGATGGCTCCTAGAATGACTGTTCTTGGATGAAGTTAGCTAGTAAGTCTGAGGCCAAAGAGTGTATAGTTTGAGGCAGAAAGATGATCTATTGAAACTTCAGAGTCACAGCCAACCAACAGGGTGAAAATCCATCAAGTGTTTTCTAATTGGGTCTCCTAGGGCCTAATGCTTACATGTGGGAAACCCAACAGCTGTCTGCAAATATGGGGCAGGGTTGGAGCTCATGAAGGTCCTTGCTGTGTCTGTCTTCTGATGAGATTCCATAGGCATCTTACTTCAGCCAGCAAAGCCTGTTTGAGAGGTGCTGATGCCTTTCTCACGGCTGGACAGTAGGAACGGGTAAGGGAGAGTATTGTAAGACTGGGTAAGGGACAGTGCTGTCAGCTTCTCACTTCTGTCACAGATTCCCCAGAGGGTCAACTTATGAAGAGAAAAGTTCACTACATCTTGAAAAGCTCTCTCTGCCGATGGCCCACTAGCTTGCTTGGTTTTATGTCAGTGACTAAACTGGTGGCATATCTTGGCAGGACAGTGAGAGACAACAAAGTTTGTTCACCTCAGGAGTGAACCAAAGAGACAGGGAGATGTCCCATAATCTCCTGTGAAGCCCTGGACCCAGAGATGTAAAGAAATACCACTCCATAAGTAGACCTCACCTCTTAAAGCTGATATCAGCTCCAAGTAACTCAAAACTGGGGACTATACCTTCGACACTGAGGCCTTTGAAGGGCATTCCATGTTCTAGGGAAAGAAGAGACAAAGGCATCAAAGAGCTCAAGAAACTGAAAAAAGGAGAAATCAAGAAGATATTTGAAGAGGCTGGAGAGATGGCTCGGTGCTGAACAGTACTTACTGATCTTGCAGAGGACCAGGGTTCAGTTCCCATCAACAACCATATGGAGGCTCACAGTCACCTGCTACTCTAGCTCAAGGAGGTTGTACTCCCTTCAGGCCTTTGAGGACTTCTGCAGGTATGTGGTGCACAAGCATACACTTGGGCACACACATACATATATTTAAATAAGTAAAGATCTGTTTTGTAAAAGACTGTGTCTGATACCTCCTCTCTCTTTAGTAAAAGTAATATGGCACCTATGCCAGTCACTTCAAGTATTAACACTCTGGGTAAAGTTGCCCACAGAAAACCAGGGAGATGCAAGGGTGCCCTTGCTTGCCTTGTGCTACTGTGCTTAAGAATGAGGGTTCAGCTGTTTGCTGTGCTGGGCATTTATGGAGTCCAGCCTCTGATGATGCTGGATTTTAAAATAAAATTACTGAACTAGAAATGTAGCACAGCATATACAAAGCCCTGAGTTCCTTCATGGGCACAGCAAATTAACAACAACAACAACAACAACAACAACATTTTGTATTCTGTTATTCATTTTATTTAAAAAAAAAAACCTGTAATTTCTAGAAATCCCACTGGCTGTCTTGTTCAGAATTGCATCAGTGCATAAGCAAGGATGTACATGCACATGCACACACACACACACACACACACACACACACACAAACACACACACACAGAGAGAGAGAGAGAGAGAGAGAGAGAGAGAGAGAGAGAGAGAGAGAAGCATCCTCACACATATGTACACAGAAACTACATTTGCAGGGCTTGGTCCTCTTGTAAGCATGTTAGTACCTCCATATAGAATGAGAATGAAGTTATATAACTGCTGTTTAAGCCCAATCTAACAAAGAGGGTTTCTGACCGTGACAGTTTGAGCAGGAACGGTTCCGATGACTTTTATGTTGCAGTACTCAGAAGCCAGTTGGTTTGGGAAGGGTTAGGAGACGTGACCTTGCTGAAGAAGGTGTGTTGGTGGTGTGGGAGTAGGCTTGAGGTTTCAAAAGTCCACACCTTGCTATTCCTTCTTAGTCTCTCTGCCTCACCTTGTGGATTAAGATGGAAGCTCCCAGCTACTGTTCTAGTGCTCTACCTGCCTGCCTGCTGCCATGCTCCCACCATGATGGTTATGGACTTTAACCCTCTGAAAGCGTAATTCCCAATGAACTCTTCTATAGCTTGCCTTCTATAGCTGGTTCCAACAGCCAGCCACTTCCTCTCTGCTACTTCACTTCCAGGAGCAGAAAATTCACCACTTCCTAACACATCTCAATCCTGTTTAGACAGCTCTTCAAGTTGTTTTTTTTTTTTAATGATTTCTATTTCATTCATTTATATGCATTTGTCTGTGTGAGTTTATGTGTACCACATTTAGACAGGAGTCTGTGGGGGACCATAAAAGGGCATTACATGTCTTGGACTGGACTTACAGGTGGTTATGAGAAATATTGTAGGTGCTGGGAACCAAAACTCGTTCCCCTGCAAGAGCAATAAATGCTCTTAATCACTGAAATATCTGTCCAACCTCAGGATGTAGGGTTTTTTTTTTTTTTTGACTTTACATAAAGAATTTTCTGTTTCTTCTTTATTGACGAATTTTGGCATTTCCTGGCTGGACTAATTCCTCCATACATATCATTTCTGTCTATTGGGATTGCAATTTGCCAGACTGGATAGATTAAGATCATTCTACAGTAGAGGAACTGAGGCTTGAAGGGACAATGGAATGTTGGATCTGGAGTTTCCTCCTACATCTGCTGCCCTCGGTTCACTTAGTTGAGTGCTGACATGGGTTTGCCACCCCCTCCCTCTGCATGATTAAAGTGAGGAGGAGGGTGGCATGCCTGCTTCTTCCTCTCTTGCCCCCATCTCTAGCCCACCCTACAGACTGGTCTTTCCCACAGTCAATGACCCTGACCTAGGCACCACTGCTAAGGAAAGACACATGGTGGTCGCTTCCTGCCTATTCTCTCCTCAGCAGAAATGAAGGGCCTTGGAGTGGACAGACGTCATTGACAACAACCCCAATGCACTAACCTCCAGGATAAAAAGGGGTACCTTCCTTTTAGTCTTGGAGTACGACCTTCCAAAGGCAGCTGCTGCTCCTCTCCAGCAAGTGTCCCCACAGGTGGGATCTTGAGGAAGGTTTTTAAGACTGATTAACTTTGTTGTTGTCCCAGAAACATTTAGCAGGACACAAATATACAACTGAAGCCAGCAACTCCAAGGAGTGGGTGGGTAAAAAGGGAAAGAATGAGAGAGAACAGATGAGAGAAGGAAGAAGAGGAAAAAGAAGGGAAAGAGGAAGAAAAGAGGGGAGGAAGTAGGGAGGAAAGGGAAGGAACGCTATTAAGAACGAAAGTGTTCAACCTGTAAGAAAGGAAAATTAAGAGCTTTGTCATGTGGTTCTTACAAGTTCTGGACATAGCCTTCTGATGTCCTGCCGTCGGAGAGGGGCTTCTGCTTGTTTCCGGAGACCTTGTCAATTGGACATTTGAGATACACTGTTTTCTTGTATTGTTAAAATCTAGGTAAGTTGACAGAATGATTTAAAATGTAAAGTTTCATGGGGGGTCAATATGATCAAGTTGTGCCGTATGTGCATATGAGTTGTCACAGTGACTTATGTAGAGTTTGAAAATGCAAGTGCTAATGTCCAACTTTCTAGCAAAGCTAGCAAGTCTTGCCAGCTCTTGCAGAAATCTCACTGGAGCTGGATACAGTTGCCACTTGAAGACAAGAAGAAAGAAGGGAGGGAGGGGAGGAGGGAGGGAAGGAGGGCAGAGGATGGATGGAGGGAAGAAAGAAAGGGAGGAAGGGATGGCCTTTCCTACTCCCAAGGGCCCCCACTTATCTCTTGGCTTTTCTTGTGAGCCCTGTCCTTCTTGGGTGCCGTGTGTATCCATTGCCCCTGCTCTCAGTCTGTGTGAACCCGGTATATTCATTCTCATGTCTATGTCTTGTCCTTCATGTCCTTGAGGTAATGAGGTGATACACCAGCCCAGGCCAGCCACATAGAGGGAAATTAGGGAATCCCTGAGTGCCTGAGCTGTGGTGCTCCTCTTAGCAGCTTCATGGCTGCACATGTCTTGTGTCTGAGATATGGTCTGATCATATAGCACAACAAGATTTGAATTCATAATCCTCCTGCTTCAGCCTTACAGGCACAGGTTAACATGTCTATCAGGTTAACATATCTGTCTGAATATTAATTTAATTTTCATTTCTAAAGGTCTTTTTTAAAATAAGAATAATAAGTGTACATGTGTCCAGCATGTGAATTAAGATGTCCAAAGAAGCCAGAGACATTGGATCCCCAGGAGCTGGAGCTTCAGGTGGTTCTGAGCCACTGAACATGGGTGTTAGGACCTGAATTTGGGTCCTCTTCAAGAGTAGTTTGTACTCTTCTCTTAGCCCTGAATACTAATTTTTAAATGATTTTTTAAAAAATAATTGTCCACACTTTCATGTTTAACTATGTTTTAAGAAACTTTTCGGCTGGGCAGTGGTGGTGCACGCCTTTAGTCCCAGCACTTGGGAGGCAGAGGCAGGCGGATTTCTGAGTTTGAGGCCAGCCTGGTCTACAGAGTGAGTTCCAGGACAGCCAGGGCTACACAACCCAGTCTCAGAAAACAAAACAAAAACAAAAAAAGAAAGAAAGAAAATTTTTTTTCTTTCAATTTTTTGAGTTTTTAAATCTTTTTTTATTTATGTGTATGTTTTTTGCCTACTTGTGTGTCTATGTACCATGTGCATGCACTGCTGGTGGAAGCCAGAGGGGGCATCAGCTCCCCTACAAAGTCAGTTATGAATAGCTGGAAGCCACCATGTGTTGGCTTGGAATTGAACGCAGGTCCTCAGTGAGAACATCCAGTGCTCTTAACCATTAAGCCATCTCACCAGCCCATCTTTTGAGAAGTTTTTGAAACTCACCCAAATTAATCCCTGGAGAGGTCAAACACAATGTAAGCAAAGCATTCTGGCTCCCAGTTCCCCCTAGTCTTGCCTTGGCTTTCAAGCACCCCAACGCTCTAAATATCTCGTATTCTCGAGCATCTTGTCTGAGACCCTTCTACTTCACCAGGGTTCTCAAAGATTTCAGAGAACAAAGTGCAGCTTCTAGGTCTTGGTATTGGGGGTCAGATGATGTCTCATGTGATGGCATTATCAGGGAGATGCCAAGGGTTGGTATGATGTAGGGAACCTGTGCCTCATCTGCATACAGAGACACTTTCCTGAGAGTCAGATGTGGGGACAAGTGAAGCTATGAGTGGTACCAACTCCGTCATGCCCATGGCCATGCCATTTTGCTTGGTGCAGCCTAGCGGCTCGCAAGGCAGTTCTCTCTGAGCTCCTTCATTGAGCAGAGGGGCTAAGTCATGGAAAGCTTTTATGCGGCTGCAGCGTTTCCAACCATTTCTCTGTGACTGACAGCTCTGCATTCCCTTTCCCATTATGGCACCTGCAGATAATGAGATATCGTGAAACCGGAATTTCCAGAGCCTGTGCCTGCCAGGAATATTATCATCAGTGTTCTAGCAAGCCATTCCCGCTGCACACATGACCTCTACAAATTTGAAATGTCAAAACACAGCCAGGAGCTGAAACCAAGGCCACTCCAAACCAAGTGGCTATTGGCTCTCGAATGTACAGGAGGGAGTCCTTTATCTTGGGAGAATTATGGATTACCAGAATATAGTGATCTTTTCATTAACCTATATGTATTTAGAATGTAGATAATGTCTGTCTTTTTATCAGTCTCATAGTCTGTGTGTGGGGAGACCTGCAGAATGGAGGCTTCACATTTCCCCAGTGATGCAGGAGCTGGGTGGGAGCTAATAACGCAGGCTACAGGATCTCTTTGTTCTTACTGGCAATTTGGGGACAGGGAGGATTAATTTTGCAGGTGTTCTAGCCACCCCTATCTTGTGATATCATCAGAGAAGACAAAGATGGAGGGTCTTGAATCTTCTGCATGCTCATTTTATTTCCTTTGCATTCAAGGTAGTTCAGAGCTCTGAGTGGTTAGGGACTCACCCATCTATTTGGCTGAAATTTTAGCCTGTGTTATTCATTGTGCTGCTCAAGTGTTACTGAATTCAACAATTGGGTTGGGGGTATCCATAGTGTGCCGTGGGTAATGCTTGCTTGTGTTATCATTGAAGTTGTAGAAGTCGGGCATGGTGACATGGGTTTGTAATTCCTGAAGCAGGAAGATGATGAAATTGAGGCCATGGAAGAAGAAAGGCTGAGCTATTCTTCTAGTCTGGGGATTTGGAAAGTAAGCTATCTGTGGGTTGTAAGGTTACACAGGATTGGATACTGTCACAAGATGGAATAGTGGGAGCCATGGACAGGCAGGAGTCACATGCCAAGGGACGTCCATGAACAGACAGCTGTAAAACTAGAATGACATAAACTCAAGAGACAGAAAAGGATCCCAGGGGCCTAGATCACACTGCTGTCTGTGAGGGGTTTCTGAAAGAAAGTGGGAGGATGTATCATAAAGGCCCCAGAACACAGGCAGAATGGCAGGACCTTCACCCCAACGCTGCAACAATAGCCCAGCCTTTCTTCTTCCATCTATACCTAGAGTGTCCTAGTCCCCACTCATCTTATCTGTTGTGGTGGTTGGTCTAACAGTGAAATTCTGGAATAATCTAAACCTGAGATCTCAGCTAGTGCTGAAGACTGAGATGTGCTGCTTCTATTGGTATGCCTACCCAGTACAAGACTGGCCCTGCTGGTACCTAGCCTGGTGCTATATGGGGAGAACTGGCCACAGATGAGATCATGTGTAGAGTGCAGAACAGAAGCAGAGAAAGGCTCACAGGATACAGCCATCTCTAAAGCCAGTGTCCCTGTACCTAGATATGGCACCAGACACATGTTTATTTATGTATTGATTCCAATGAATTTGAGTTTATTTTCTATTTCCTTTCTAAAAATTATAGTTTATTAATTCTTTGAGAATATCTTACAATGTATTCTTATCACAACTTGTCCAAGATCCACTCCACACCTCCCTGACTTGGTATCTTTTTTTTCTTTTCTTGCATTCACTATTTTCTATTGCTATAGTTATACATACATAAATACATATCTATCTATCTATCTATCTATCTATCATCTATCTATCTATCTATCTATCTATCTATCATCTATCTATCATCTATAAATGCAACCTACCAAATCTGTTAAGTGTTATTTATATGCATATATTTTTAGGGCTTACCACGTGACCTTAGATAACTGATTTCAGTGCTCATCTCTGAATAAGGCTGACCCTCCTTCTCTCAGCAGCTGTTAATTGCCTGTAGCTCTTCATCTAGATGTGCGTCCTCATTTTTCCCGAGTTGGCATGTCAGCTGGTGCTGGGGTTGTGCTGGTCTTGTTTAGGTGATGATACTGTTGAGATTTCATGGATGGAGCTTCCATGTTGTACATAGAAGTCACCATCTTTCTGGAGACACCCTGGTCCTCTGTCCTCTCGTCCACAGGGTTCTTCAAGCCTTAGAAGTAGAGATTATGCTGTGTATGTATCACTAGGGGCTGGGCACACCGCCATCAGTTATTTTCTGCATTGTGACCAGCTGTGGTATTCTGTCAGGGTCTGTGTCACGTGTAGTGACTACTGACTTTCTATTTCTTGAAATCTCAAAGGGTTCAACTTATATGAAGGCACAGTATTGTATATTCCATTTTTACCATTGTAGTTCTGGGGGACTCACTGGTACCTTGACTAGAAAAGTAAAAATTGGGGTGCAGAATGCTGAGCTAGTGAATCCACCCTTGGACAGATGTTTGGCTCTTGAGGGTTTTGAGTTAGTTAATGTCTTATATCATTGATAATTTGGGAGCATTATTGGGAGGTGGTGGAAAGTTCCAGAGACAGAACCTCATCTGATGAAGTAGGCAATGGGATATATTCTTGGGATCTCTTCCTGGTCTCTTCTTGACTTCTCTGTGGCCACCATGAGAAAAACCATTTTGTTCCAACAACACATTCTCCCAACCATGTTCTGTCTCACCTTGGACCAAATGCTGTGATACCAGCTGTTCATGGATGGAAACTTCTGAAACAATGAACCAAATTAAGTTTTATAGGCACCCCAGCCTAAGCCAAATGCCCACTGTAGGGTGAGCATGGGGTGGGCAGGGAACAGAGCCTACTCTATACAGACACTCAAACAAAGCTAAAGTCCCTGCTCTGAGGAAGAACAAATGGCTGAATACTACCATCCTCCCGTAAAGTTTGAGGGGCAGGGCTCATCTCAACACAAATAGCTTCAGCTGAAGATTTTCTGTTCTTTCAAGCCAGGGAGTACTTAGCCAATCCATAAAGACATCCTGAGTATCACGGACTGATACTGCATAAGATGAAAGCACTGTGCTCTAGGACATCAGAGACTGGTAGCATACTAGTACACAGAGACACAGAGTCACACACAGATACATATATGTGCATACTTAGTGATACACATATACACATGTGCACATAGATATTCTTTGAGAATACCTTACAATGTATTCTTACCACAACTTGTCCAAGATCCACTCCACACCTCCCTGACTTAGTATCTCTTTTTTCTTTTCTCGAATTCACTGTTTTCTATTGCTATAGTTATACATACATAAATACATATCTATCTATCTATCTATCTATCTATCTATCTATCTATCTATCTATAAATGCAACCTGTCAAATCTGTTAAGTGCTATTTACACACACACACACATATATATATATATATTTTTTTCACCTAAATAAAAATATATAGACACATAAAATACATATAAATGCATACACAGACAGACAGACAGACACATGCACATATGTACACATACGGAGACACAGAATCACACACAGACAGATACATGTATATACTTAAAGGCATGCAGAGACATACACAAATACATAGTTATTGAGATACAAACATTGGCATACATATATGAACACACATGTACTTAAACATATATCAACATATATATATGCATATATATATGCACCCAGACATAATTACAAACACATACACAGACAGAGATTCACACAAATATTGACACAAACACCAACACAAAGATACACATAAATATATACATGTATACCTAGATAGGCACAGATGCACGCAGACACACACCTGAAATAGACAGACATATGCAGACATCTGCACATGAACATACACACGCAAGCATACATAAAGAAAGATTCACTCATACATAGATGTTGTACACACATTCTGCTTTTCAAAGATACAATGGAGCTTTCTCAGAGAAATTAGTCCATCTTGTCTCCAGGTCACTTGGACCTGACCACAGCCCATGTTGGCATTTAGCCCCATTTTATCCCACTGAAATTGTCCTAGGATCCCTGAAAATTCGGTCTTTGGCTTTTTTGTCTCTTTCGGGCGATGGCAAGAATGAGCAAATCATTTTCATTTTCTTCTCCACATCGTCAGAGACAAAGAGAAACTTGCAGGTACCAAAATAGACATCATATGGTAAGAGTAAAATTGTTTTTCAAAGGCACACAGACATTTTATTAGCTGCCCTCCCTTCTGCCCAAATATTGTAGGCTGGGCTGGCAAATGGGTGACCCTCTAGATGGTCAGAGCCCATCTAGACAGCATACAGGAGGGCAAAGAGGGAGGTGACCAGAGGCAGCAGGCGCCAGCTGCAGGAGGCAGCATGAAGCCAGGGCTTAGAAGAGAAAATGGCTGCTCTGTCACCAGGTCCTTGTGTGTGGCCCTGTCAGAAAGAGCCTGTGCTCCGGCCTAGGGCTGGCTGGCTCCCGCTAAGTACTAAAGCCGCAGTGGCAGTTGGGGCTTGAAGGGGGGGGGGGGCAGGGACAGGAGATGAGAGACAGAACAGGGCAGCTGCAAATGAAAATCACCCTGGGGAAGGTTACAACTAGATAAAGTTTTCGACAATAAGATTCCAGAGACTGCTGACGGGAGCAAAGCTCAATATTTTAGTCTCAGTACAAATTTGCTTCAATCTTATACAACTCCCGTGCAGCATTGCCCACAGCTGCATGCTGTAAACAACAAACAAATCTATTTCCATCAGCCCTGCTGATGCCAGGAGAAAAGTACTTGAACATAAGACATGCACAGATGCAAAGCCTCACCTGAGCCTGGTGCTGCCCTCCACTTGGCCTCTCTAACTTAATATCGTTGTTACAAAGCTATTGGTCTCCTGGTAGCTCGCTGGCTCAATGCAGTGCCTCTTCTTCCAGCTAATCTGACAACTCCGATCCAAGAAGCATCAAGGGCCCAATTAAGAAGACACATCTTATCAAGGAGCTTATTTTGCATAACAGAATACAAATGACGAATAAAAATTTAATGTTTAATAACTTAGTACAAAGAGGGCTGTTGATATAGAATGCCTGGAATTTTTATGGAGGCTGTCAGACTTGTGATAAAACTATTATATAGGGACACTTGGCAAAAAACAGCGTAGAATTTTTCAGTAATGGTGTGTGCATGATGTTGCATTAATTCTTGATAGAGAGCTAACTGTAAGCCTGGGAATCAGCCAGTTGGAATTTTGGTTTAAGATGGTGTGTGCGCAGGAGCACCCTTGTTTGTGTGTGTGTGTGTGTGTGTGTGTCTGTGTGTGTGTGTATGTGTGTGTGTGTGTGTGTCTGTGTCTGTGTGTGTGTATGTGTGTGTGTGTGTATGTGTGTATAAGCATTTGTGATCAATATAGAACACTTTGAAGGTGTGACTAATGCCATCCCTGTTTTTACTGAAAAGGAACTAAGGGTCTTTTAATGAGGACTTTGTTAAGTTGTTCTGTCCTTCTTAAGGCATTCAGAACACAAGCAACAACAAACCAAGTGTGTTGTTTTCATTGCTAACCACCCTGACACAAAGGGTCTGCAGGATTCTTCAGGGTCTTCTTGGGAGCACTAAAAGATTCTTCATTACCTCTCTGAGAGTGACTGAGCAGCCTGGAGGAATGGGAGGCAGGAAGGAGCAAGGAAATACAAGCCTTGTTAATCGCTGGGCTCCAGCATTTGGTCCCTGGAAACAGCAAATAAAATATATACAAAAAGGAAATATTTATTGATAACTTAAACTTGGCTGCAATCTGAGGGGAAAGCTTCAATTTTAGTATTAGGTTAGTGACAGCCCTGAATTCTTGGGTCTTCCAAAATTTGCTTGCAAGACATTGAATGGGTCACCTCTCTGATTCTTCAAGTGTTCAACTGTGCTATCCATCCATCCATCCATCCATCCATCCATCCATCCGTCCATCTGTCCATCCGTCTATCTATCTATCTATCTATCTATCTATCTATCTATCTATCTATCTATATCTCTATCTCCTTCCTTCCTTCCCTCCTCCCCTCCCTCTGTTTCTGTCTCTCTCTTGCTGTCTTTGTGTATCTCTAACTTTTAACCCACCTGAGCCACTTAGAGCACCAGAAACTCTTCCATGATAAGCTTCATCTTGGTCTTCCTGCCACCATGAAATTTCTAATCAATTGCAGCTGCCATGCTATAGCCCAGAGCAGCATTAGGGATCTCCCTCTGAATGGTTTTTTTTAGACCAGTTGGAGACACTGGGTTTAAAAACTATAACCCCACAAGATTCTAGGCGTCTGCCAAGAGCAATCAAGCCTTCATCTCCAGTGAAGCTTTATTTTGAGTGTCTGTTGACTTGGGCTAGACTCCTGATGGGTGAAAGAGAAACTCTCTCAGAAGTATATGTCCCATCTATTTTGATAGATGATATTTCTCATCCTATCCTGTTGCATTAAGGTTGCTACCAGAAATACTGAGCTGACCAATTGATCAGGAATGATTGACCATTCGAAATAAGATGTGAGCTTTCTGAGTGGCCATGGAAGTGAGGGGCCAGAGGGCATTTTTAGCTCAGAGAAAACCAACCAACACAAAATACATCCCTAAATATTATGGTGTGGCTATTGGAACCCATAATTTACTGGATGAGGCTAATATTCCGATGCAAACTTACATTAGAATTAACACTACAGGAGGGGGCTCTTACATGGAGGATTTGTTACAGAAATAAAATCTATTGGTAACAGTTTCATTGTCCCGTCATTATGAGCTCATTTGGTATTCACTGTAATAGCACTGATCATAATGAATTTGTTTGATATTCATGTGGCTCTCCCACACGTTAACAATTTCTGTTATAATTCACCATCCAATAAGCATTTGTTAATTCAAATTTTGGACCAGTAAAGATGGTCCATTCCACCCCTACACTTGCCTAGAACTATGGAAGAGATTAGGGATGCACTAGAGTTGAATGGTGCTTCTGAATGGTTCTCAGGTCAGCTCTCAGATACTGGTCCCACCTGGATATAAATGAATAATCTCAATTTAACTGAAGCCCAGATAAGTCAGATCTTGATGCCTTTAGCTCAGTCCTCACATGGGCAGATCTCAGGTAATTTGTTGTCCCACAGAGGCCCTGTGTCCTAAGACTGATACACCCAGCACAATGTTACATTGTGGCAAAATATATGTTCCTGTCCACTTTATAAAATAACTTTGTACAAAACAGAAAAAAAAACCCACCAGGGCTCAAGTTTAGTGGCTGCGCAAATGTTTGCCCAGCCTTTAGATCCATCAGCCAGGGAACGGAGCCAGTTCCTTCACAGCTCTCAGTTGCTGGCAATCAAATTGCCCAATCCTACTGAAAATAAAGTCTGACTGATACTGGTCCAGTTACTCCATCACTTGTCAGGGCACTAGGTGAGAGCTCTCCATTAAACCCACTGGTAATTACGCTTGTGTAATGACCCTATGATGCTATGAAGCCTCTTGGTGATGAATTTACCTGCATCTATTGCCCAGAAGCAAAGTGTCTTGTGATTGGGAAGGAAGGTTCTATCCATAATGATGACTCTTTCAACTTCACTTATCCAATGTTTCATTATCTCTGGGTTGATGTTAACAACTTTCAAGCCAGCACCAACACCACCAGAGCCGACACTAACCATCATTATCTTGATGTTATTCAGTTTCTTTACCCTGGTGAACTCTGACCTTGGGGTTGAAAGTCTGTGTATATACTTACACATCTGACTTCATTTGTATCTTCTGTGGTGAGAGATCCTTTAACTCCAGATTGGGAAGCAAACTAGGGGACATGGTTACTCCTCTGAAATATATGTAGGATGCTAGTAAGCCAAGCAGGAATTTCTACCATCCAATATGGGGACACTTCCTGTCTCCCCAGAAAGAAAATAATTCTCCTGAGGAGTTCTTTCCTGGCTCACTGGGGATTTGGGGGCAAGTCACTAGTCCACTGACAATCAAATCAGTACTTCAAATCTCCATCCAATTTGTTAAAATGAAGCTGATGAGATAACTGAGGGCCCAGGGCTCTTCCAACTGAGGCTCCAGCAACAATAGGAGTACAGACACAATGTTTCAGCAGGCACGGAGTACAGAAACAATGTTTCAGCTGGCACACTGGCATCTTCCTGAGAACATATTCTCACCCCCATTTTCTCCACCTCCATCAGATTTGTTCCATCTTTGTCACCACCTCAGCAACATGGAGTTGCTTTGGAGCTGTCTTTGGGAGCTCTGATTTCTCCAGCAGCTGCAAGTAACACCTGAAACCCAGGATGGAGGGCTGGGCGGTATGTGTTTACCGGCAGAGAGGAGGAGATTGTCTGAACAGAACAGAGCAATTTCTCTATTCCTTGTTCTTTTGTTCTCACTATTGTTGTTTTTCTCTCCAACCTAGCAATGATTTCCCATTTTAAGAGAAAATATTAAGCCATTAAGCTGTAATAGAAACAAATGGCCTTTGGGCCTTTTAAACATTAACTCAGCAGAGGAGGAACTGTGGTATGATCCTGTGCAGATGCCACAAACATCCATGCAGTCTGAGAGCCAAACCCAGCATCCTGCTTCTTATTTCTGGACACAGACAAAGAAGGAAAAATGGCTTAGAAGGGGGAAGCTGCTGAACTTGGCCAGGTGAGCTGCCATCATGGGCTGTACGGTGAATTACATCACATGCTACAGGCTCGCCTGTCCTGGTCTCCTGGGCTCCCGTCAGAGTCTGTTATTTATACAGTTTTGAATGAGATCAACACACGCTGGGTGCGTTTATAAATACCATCACCCATGTGCCAAGAAGCGTTCCAGCACCAGGGCCCCATCACCCACCAACAAATCACTCCTATGTGCCACACGCAAGCTCACCTTGAATTAGTGAATACCTCTTGATTCACACCCATCAAGTGAAGAACATTTTCCCCCTTTTGAAGAGACACCTACTTGAGAGAATCTCTCTCTGGAATTGAAGAAATAATGAATGTGGCCCTCGCCAGCCCCTGGCCTTTCTGTAGTTCATAATGAAAACGAATGTTCATTTTTCCTTTAAAACTGTCTAGAGCTAAATGATACTGACGCTTTCAATTTTTAACATCATAATCAATAAAGGCTGCTTATGCACACTTTGCAAAACCATCAGTTTAGAAGTTTGAAAAAAAATCTGCATATGGCTGCAGCTTGCTGGCTGGAACGCTCTTGCACTAAATCTTCTGAGTTAAAGTTTTACCAGTGTGTTATGAGTAAAAATGCCTTGTCAGCCATCTGCCAGTTTTTCTCCTAACATCCATATTTCCAACCCTTGCTAAACACTGGGAGCATGCGGCCACAAGAGGCCACCTCTACAATTAAACAGCGGAGCGCGGCTGCAGAAGCAAGGGCATGTCAGGAGAGAACTGTCTAGTATTAATTTTAAAAGTCCATAAAGACTACCTCTGACCCCATCGTGGATGATCGAGTAGCAGTTAAATGTGTTAGAGAGTGTTAACCCCAGGAGAGACGTGGGGTGCGGGTGGGGGTGGTACAAAGAAGAAAAGAATAAGATTTTTTTAAAAAGGCTTTAAAACAAAACAAAACAAAGACAGTGACAGTGCTGGAGTGTCACAGGCTTCAATAGATGCTAATCATGGCTGATTAATCAGTCTTTAATTCCAGTGATCCAAAAAGGTTATCAAGTCAATTGTGCAAAATTAGCTCCTTCTCCGTGTCCCTCCACATACAGCGTCTCAATCGGCTCATAGGCGTTTTTTGCCAGTGTTTACGAAGAATTCAGTTCATTAGCTCTTGAGAATAAAGTCAGAAACTGGAGGGGCCTCTGCATTTTCTCGCTGAGAGCAGTACTTAAAACAAATAACATCACTTCCTCAAACATTTATAGATTAAACTAAATGGCATTAATTACTGTAAATCTCCTATTTGTCTGGAGAAAGAGGGGTTGGGAGAAAGAAAATGCTCTCTCTAAATCCCCACGTTTCGTAGCAAGATCGCTTCGCTCTCACAAAATGCCTCTAATCGTTGGGGGCAAAATGTTTAATAGTGGAACGAACGGGAAGCGAATGGCGAGGGGAGCTAACAAGGCTCGCTGCGAGGGGCTCGCTAACTTTTTATAGAGCAGTGTTTTGCAAAGCTCAGAAGCAGAAGGTTGCTTTTGAAAGCCCTTATTAAAACGCAATCCCTGCCACATATGTAGGAGCTGTCTTGGGAAATACCTGCTTTACCCGTGTTTGAAAAGCTTGAAACCTGCCAAGTAGAGGTGAAGAAGCCAATGTTGGGCTGGGCCCAGGAAATCTGCCCCGGGGCCTCACCAAGGAAGCTGGGGATTGACAGGGGATGGATGCACTGAACCGCTTGCTTGTTTTCCAAATGGGCACCTTGTGGTGTGTTTCAGACGAGAGGGGGGTGTGCACAGAGAAGAAGAAAAAGAAAATCAAGTCAAACAAACAAGGTGCTTTGTAAAGCAAGAAGCCATGGAGCTCCCCAGGAAATGTACAACCATCTCAAGTCCTTGGGAAGGACAGAACATCTCTGTACTAAGCACATGTGTGCTGTGTGCCATTTGGACATCAGATGTCGTCATCATGCCCCACCACATGTTAAAGCGGTGGTTCTCAACCTGTGGGCCACATGTCCGTTAGTAGTCTAACAATGCTTTCACAGGGGTCACCTAAGACCATCAGAAAACACAGACATTTACATTACTATTTGTTTAACAGTAGAAAAATAACAGTTATCAAGTAGCAATGGAAATAATTGTATGGTTTGGGGGTCGCCACAACATGAGGAGCTGTATCAAAGGGTCTCAGCATTAGGGAGGTTGAGAACTGCTGTGTTAAATACCTGGTCCTTAATGCAAGGAATTCTGGGAGGATGGGGAGGGCTTTAAGGAAGTGGTTAATGGAAGTTTGGACATCAGGAATGACCTACCCATTCATAGCATTATTGAGAAGTGGGGGAACCTTTCATAAAGAGTCACAAGGGAAGTCACTAAGGGCTACATCTTTTTTTTTTTTTTCCAGACAGGGTTTCTCTGTATAGCCCTGGCTGTCCTGGAACTTACTCTGTTGACCAGGCTGGCCTCGAACTCAGAAATCTGACTGCCTCTGCCTCCCAAGTGCTGGGCTTAAAGAGGTATGCCACCACTGCCCGGCAGGGTTACATCTTATCTTGGGCCATGTCCTAGTGTTCTCTCTGTGTGCTTCCAGGTCACCATAGAGTAAGTCTGCTCAATCACAACCTTCCGACTCCACGTTTCTACCTTACCACCCCACTTCAGCTATACTAGACCGGAAATGACACTTCTGACTCCGTATCCCACAGTGCAGGGAGCAGAGCCAAGTGGGGGTTAAATGGCCAACACTGAACAACCCTGAACAATACCGAACAACACTAAACAACACTGAACAACAGTGAACACTGCATTCCAGAACCTAAAGAATATTTCATCCCTACCTCAACTAAGCAAACTCACATGGACTCATCTCTGGACCTCTGCTTCTGCCTACTTTCCTATATATTTTCTTCTGCCCTGCAGATCTCAGGATGAGCCCACAAACACTGACCTGACCACCAGTATTCTCAAGTATCTCCCTGTCTACCTTGCCTGTGTGCTTTTTTTTTTTTTTTTTTTGGCAAACCACTGATGGGTTTCTGATAATAGGTTTTACGGCCTTTTATAAATTTAAACTTTATTTTACTTTATGTGTGTGGATGAGTATTTTACCTGAATAATGTGCTTCTGTACACCATGTGTATGCCTGGCACCTACTGAGGCCAGAACAGAACGCTGGGTCCCTCAGAACTAGAGTTTCAGTTGTTAGCAGTCATATAGGTGTTTGGAATTGAATCCAAGGACTTTGAAAGAGCAGCAAGTTCTCAACTGCTGAACCATCTCTCCAGCCCTTCTATGATCTCTTCTGAGTGTAGGCCTCTAAAGGAGAGGGTATATTGTCTTTGCCCCAGACTGAGAGCTATGTTAGAGCAAAGCAGGTATTCAGTAAACGTTTGTTGAGCAAATGCATGAGTCCTCACACCTCCATTTGCAATGTGCTGAGCAGACAGACCTAACTCTTTTATTTCATAAAATGTTGTGACTCTAGAATAGACCCCCCTGACCCCTCTGGCTTCAGGAGTGTATAGGTTGCTGAGTGCAAGGGTAATGTAGGATGTACAACTCTGGCCAAGGCAAGGCAAGTGTTACGAAGGGAAAATTTGTATCAAGGCCCAGATTTAGGGAACGTTATTGTACATTGTTGCAATTTCTCTCTTTGTTTATCACAATGTCACTAGCCAGTTACTGAATATAGGTATCTTAAAGATAGGATTCTCCTCTCACCCTTCTTCCCCTAACACAGGCATTCTCGGAATCCTTCCAGATGAATCTCTGAGTAGTTGTACAAAGTTTAGAAGTCAGAGAGAATGGACTCCTGTGCGTCTAAGCCTCAGTCGTGCACACAATGATACATTCTGAACATCTCAGATAAAGCAAGGACCATTGACGTCAAGGTTACTCTTGGAAATGTCTTAGGACATCATCTTGGGGTGGGGGGCTGTTGAGGAGGTAGCTTCCTGTTGGGTTTAGAAAGCCATTATTTCTCTCTAGTATTAGAGAACACCATCTATTGGATGTGGTAGATGAAGCAGCTCCTTCACCTCCAAGAGACACATTGTAGGTGGACACGGTGGCGCACATCTGTCATCCCAAAAGCATTTGGGAGGCTATGGCAAAGCATTCGGGTCATTTGGGCTACAAAACAAGTCATTACCTTAAGAAGCATCCTGTTAGAGAGATGGCTCAGTGAGTAAGAGCACTCAGTGCTCTTCTAGAGGGCTTGTGCTTGGTTCTCAAGCGACTGTAGGCAAGTGACAGCATTCAGCATTCAGTTATGTGAGATCTGAAACCTGTGGGCACCTGCAGGCATATAAACCTACATATAATTTAAAATAACAAAAATTAATTTAAAAGGGAGGAAGGATAGGAGCCTTGGGTTGGAACTAGCACCAGAGAGAAGGAGACAGGGAGACAGAGACAGACAGACAAAGTCAGAGAGATAGAAAACAAGAAGTAGGGAATAAATAGGGGACTCACTATAAATTATATAGTGCACAATACGTTTCCACAATTGCTGACACAGTGAGACCTTCCAGGAGTGATGGGAGGTCCCCTCTGAGATCCACCCAAAACATACCCCATAGTCACACCCCACATCACACCATCGGTTCACCTCAGGTCTCCTGGGCAGCAGAGTAGCACTGCCGGTGTTATCTCCTCTTGCTAAGGGAACCCAACAGAGGCTCAAATCACCACTCATTCAGAACACCAAGGCACCATAGGTGCTTGGCCAGAGCCGGGGTAGCTCCCAAGCAGGAGGCTGATTACAGCCCGTGCCTCCAGTCTTCTCTGCCTCCTGATTCATCATGATTTTATTAGCTCTTTTTCCTGATAAACCTCTGCAGAAGAAGAGCGCTTAGCAAACAGCTGGAACAAGTCCCTTCAGCAGGTGGAGTTTGGCAGGCAGGTTCCCAGCCCCAGCCTCCAAATCACTCAAGTTCCCACTTGAATGAGGGGAAAGAGAGACGCAACGTAAAAATGGCCTTGGCGTTCCCACTTCCGTGATTCAGTCACGGAAGAACAAACCAGGAAGCTGAGAAGGGGTAGCGGATACCGCGCCCAAACGATGCGTTTGGGGATCAGATATCCCTTCTCTGCCAAAGAGAATTTTCCATTTTCATTTATCTATTTAGTAACAGTGTCCCTTAGTTCAAGCTCTTTTCCTTCCTCCCTTTGTTGCTGGTGTAGTGTTTTGTCTGTGTGCTGAGGCACTCCACGGGCTTGCTTTGGAACACTCAGCACCATGTGGTCTTTCTCTTGCTTTTTTTTTCTTTTTTTTTTTGGGGGGGGGTCTTGTTTTCTGTATCCACTCCATCTTCTCTGTTTCTTATAGTGCCCAATGTACAGTCAGACACAGAATTGACCATAAATAAGGGACTGAGAGGTAGCTTACAGGTTAAGGCTTGCTGTGCTTGCAGAGGTCCCAAGCTTAGTGCCCAAAACACGTGCAGGGCAGCTCCCAAACACCCCTAATTCCAGTTCCAGGGCTTTATCACCCTCTTCTGGCCTCCAAGGGTACCTGCATTCATGTGCACACAAACACAGACACACATAAATAAAAATAAAACTTTAAAAAGAAAAGGTTTAACATACAGTTATACCTTATCGTCTATTTTTTATTATATTGTAATATTTGTTATTATTACTTTTGAACTTGTTATAAAGCCAGAGCTTTGAGTTTGAGATCTTCCTGTCTCAGCCTCCCCAAATGCTAGGATTATAGGACTGTACAATCATGCCTGGCTCTACACTGGGGCACGGCCTCTGCATCTTTGACAACAAGATGGCTACTGTTCCTTCCTGGTGACAGTTTGGGCTCTATCCTCTAATTACTCCACATTGGTGAGCTTGCTTATAGGCTCTGTGTGAACTGTCTGTGGACAGTGGCAATAGGCATGGTGGACCAATGCTTCCCAACACTTTATCTGACTTACAATCCCTCGGTAGCTGAAGAGAGTGCTCAGAGAGCCCCACAGACACCAAATTCCTCAGCTGCTCAGGACTCCTATGGAAAATGCTGAAGCACGTGACTAGAACCAACCCACACCCTCCCGAGTGCGTTCAAACATCTCTAGATGACTTACATAATGAATACACTGTAAATGCCAAGAAGCTGGTTGTCATCCTGTATTGTCTGGGAGAGCATGATGAGGAAATACGTCTCCATGTTCTGTACAGACCTAGCATTCCACAGCACAAGCAGGCGGCACGGTAGCCGTTTTCTTTCAAATATTTTCCATCTGCAGCTGGTTGGCTGTATACACGTAAAAGCTTCAGTGACAGGGGCAGGGGACTGACTATTTAGACAGGGGAAGTAGTTCAAGGATTTTTTAGGTGCATGGGAGATGAGGCTCAGTGGCAGAAGGTTTTGCTTAGCATGCACAAAGCCCTAGGCTCCAGCCTCCACTCTAGGACACAAACAGAAGGTTTTAGGGTAGAGGTGAGGTCTGTATAGAATGTACAGTGAGCCGAGCATGCTGGCTTGGTCAAGACAGGAAGAGACTAGTCTCCATGCCAGCCCAGAAGCATGCTCTGGGATGCTTGGTATCTTTCAGTGCTCTCTTGGGCTGAAACAGTGGTGGCTGCCTAGGATTAGAGATGGCTCAGTCTCCACCTAGTCCTGTGCTGGAATTCATTCTTCATTCTAGGGGAAGTATTCTAAACATCAAGAAGCATGCAGCAAATTCTGCCCATCAACTAATTTAAATGTCTCTGAACTGTCTTGATAAATTTGAATACTCTATGGAAATTTTTTTATCAGGAGATTTAACTGCCCCCTTCCTCATACACTCAGGGTTGTTTGTATAGGGCTCTGGGCTACAGGAATTGAGGCCCTGTTTGTTTGAAATCCTCCAGGGATGATTAGCTTCAGAAAGTACACACATCCTTTGGGAGAGATAGAGATTCCTAGAAAGGCGAGGGTGGTGTTTTCATGGACGATCTTAGAATTATAACATCCATTTTGACTGCAGCTCTGTGGCATGTGAAAAGACAAAAAGAAAAGGGTAGATAGTGTAAGATGCATTTCCTGTGGTATTTAATAACCGCATTGGAACGCCAGCATCCACTGCACAACATTTACAAACCTCTGTTTCCTTCAAAAATTACACCCCGGCATTTAATTCACCAAAATAACTCATTTTATACAGTACAACAATGGAGTAAAATAACTCATCTCGAATATGTGGATATGAATAGATTTACCACATCTGCATAGAACAGAAATGAATTAATCTAAAAGCTGAGAAACTGCTGTTCTCTTTCGAGAGTTACGGATTATCTCGCGGTTCCCTTCCGTTTACTTGTTTGTTTTTGTTAAATTACTTTGTGAATTAGGAAATGAGAAAAGCAGAAACATCGGGCAGGTTTTACTCTACTCGGAATAGGGGAATGAGGCATAAATAATCATTTGTATTATACATTATTTCATTAAAAATTATATTTACAATTGTGCGGAGACCAGGGAACGGCCTCCACCCACAGTAGGCTGTTCAGGCTAAGCCTTAGAAAACACTGTGTTTCCATTACAACATTCTCCCAACAGAAGTCTGGATATTAAAATGATTCTTGAAGCCGAGTGCAAAGTGCTGAAAACAAATCAGAGTTCAAGTGCATTGCTGGGCTCCCCCCTGGGAGGAGGAATTCATTTGCAGACATGGGGCAGGATCCCTGGAAAGAGCATGCAGATGTGTTTATCACATCTGAATTCTCACGCAGGGCCACGGGCTCCACACTGGAGCCTCCCCAAGGCCCAGTTGTTATTTCTGGCCCAGGGCCTTCTGGGTAGGCAGAGGCATCACAGGAAGCAGAGCCCATCTGTGACTGATGGATGGTTTGGGATAAAGTCACGGGGCTCACAGCTGGAGAGAGAAAAACACAAGCACACTCTCCAGGTGCTCAGATCCCGCAGCCCAGGTGGGTCTAACTGTTCTGGGCCCTGGGCGGTGGTGGTGGTGGTGGTGGTGGTGGTGGTGGTGGTGGTGGTGGTGGTGGTGATAGTGGTGAGACTCTGCCATGCAAATAAAATTGAGGACACATATAAGATGTAGTGGACACTACCCTTCTTGTCTACAGATTCCTCTCCTCCTAAGCAGCCAGAGGAAAGAATTTATTTGGCTTACAGTCAAGGGAAGCCCAGGACAAGAGCTCAAGGCAGGGACTAAAGAAGAATCCATAGAAGAACAGTAAGTAACTCCTCCCTCAGCCTTCTGCTCAGCTTACTCTCTTACATGGTCCAGGTCCTGGCCCCTGCCTAAGGATGGCACCACCCACAGTGGGCTGGAGCCTCCCATATCAGTTAGAAATTAAGAAACAAAACAAAGCAACAACAACAACAATCTCACAGTCACAGCCACAGCCAAATCTGGTGGAGGAGATCTCTTAGTTGAGGTTTCCTCTTCCAGGGTGACTCTAGGTTTGTGTCAAGTTGACAGCTGATGCTAACTATGGCAAGGATCAAACACCGTATTTGTGCACAAGACATAAAAGCTCCACATTGGGAGGCAGGACCTTGTTGGGGAAGCCAGTATATGGGTTCCATACCCTGTCACCTATTCACCTAATGATTGCATGTTCCAGACACCACCTCTCAATCAGCTATAACAACGTGTAGACATTAAGGCATGCACCAAGTGCGGAATCTTTATCTCCAGAATGTCTTTGCTCAGCTATGTACCATGGCATAATTAGCAGGCACTCTTATCAACAAGTAAATCTATTGAATCCCCAAAGCATTTCACATATTTTTTTTTTAAAAAAAAGTACCTATTCACTTTTGTTTAATTAAGTAGCACAGTTTTTTTTTAATTGCATAATGTCAATTATTAGTCAATTAGGTTGTTAGGAGACCCTCCATGGGGTGGGGGGGGGAAGGTGTTTCCTTCAGGACCCTGGATTAGGCACAAACCTCATCCAGACACCTGTTTTCCCAGAGAGATCCTTTATTATGCTGGGGGAAAAAAAGTTAAAGTGTCTGCTTTCTGACTCAGGCAGAAAACCTTCAACAAATGACCTTGCAGGTATGGTACAATTTTTAAGAAGAGAGAAATGGGGGGGGGGTCTGTGTTAATATGGGCTAGAATTCTGTGGTGTATTTTGATTGGACATGTTAATTAGGTGAGCCAAAGGGGGCTTTTGATTGCTGGACTTCAGTGTTTTGATAGCTGGACCTTAGTGGTCAGCCTCAGGAGGAAGAAGTGGCCAAATAATGGATCTTGGTGGCTAGATTTAGGAGTGTAATCTGATGGTTTTAGCAAGGCAGAGGGAAAGGAAGAGAAGGGCAAGGCCTGCTGGAACCATGCTGGCCAGAGTCCCTTCAGAAGTAGCAACACATTTGGAAATAAACATATGAGATCTAAACTCAGTCAGTGAGCAGTGAGTTTTCAGCATAGACATATATGGCTACATGTAGGGAATAGGAGGCTATAAAGGACCAATTTATGTTTAGACAACATGGTGCTTACATGGATAGCTAACATGGGCTAAGATGGATATCAGTGGTTATCCAGCGGCCTATGAGTCAGTACAAAATGACTGACACCAGATGTATGGGGAATCCAAGATGCCTCTTTGGGCTGGGTTTTATACAAATATAGCCTTGGCCCAAAGATCAGAGCCTTTACCTTCACCAGCCTGCTTGTATAGTCTGTAAGTCTGTATGTTGGTCTACATGTATGTCTTCTGTAGTTCACGTGTGTGGGTGAGTGCTTGGGTACAGGCTGGTATCTGCCTGACTATTGGTGGTCTGGGTAGTAGCCTTCACCCAAAGTAGATAAATTATTTCTTACCTGACTAGAATCCCACAGATTTTCTTTTTTCAGCTTCCCAGACTCCCACAACCCTGGTCCCTTTCAGGCATTGGAGTTAGGACATCGGAATACACCATGCTTTTCCTAAAAGAGATGTTGCTCTCCATGTCTGTCTCTAATTTGGTTACTAGAAGGTCAGATAAAGGAGTTTCTGGGTTGCACTAGAGATGACTTCGGGGGTATCCCGGCAATAGCCAGACAGGTCTCAAAACATAAACAGGACCCAAAATAAAAGGCCACCTGAGTGACTTTTGACCTTCTGAGAGTAACTTTTGACCTTCCAGGAGTGATTTTTGACCTCTTGTCAGGAGCACAGCAGTGCAGTTTTCTGAAGATGGGAATCTATTTTCCCAGAGTCCTTTTAGGAGGCTCACCGAGCTGTGAAGAAGTAACCGTACGCTGTCTGCCACACATCTTCTCCTTTAATGAGGTTTTGCATCCACAGCACATCCACGATGTGCGTTTGCTGTTCCTCCAGTGGAGAAGTGGCCTGCTGTCATGGGCTTAGCCATCGACTGACTTGGCCAGGGACTGTTGAGTGGACAGGAAGTTGCAAAAGGCTTTGTCGGTGGCTGCATGATGTGTTTTGTTTCCTCTCACTAAAACCGTCTGCAATGAAAGGTACACACCCCAGGTAGCCACAGTCCCCTTAGCTAAGGCTGGTTTGAGAGACAAACAGGACAGAAAGCAATATCATTCTATAGCCTGAAGCCAAGTTGTCACATCTGACCCATGGGTCTGTGAGAAACTCATCTCTGCTGTTCTGAGCCACTGAGGTTGAGGGACCATTTGTATTATTGCTGTAGTACTGTAAGCCTTGTTGAAGAGTGCTGATTAATACAGAATTGTAGTCATGCACCAAATAATATTTGGGTCAATGACAGATGACATGTATCTTCCTAAGATTATAATGCAGCAGAAAAAAATTCCTAGTGCCTAGTGACACTGTGCTGTGGTAATTGTCACAGCACAGCACATTCTTCACATGTCTGTGGTGACATTGGTGTAAACAGACTTCCGGACTGCCAATCAAACGAAAGTGTATCAGACATAGCTCTGCACACTGCACAGGAGACGCACTGGGGTATGCACTGAGAGTATTGCTATGTTTTTATGATTTATTTTTTATTTTTGTGTGTGAGTGTTTGGGTACACAGATGTATGCGCTTGCGTGTGTATGCAGTGCTGGCGGAAGCCAAAAGAGGGTGTCAGGTACCCAGGAATTGGAGTTAAACATGACTGTGACTCACTGTGTGGTTGCTGGGAATTAAACCCAGGTCATCTGCAAAAGGAATAAATGCTCTTAACTGCTAATTCATCTCCCTAGCCTATATACCATACATTTTCTCATTATTGTAAAGTTTATTCATTACACACATACACACACACACACACACACACACACACACAGAGAGAGAGAGAGAGAGAGAGAGAGAGAGAGAGAGAGAGAGAGAGAGAGCTTTTTGTAAAGTGCTGTACCATGTTAAGTCAAGGTTAGCCCTGTATATCTCGTGCTTACTCTGTTCTGTGATTGTATCATTTTGTCTCGTGCATGATAGATTCTCAGGCTGTTTTGTTTGTTATAATATATAAGCAATAGGCAGTGTGTACCCACAAGCAGATAGCCTAGGTTAGCCAAATGGTCCACCATGACATGCCAGCTTCAAGTTCAGTTGCCCGTGTGGTGATGCTCAAAGGCTAGTGAGAAGGTGGGCAGTTCACCTTTGAATGGGGTTACTACACTTTGCCAGGAACCAGAATAACCACACACACACACACACACACACACACACACACACACACACAGAGAGAGAGAGAGAGAGAGAGAGAGAGAGAGAGAGAGAGAGAGAGAGAGAG
>NW_021620800.1:1420224-1432689 GCF_004785775.1 Grammomys surdaster
GAGAGAGAGAGAGAGAGAGAGAGAGAGAGAGAGAGAGAGAGAGAGAGTTTATTACGGGAAGCCCCCCTTAGTGCCCTTTGCTGCTAATATCAGCAGACGGCAGCCTCCTCCTTGTCACGTGTGCATGCTTCACTCAAAAAGCCGTATTATAAAGTAGCCAGCAGTATCTTTCCAGTATCTACCTAATATATAGGACTTTCAACCCTCCAAAATTGTGAGCTGACGACTCTCTTACTTTTGCACAGGAACCAGCCTGAGATATTTTGTTATAGCAACAGGAACATTCCCAGTACACTCTCTGGACCCTGCAGCAGGTGAGTTAGGGCCCTCTAATTCCTCACTGCCATCACAGCCTAAGCCAGTGTGTGTGTGTGTGTGTAGGGGTATGTGCATAGCATTCATAGAGGTCACATGGCCTCTAGGGGGTTTCAAAGCAGCCAGGAAACTTTTTGCCAGGAGCCAGGCTAGCAATGAGCAGTTTGGGGGTAGGATTTTTGACAAAGAGTGACTATCTTGGAATTGGTAATAAGGTTGGGGAGGGAGTGTGGTAAAAAGAAAAAGAAAAAAGAAAAAACAATAGGCCAGGCCTCCCCTGTGCAGTCACTTCAAAGCATGTCACCTTCCTCAACACCAGGGCCACTGTCAGAAAGGCAACTTCATTTAACTAATTAGCAGGCTTTGCCACTTTACAAACCTGCCGTGTGGCTTTCTTGGCACGAAACAGCTGCAGAGGCAAAGAGCTGTAGGAACCTATTAAAAATCACAGGCCTGGAAGGAGAGAAGGGCAAAGGGGAAATTTAAAAGGAAGAGGGAGTTAGGAAGGAGCTTGTCTTATGGTGAGCCACAGACCTGCCTCTCTACTTGCATGCTCTGCATCCAAGCAGGCAGTGGTTAAAAAGCCTGGGAAGAGACACCGGACTGCTCCCTTCCCCTAGCATGGAGACCTCGGCTCTGCTAGCCTGTGTTGCCTCTTGAAGCCTTTCTGATTTTAAAGCAGCTTTGAAGGAATGCTCTCCCGTGGACTGTGACCTGTCATTGCACCCTGTCATCTGTCCGGTAATTAAAATCTGACTGATTTACTGACTGGCACCGGCCACCCTAGCGCAGGACTTAGCTGAACCTCATCTTTCCCAAGGCGAAATTTACTTGGTGAAAAGAGACCAGGGCTCCCCAGCAGAGCTGTCATTCAGCCGCTGCAGAAACTATAAGGATAGCTCATAAGGCCCTCGCTGGACATCTTTGGTTTATTTTATTCTAATATTTATCACCACCCTGCAAATGAGCATAATACAGGCAAGTTAAGGAGAGCAGCGAAGGACTTGATTTATGAGGCTGATGTGACTTGCCAGCAAAACCATGGCCAGGTCACACTTGAGGAGGACAAGGAGTTTCTGTGCATGTACATGCCTGGGCAAAGCAAATATATTCTCATCAAGAATGTAAAGGGCAAAAGAATACAGGGAAACATAATACTCTAGAGCAGTGGTTCTCAACCTGTAGGTAGCGACTCCTACAGGGGTCACATACCAGATCTCTTGTATATTGGATATTTACATTAAGATTCATAACAGTAGCAAAATTACAATTACAATGTAGCAACAAAACAATTTTACGGCTGGAATCACCACAACATGAGGAACTGGATTAAAGGATCACAGCACTAGGAAGGTTGAGAAACGCTGTTTTAGAGAAAGAGAGTGTTCCAGGGTCTCCTTTGTTCTAGAAGGATCAGGACTGGTATCTAGGAGGCCTTGTGACTCACAGAAATCCAGATGAAATGTGGGGATATAACAGTCAGAGCATCTCAGGGCACACAGCAGACTGGAATTTGGCCAAGAGAGGGGCCAGCAAAGGCCTCAGGGCAAGTCTACCCACAGATGAGACTGATGGGAGAATTGCCTCTGCTGACCCTCTGAAGCCTGACCTGTCACTTATCAAGGTTGCTACTCCATCTTCTCTCCCATGATCCTCAAGTCAGAGCACAGATTCTCAGTCCCGGTGAGACTCAGAGCATCTACAGTGGTCCTGTGTTCTCTGTGATCTCGTTACTCATGCACAAGTGCTGCCTGGAATGTTACTAAACCATCCCAGCCACCTTCAGTTGCTACATTTTGTACACTTTGTCCACTCTGAATGGTTTGATGAAATCCTGCACTTTGTCATCCTGTTCCCCACAGGAATATGAGTCATTCCTTCGTCCACAGTATCCACAGTATATACACTACCTATATTGTGGAAGAAAAAAAAAGTAGAAAAAATCCTCTATTCACAGAATGTTAATCATGGTCTATTGTTATGATCACTTTATTTTATTGCATTTTTCTTGTTAACCTCTTACTGCACCTAACTTATTCATTAAGCTTTAGCATAGACACATATCACTAGAAAAACACAGTATGTAATTACACAACGTTTGTGGTACCACTGGAGGTGTGCAATGTATTACCTGAAGGTAGAGGGGTACCTGGACTCTTAAACAAGTTGTCAACATGAAAGTCAACTAGAAATGTAGATGAAAAGATTTCTCCAGTCATGGAGCACCCTATCTTTACCAGCTCAGCCTTCTTTGCATGCTGGTATGAGTTGGAGTGTTCTACCCTGGGTCTGAACACCCTGCCAGCCACCTGCATGCCTGTGTCTGCTGTCACCAGAATGCATCTTCCAAGCAGAAACTGTAACTCTTCGGGGAAGGAGTTGACCAGGATTCAAAGGACGGCTGGTAGCAGAGAGCTTGCACATTTTCCTGAATATCCCAAAGGACTCTGGTTTCTGCAGGATAAAGTACCCCACTCACATGGCCAGAAAACCTGAAGGACAGACCCTCCCCACACCTGACACAAGACCCTCCTGTAGGCTTCTCTCATGTACAAAGCGGATCAGGGGTGAGAAAACTAGAAGTCTGTTTTTCTTCCTAGTGAGTCAATTGGTTAATCAGGGTGGGATTTTCCATCTGGGAGTTAAAAGGGCAAAAGGGGGAACAGTTAATTTTTCAAACCTTCACTTTAAAATACAACCCCCATGTTTCTGAGTTGCATTGCAAGAAGCAGTGTCAAGGCCAAACCGAGCATATTTTAAAGTAACAGCAAGTAAATGCCAATTAAGCATTCTTAAAGCCCAGGAATCCTTTTCTTCTTTTTAGTTCAAGGATATGGTTTTAAGACAGAATTCTTATCTATCTATCTATCTATTCAAGGATATGGTTTTAAGACAGAATTCTTATCTATCTATCTATCTATCTATCTATCTATCTATCTATCTATCTATCTATCTATCTGTCTATCTGTCTATCATATATATATATATATATATATATATATATATATATATATATATTTCTCTCTATCCATTTCTTTTTTATTTAACTCACATCCCTAGTTTCAATGTTTTTCCCCTCTGTCACTAAGTACTAAATCATCTATTAGAAGTACATCATGTACACTTGACAAAGAAAAGAAACCAGGCAAGCCCTGGAGTAGGCCTGTCTGTGCTAAACTGGGTCTTACTCTAAATTTGGGGGTAGAGGGTCAAAATGAAGATTTTAAAAGAGTACACATTCCATCATACTGGGGAGGCCCCATGATTGATCCCCAAGAAATCACAGGGGTTGGGAGTAGGACATGAAAGAATATCTAGAAACTCTTGGGGGAAAGCCTGGATTAATCAGACTTTGGTTATAGCTGTTCCCGTGGGTTGGTACATGTGACATTCGTTCATGCTCATCCCCTGGATAAGACCTAAAAGCCAGCAGAGGCTCTGTCACAGTGATAAGATGGGAAGACACTCCGCCATATAGTTCATGAAAGAGATGATCAGGTCCCTAGAATATAGGTAATGATAGCATGAACCTGTCATACCAGCTACCAGGGAGGCTGAGGCAGGTATACTGTAAGGCCAGCCTGGATTACTGAGTGACACCTTACTCAGTTTTCTTTATAAAGTGAAGGAGAGGGCTGGGGATACGGCTGAGTGGAGGATTGAACACTGTAGAATACACAAGGCCCTGGGTTCCATCCCACGCACAATAAATGAATCAATGAATTAATAGAAGGCAGCTTTCTCAAATGATTCTGACAATTACAACTCAGCCATACATCAACACAGCCATTTCCATTCTGTGGTGAAAACAAGTCAAAGAACCTCACCTCCCAGTGATCAAAATCAAGAAGACAATAATAAAATAAACACATAATTAGCAACACCCACCATTCAAATGTGCAGGGTTTACTCTTAAGAGAGATCTGAGCAGAAGCACTCTGATTTTATTTTATAAAACAATGCCTCATAAACCAAACAATGGCCCAGCAATTTCACTGCATTTAATTCAGTCATATGTTGCAAGTCATTTGAACTGAATAAATGTACTAGTGAACTATCACTCACGTAGTATGGCTCTTCAGCTATTTGTTTGGGGGAGTAACATATAAATTTGTTTTAACATTAGGAACAAAGTTGATTCTTGTGCAAAGCCTAATACAAACATTGTCACATCTTAAAAACAACTAATTCTAAGTTCACTGGTGCTGGGAGTGCAAGTGTGCACCTCTATACATTGTAGGCTGACAAACTAAGAGTTTAAACTAAGTTAAATTAAGTGTTTAAAGTAAATTGGTGATTTTAAGATAACAGGGCTGGGGAGGGGCTGGAGAGATGGCTCAGTGGTTAAGACCTCTGGCTGTTCCTCCACAGGTTCCAGGTTCAATTCCCAGCACACATGTGATGGCTCATAATCACCTATAACTCCAGTTCCAGGGACTGAAGGAATTCTTCTGGCCTCTGTGAGCACCAAAGCAAATACCAGGTGCACAAACACGCAGGCAAAACATGTGTACACATATACAAATTTTTTAAAAATTTTTGAAAATTTTAAAAAGAAAGTAGACTGGCCCTGGAGTGGGAGCTCAACAGTTAAGAGCATCACTGCAGAGCACCCACATGGTAGCCCACAATCGCCTGTAATTTGAGGACATCCTATACCCTCTTTTGGCCTTTGTAGACTCTTGTGTACATACAGTGCATATAAACCCAAGTAGGTGCACAAACAGATAAGCATAAAAAAGTAAATCTATGATAATAATTAATAACAAAACCAAGATGAGAAGCCCTTGGGGAAAAAATATTCCACTTAAGAGGCTTTTTAGAAAGTCACAGAAAGACCTTGCCTTGTGTAGGGGCAGGTATACCAGTACTCCCACTAACTATACTTGGTAGACCAGTTCTCCATAGAATCTACTGTTCTTTTTATTTTTCTCAATGAGAACATAATTACATTACATTAATTTAATTAATTAATTACATTAATCCTCATCCACCCCTCTCATGTGTTACCAGTAGCCCTGGTGAATCTGAAAGTTGACATAATTCACTTATACAAGCCAAAAGACAGGACTTGCTCTCCACGTGTGGCTTTCAGGAACAAATGGAAATCACTAAAAGGGAACTATTAATCAAGGGTTATGGAAGTTCTGAGGGCAAAGGTTACCTCTGTCTGGGTAGACTGTGGAAGACAGGAGATAATTTAGATGGAGTGATCTTCCAGTAAAAGATACCTCCAACCCATCCAAACATCTTGAAAGCCAAAAGGGAACAAGAGTGTAAGTGCTCTGATGTCATTCCAAAGAGGTGTGTGCAAGGAGTTGATGGCTTGGGAATTATCTAGCTGATAAAGGACATAAAGTTGGAAATGAGAGAAAAAAAATCAAATAAATTAAAGCCAGAACTCTGTTTAAAGCCTAGTTCCATGTATGAACATTTGGGTGTGGCAGGGATCAGAACACAAGAGCTCAGAATCAAGGGTTTTAAGTTCATTTCCCATGTCAGCCACTTACAGATTGTACCCACTGGGGGAAGGTACCAGCATCATATGCTCTACGATCCCCTCATACATCAAAGACTGTAGGTATTCACACACTACCTTTTGTAAGATGGCACGACATTTTCACGTGGCTTACTGTTATGGTTCAGATGTGAGTGAAATGTTCCCCATAGACTCATGGTTTTGAACACTTGGACCCCAGCCAATGGTGATGCTTTGGGAGATAGTGGGATCCAGTTATTCTAAAAGCTTGGATGGAAAAAGTGAGCACTGGTGGTGAGCCACAGAAGTGCCCTGCAGCCTGCCTGAACGTCTCTTCCTCCTCCTCTTCCTCCACTTCCTCTTCTTCTTCCCTAGTATGATACGATGTGCTATAACCCCCAACCATGAGCCCAGAGAAATCCTTCTTTCCATAAACTGCTCAGATCAGGTATTTGGTCACAGTGTTGAGGAAGTAACTAACACCCAGAGGGACAACCTCCCACACACACTGAGTCAACTCTATGCTAGTAATGCAAGGCAAGGCTATGGTGACATAGTGGCTTTAAAAGAACAAGAACTACATGTTCAACACAGACACATGCTTTTCCACCAAATAATCTTAACAGGAGGTCAGTGAACTTGTAGAGCTGGATCATATTTTCTGCAATGAGAAGGAATGGATGGTGAGTCACAAGAAGAGTGGGGGTGGGAGAGGCCCTCCAGGGTCCTTTAAACACAGATCCAGGCCTGCAGGTCTCTCCCTAGAAAACAAGCTCCCATCCTTAGAGAACCTCTAGTGTGAGGTTGGGCTAAACCCAGATCCTAACAGACTTGCTGAGTCAGCACTGTTGCTTCCACAAAATACCACACAATACACACACCCTTCTTTATTTAACTTGCCAAAAAGAAAAGGCCTCCATAAGAAGAGCTGTGTTTTCAAACAATGCCCTCCCATATTGTTACATAGTGGACTGTTTCCAAATTGCTGGCATGGCCTCATCAAACCCCACACTGAATTTCTTAAAGAGCATTTAGAACCAAGAAGTGGAAGGTTGCAAATCAAAGTCTGGCTTTTCCTTGGAAGTCTAATAAAATTGCATGCATCTCCTACTGTCTCCCAGAGTTCCAGAGGTTTTGTGTACCCTTGAGGCATCCTTCCCTACAATGAAGGAAATGAGGGAGGGAAGGATAAAAGGAGGGATGAAAGGGAACCAGCAAAAGCAGAACAAAGGTTAGAAGTGAGGAAGGCAGCCTGGCTGAGCTGACGGTCCCAGCATCCCTGATCTATCCAGAGAGATGCAAGCAGGTGCCAGATGCAACCCTGAAACTCCGGATGGCCAGAGACAACCACATGTGATGCCCCTGTCCCCTGCCTTTTGCCAACCTGAGGGTCAGACCCTTGCATCTAATTGGACAGCTGGGTTGGTGAATGTGGCCTGTCCTGCCAGCCGCCTCATCGGCCACAGTGACAGCTGTATCACTTCTCTGATGTGAGTGGGTGCTGAGGAGCGCTGACACACGATCAACTTCTCTCTAATATCCTTCAACCAACCTGACAGTTGTCCGGCAGACGCTAGGCAGCTTGGCTGCCAACTCGCACTGAGGCATTGTGGGACAGCCTCCTAAGGAAAACAGTCAGGAGAGACTTCAAATGAGGCTGTTGTTTCTCCCAGGAAAGCAGCATAGAAGGAAGTAAATCCTGCTGTGATGGCTAACAGGGAAACCTGCAGATGACCACAGACAGTAGTATCCAGCACAGGGACAACTCAATCTTTCTGTGAGAATAAATGGGTGTTCTGACCAACGTGGGATGTGGCTCTGTTCTCAGGCATCATTCTGTCACAATTATAAGTGGAAGAAGACCTTTCTAACACTATGCAAAATTCAGAACCCTCAAATTGTAAGCAGAAATGTTCATTTGTCCTGAAGACGAATGGAGTCCGGTGGCTTTATCTTGCTTACAAGGTATCATTGCTACCATTGTCCTGACACACGTCTCTTAGCAGACTTCCTTCTCCGGTACATACACTCCTCTCCTAGCAAAAAGAACGATATTGGGGTTAGGCATAGCAACACATGCTTTTAATCCCAGCACTCAGCAGGCAGAGGCAGGAGGATGGCGGGTTCATAGCCAGTATGGGATACATAGTATGCTCCAGGACAGCCTGGGCTGCTAGCAAGACTCTCACCCCAATAAAACATAAAAAAAAAAAAAATTCACAAACTCCTTCGTGAACCGGGAAGTATGGATTTCATTTAAAGCCCTCAGTATTCAAAACTGAGGTCAGAGCCAGGCATCTAGTACTGCCATCCTTCCCTCTGCCACCGAAGGAAATGTCCTTCCTTAAGATGGCCAGGCTTGGGTCTGTAGAGGGTTTCAGTGGACCATTCAGAAGAATCACATCCCAAGCAAGGCTGTGATTGGTCCAGCTCAATCACGTGTCCCTTGCTGAACCAATGAACTCTAGCCAGGGTTTGCGCCGTGGATTTATAACTTGGCTGCTTCCGGGAAGCTGATGGGTGGGAAGAATGGCTTCTAGTATTTCCAGAACAGCAAAGCACTAGGCACTGCTTCCAAGCCCACTGCAGACGAATTCTTTGACTGTAGCAACTATCAGATTCCAAAGAAGTCACCCTTGGGAAGTTGGTGTCCACATTAAAATCACAAGCTTCCCACCAAAGTCTGATTTATAAGCAAGCTGTGGAGTTCTTGAAGCACACCATACCCGAGTTAATTCATCTACCTGTAGGTGAAATGATAGTTTCCTCTTAAGTATCAAGTTTGCGTCATATCCATTTTCCACATGGAGAAAGCATATTAACGGTTAATCATCTCCCGCTGGGGTTCCCCACCACCCAAAGGTCTACCTGCCATGGGCATACTTAAGGCCTAGTGCATGTTGAATGGATTATTAGACATGCCAGTTGGTTCTATCTGATGTCAGGAAAAAAGCGATTAAAAGATTCTCAGAGCACGCCTTTAACATTTCTGTGAACGGGACAGTCTTCCATAATCTGCAACAGACTGCAGGACAACTTGGAGCAGTTTGCACTGTCTGTGATGTGTCATGGGGCAGTCCCAGGATCAGACTGCTGGCTATGGGTGAGGGCATTCCTATTGTTAATATGCGCTCCAGCCCACCCCTTTCCCCGTTGTGTCCCCAGTCCACTGCCTTCGTTGGGTCTGCCTGTGTCAATCTATCCCTCCACCTATCTACCCCCTTCAGCCTCCTCCCCCTAGCCTGTTCTCCCACAGTCCCTGGACACCAGCTCTGACAGTGTCTCCTGTCAATCAGCTTCAAGGCTGGGACTTCTCTTCACTCTCCCGACCCTGGACCCAAAGACATTTCCCAGTGACAGCTTTGTGATTCCTCAGCGCCTTGCCGCTGTGGTGTTCTGAGAAGACAGTTCCAAAGGGGCTGCTGAGTGGGTGATAGGTAGGAAGAATCCAGTCCAGTTACCTGTCACTCAGCTGGACTCTGCCATCTTCATCTTCACCTCCATGGAAGTCCCTGGTTTGAATTTGGGGTTGCAGCTCCTGTTGACATCCCCTCCTCTCCCTCCTCTCCTTTCCTTTCTCTATACAGCACATCCGCAGGAGACTGTTCCCTTACTGGCTTGAGTGAAGATGATGCAGGAAGAATGCTTCACCTTCACTGTATATTGCCTTAATCTATCTTCTGTTGCTATCATAAAATAAATAGGAGTTGGCTATGTACTTTTTTTTTAACCTATTTATTTGTGGTTGTCTGGCTATCGAGGCCAGACTAGCCTAGGACATGCAATGTAGTAACCTAGATTGGCTATCAACTTCTGCTTCTCCTTCCTCATCCCTCCTGAATGTTGTTATAATAAATGGGCCACCACACCTGGTATTCAGGACGAGGGAGCATTAGCTACATGTATGTCTATGTCTATGTGTAGGCTGTGTGCTTGCAAATGCAGACGTACAGGGAAGCCTGAAGAGGGTATCAGATCGCCTGTAGCTGGATTACAGGTGGCTGTGGGCTGCCCAATCAGTGCAGGTGCGGGCCTGAGTTCCCAGTAAGAGCAGCAGGCACTCATAACCACTGAGCCATCTCCCCCGTCTAGAAGTTTACTTTTTCGAAGAAATTTATTTCCGTAGTTCCAGAGGGTGGAGAGTCCAAGCAGGCACCTAGCTGTCATCTAGATTGGCCCTTCCTGCGCCGTCAGTCAGCAGCTCTCTAGAGAGAGAGCAACTTCCTCTTCTAATAAGTCATTGATTAATCAATCCGTGAATGGATTGACCCAGTTATGAGTGTATCTTTTTGACCCAGTCCTTACAAAAGTCTTATCTCTCAATTCTGCTGCTTTCAGAAAACTTCCCAACACACCGGGGAAGCATTTACAGCAGCAAACAGTAACACAGTCGCCCAGATTCACAACCTGCTCCCAGCTACCTCTCTCCAGCTGCTAGCATCCCTCCTGGGAGTATCCGAGTGTGTTCCCTCCTCATCATGATCCTAAGAATGAGTTATCTCTGTCCCCATCTGGTAGACAGCGACACCAAGAGAAGTCCAAATACTTTACACAAATATATGTCAACAGTTAGTTCCAAAAGCAGAAACTGATGGGGGCCACAGCTGTTAGCTACTACCTGGCCCTCTAACCCACACAGAGCTTACTGTGTCAGCCTTCATACTGCTTTTCCTTCTGTCTGAAATGTACCTTATCCCCAAACTCAATTTTCTGGTTAAATCTGAGTGTATACCACATCATCATGGGCCACCTCTCTGATGTCTCTGAATCTCTCCCCATCACACTCCTTCCTGCCTGATGGCTCCTTGCTCCTTTAACACAACTGAAACCCTGTTTGTGTCCATGATTGTTGTCACACAGCCACCGGAGTAGAGATGGAGATTTCCCATAAACATCTCGGGGGGACCAAATCTGATTTTAATCCAGGATCCTGTGCCCTTGTCTGTGCTTTCATGAGGAGACAGAAATACAATTGAGTCTCAAACCCTGTCCCCAGGGAGTCGCTAATCTGATTTTGAGCAGAGAGGCACCCAGAGAAGGGGTAGGGAAGTCTGACTTCACCAGGACAGATGAAGCAGCATTGTGTGACTGTCCTAAGAGGAAGGGAACAGCCCGGTCCTGGGGAAGTGGGCAGGGATGAGGGTAAAGGGTCAAGGTACTGAAAGACAGACAGACAGGAGAAGGACAGACTAGGATGCTCAGCTGGGGATCTGTCCAACAATAAAGTGCCTGCCTGGGAGTGCTGCAGATGGGAGAAGTGCGCTTGGTTGTAGACAGAGGCATATACCTGCTTGTGCTTTTTGATGGCGTGCATGAATCACACTGAGTGACAGGTTTCACTACGTCAATTCCATGCGTATATGTAACACATTTTTGAGCATATTTAGACGACCTTTCTCAGATTCTCCCATGGTTTACTTTAGTTAACTCTAATCATCATGGCTGGAATGCACACTGGCCCTGGGGTCCATTACCCCACCTCTTTCCCAGAGGTGCTGAGGTATTAAGTTTAACTCTCAATGTCTTATTTTATTTTATTTCCATATATTTAACGTTTTGTTGTCATGTATATCTGTGTGTGCGTGATGCCCATAGAGGCCACAAGGGGGCAACAGATCCCTTGGAACTAGAGTTATAGACAGTTACTAGCAGCCATGTGGGTGCTGGGTATCAGACTCAGGTCCTCTCCTGGCCCAGCATCCTCTGTCTTGTACTTCATGGTGAGTGTTTTGTTGAGTCAACAGAACCAGTCCACAGGAGCTCACTCCTGCAGGATGCCCAGGTTTCTTGGGGTGGGACACAGCAACACGGAAAACTCCAAAACTAGCATTTGTGGTTGTCCACCTCCCTAATGCTGTGACCCTCTAATATAGTTCCTCATGTTGTGGTGACCTGCAACCATAAAATTATTTTTTGTTGCTACTTTGTAATTTTAATTTTGCTACTGTTAGGAATTTTAATGTCAGTACCTGTGCTTTCCCATGGTCTTAGGTAAACCCCGTGAAAGGGTCATTTGATTCCCAAAGTGGTCAAGACCCAAAAGTTGAAAACTGCTGTTCTAAAGACTCCTTTCTCTGGTTTGAAAACTTGCAAAATCTAGACTCAGCTGGACTATAATCACCCCTTCATCTCTTTGAGGAGAGATAATGAAAGTGGTCCCCTTGAAGACATAATAGTTTTTTTTTAACAAAGACCTTTAATACTTCCTCCAGGCTTTGTCCTGGCTTTAAGACAGGAATGTGCTCTGACTAAACAGTTTGAACAAGCCATCTTCCATTTGCTTGTGGTGTTCTCGAACCCCCTGTCCCATCCTCCCTTGCCGCTTTTCCCTTTTCAGTATATTTCCTGCGGTTGTTCCGACACACGACTGATGACTTGCTTATGTAAAACAGAGATCCTTTCTCTTGATGATCTGGAGGCTGGAGATCAGAGATCAGGTGTCAGCAGGGTTGTGCACCCTCCAGAGGCTCCAAGAAGTGTCCCGTGTCTTCTAGCTCCTGGTAGCAGCAGGCTTGGCTTATGACTGCATTCCTCCAGTATGCTTCCATCTTCACAGGGTCTCCTCCTCCTCCTCCCCCTCCTCCTCCCCCTCCTCCTCCTCCTCCTCCTCCCCCTCCTCCTCCTCCTCCTCCTCCTCTTCCTCCTCCTCCTCTTCCTCCTCCTCCTCCCCC
>NW_021620800.1:1433089-1483322 GCF_004785775.1 Grammomys surdaster
TCTCTGTCTCTGTCTCTCTATGTGTCTCTCTGTCCTCATCTCTGTCTCTCTGTCTCTCTGTGTGTCTCTCTGTCCTTGTCTCTGTCTCTCTGTCTCTCTGTCTCTGTCTCTCTCTCTGTCTCTCTCTCTGTCTCTGTGTGTATGTATCTTTACCTCTCTCTGTCTCTGTCTCTCTGTCCTTGTCTCTGTCTCTCTGTCTCTGTCTCTCTCTCTCACACACATACACACACACACAGTGTGTGAACACATAATATTGGCTCCACATATGACACCAACCATGCATTACTTCCCTGTGTGTGCATGCATGTTCTTGCGTGTGCAGGAGTATGAACATGCACATGCATGTGTGTATGTGAGACATGTAGGTCAGAGATCAACCTTAACCATTCATCAAAATTACCCCCTTGTCTTTTGAGACAGGGTTTCTCATTGGAACCTGGGGCTCACCAATTATACTCGGCTAGCTAGTCAATGAACCCTGGAGATCTACCTGTCTCTGGCTTCCCAGTGCTGGTATTAGAAGTGTGCCTCCTCCACCCCTGGTTTGTTTGTTTGTCTATGCGGGTGCTGGGGATGGAAGTTGCTACCTCAAGCTTGTGCGGTAACCACTTCACTATCTGAGTTGTATCCTCAGCCATTGGACTGTTGTTCTTGTTGGATTTTTGGACCTACCTGGTGGCTATTCCTGGATGCTCTCATCTTGAGACCTGTAATCACATCTCCAAAGACCCTTTTAGCAGACAAGGTCACACTTACAGCTTCTGGGAAATGGACATCTCCTTTTGGTGGCTAGCATTCCAAAAACTGCTACATCTCTTCACACATAGCCCCTTTCTAAACAGGGGCTCTAAATGTTGCTCTCTAAACGTTGCTGCCAATCAGAAACCAGACTCCAGGAGATGAGCCCGCCTCCCTGTGGGCCATCAGGGCTGCTTGATTTCTCTGCAACTACTTGGCTTCAGATATTGGTCTTCCCAAACCCTCCTCATTGTGCTGTGCTTAGTTGTAAGGGTTGGTGGGCCCCCCTGTAAGTCATTTTGCCCACTTAGGTCATTAAAAATATATTAGATTTGAAAAAAAATACACTTCCAGTTTTGGTTTGAGATTTGACAGACACACTCATTTCCCTTCTAGCCTTTAGTGTGATATCAAGCCAGGTGCGCTCTGTTATTGAGGCTGCATCATGGTCTCTTCTTAGAGACCTGCCCCAGATGTGAAGCATTATGTTCAACCAGCTCCCAGTAGCCCACTGGTGTTCCTCCCAGGTCAACCACTTACTGGCTGAGTCTTTCAAAGGGTTCCTTTGTCTCTCAGGTCTTCTGTCTCTTTCACTATAAAATGAAGATTAATTAGAAGTGGGCTTGGCAAGTTAGCACCTACAGACCAAACCTGTACAGAAACTTGTTTTTATAAATAAAGTTTTATAAGAACACAGTTGCACCCATTTGGGGTTGTGTATGGTTAGTTTCATGATATAAAAGCTGAGGTGTTGTGACTCAGACATAATGAATCACAAATGGTTTTATTATAGGAAACGTTAGCTACCCATCCCTGGGTCTCTTCCAGATGTGATTCTTTGTGTGAATCATGAGAAGGGTGCTGTGGTGGGGTGAAAATAATGTGTTGTTGGCGTTGGGATGGGTGGCATAGGCCTGTAACCCCAGCGCTGATGAAAGCAGAAGGATCAAAGGTTCTAGGCCTGCCTGAGCTTCAGAATGAGTTCAAAACCAGTCTAGGAAATTTACTAACCCTGACTCGAGTTCCAGGCCAGTGAAGGATCTCTCTCTGAACAGAAGGCAGACAATGCCTGAGGAACAACACTCTGTTGCTCTGGCTTCTCTACATGCACACGCACACATGGGTACACACACACACACATGCACACACACACACACACACACACACACACACACACGGGTACACACACATGCACACATGTGGGACTGCATAAGGGTATCCTGGGTCATGGTTGAGCAGGTGCCTAGAACCCGTGGAATTCTGCGTGAGAACCGGCAGGAGTTCAGTCCTTCCCATCATCCAGGATCCTGAAAAGCAGTCACATAGATCTCCATAGAGTCACATAGGCCAGGCTATAGGCCTCAGGCCCTAGGGATTTACATACTAATGAAGGCCAGAGGGGAGAGCAAATTAAACATTCCTCCCCCAGATCCTCCCCCAATCCTCCCCCTTTCTCCCTCCCTATATAACTCGGGACTGCCCTGAGTTTTTGGGGGTATGCCTAGATCCATCTATTATCCGCCATGACAATAAACCTTTTTGTAACCAAGGACTTCCTCGTGTTACTGGGGCCTGCCGCGCCAAGGCCTCCAGGCCGCTGGAACCATAGGGTTCTCTCCCTAATGTGGGACCCGCCACGGCGGCGGAAGCCCCTCCGAGGCTTGCGCCGCTGTGGCGGTCTTCTTAAATTTTCCCCACACACATATGCGTGCACTTGCACACACGTGGGTACACACACACAGAAATTAAAATTTAAAGAGCACCATGAATCTTATAGCTGTGCCCAGCTGGGACAGCTCTTGTTATGTGGTACCCCTAAGACTTCTGTGCTTTTGGGATCTATGAAGTCTATAACACCAGCCACTGGAGATGGTCTCGCTTGATCTTCACATTTTGTCTCCCTCCAATGGACAAAGAAAGCATGAAGCCAGGTGACTTGCATGTCTTCTGAAAGTCCGAGACCTGGGGCAGTCTTCTGAGTCCTCAGCCAACCTAAAGACACTTGTCTGTCCAGGACAAACTGTCCCCTCAGGAGTTCAAATCACCTGCAAATAAGAGCAGAGCCCCTGAGTCTGCCAGCCTCAATCTCATCTGTACTCCTCTCCTATTTGTTAAACAAATCCCGATTTGCCTTTTTAGGCTGCTCTTGAATTTTATGGCAACATGTAATAAACATCTGACTGCTTTTATTTCTATTTAACTTTTATCTTGAATGTCTCTGCTGTTTCAAACCAAATATTTATAGCATCGCACAGCCGCCCGCAATTCCATTCCTCACCAGCACTGTCATTTCTCCTGCTTGACGCCACCAGCCAGGCAGAGGGATCAAGAATGTGGGAGGCGAGTGGTCTCTTAGGCTCCATGAGATTCGTAGCATCTGGGTCTGAGTCACTGTCCTCCTCAGGCAGTTTACAGCTTTGCAGGCAACCCTGGTCCTTAGGTCCAGTAAGGACATCTCCAGGGACCTATAGTCTACATCTTCATGGTTCAGTACTAGGCTTGGCCCCACTGTTCGGGGGATCCCCCAAATCCCAAGCAACACCCTGTCTTGTCCATTATGGAGTTGACTTAGGGCATTCTCTTTGCTCTGTTAACTCTGAGGCTTCATTCTCTGCCATGCCCCATTCCCCACCCCCACCCCCTCACCCCATATCTCAAGGTTCAAGAGTCCGGCTTTCTGGTCTACCTGGGCTCACTTCCAGTTTTCACACCTACCAGAAAGTGCTGCCAGCACCACTACAGATCATGTGTTTATCAGGGCGTCCTGCTCCTTACTAGTCTCTGTCACACTGCCTTCCTACACTGTGACAAATGCCGCAGATCAGCAACTGACAGAAAGAAAAGGATTCTTCTGGTAGTATTTCATGGACGTGAGCTTCTGTTACTCCCAGGCCTTTGGTTGATGTCATTGTGAAGACCCCTGACCAAAGAAGACTCATGTCATTGCTGAGAAGCACGAGAATGGGGAAGGGTCACACAATCCAATCAGGAACACATCCGAGTGACCTAAAATCTTCTGCAATGCCGTATCACTGGGTCCCCAGGTCATGCTGAAGGAGGTGTGTCACTGGGGAAGGGCTTAAGTTTCAAAATCTTTTCACTATTTCCAATGAACTCATTGCTTCCTGTTGGTGAATCAGGATGTAAGCTCTCAGCTGCTGTGCCAGGGCCATGCCTACTGCCATGATCCCTGGCATAATGCTGATGGATTTCTATCCATCTGTTACTGTAAGCCCCAAATAAACCCTTCCTGCTATAAGTTACTTTGGTCATAGTGTTTTATTATCACAATGGAAAAGTGGCTAATACCTATTTTTAACATGTGACACCAGGCTATGCTGGAACATTTTAGCATTCTGGTTATGCATAGGGAATCCCACACAGCTTTGGTGAGACTCTTCCACTTGCTTATATTGACCTTCTGATACTACACACCCAGTTCAAGGCAAATCAAGAATGCCCTCAAACCTGAAGCTTTTGAACGACACCATAATGTCACAGGTGGAAAAGACCATCCCATTAAACTTTGTTTCTTACGCAAAATTATTTTTTAAAATACTGTATCAACTTACCTCCAGTCTCTGTGTAGAAAAGGTAGAGATCACCGTGACAAAAATCCATGTCTAAAAGCAACTTGGAGAGGAAATGGTTTATTTGGCATATTCATCCCTGTCGGACTCCACCACTGAGGGAAATCAAGATAGGAACTCAAGGCAGAAACCCAGGGGTAACTGAGGCAGAGGACATGGAGAAATGCCGCTCATTGGCTTCCTTTCTGGGCTCATGTTCAGCTACCTCTCTTATACCTCCCAGGACTACCCTTCGACGTCTATCATTGACCAAGAAAATGTCTCATATATTTGCCTATAGGCCACTCAGGTAGAGGCACTTTTTCAATTGAGGTTCTCTCTGCCCAAATAACATTAGTTTGTGTCACACTGACAAAAAAAAAAAAAAACCTAACCAGAATAATATCATTTTATGTACATGCAAATATTCTCAATCCCCAAGTTGTTCTGAACTGTGCAATACTTCTGGTCCCGGGCCTTTCAGATTTCAGATAGGAGACAGCCACGCTCTTCCTCTCATTCTCAAGGTTTGGATGACCTCCTCTAAGTTTCCTTGTATCTCTCTTTGACATCCATGGAGGTACCCATCTCTAGCATCCCCCAGATAGTCATTGTTATATGCTAAACATTAGTGTCTCCTCCGTGTGTGTGTGTGTGTGTGTGTGTGTGTGTGTGTATGTGAAATCCAAATGCCAGACACAGTGGCTTAGGGGGTGGATCGTTGGGGAGATGATGAGTTCATATGCGTAGAGTCCTCACAGTGGCATTAGTGACTTACAGAAGAGATCCTAGAGAGCTCTCTGTTCTGAGGCTCTATGAGGAAAAAAGCATTCGAGAGTCCAAAAGACAGCCTTCACTCCCTAGAATAGGACCAGACACCCTGATCTTGGTCCGTGAGTCTACAGATTTGTGAGAGGCAAGCCCATGTTGCTTTGTGACAGCACCCCAGACACATCAAGACAGACAACTCCACCTGCATCAGGATTTTCCAAACACCGGGAGTCCACTGCTTCAGAGCTTTTCTGATCTTTTTAGTATGTCCACCTACAATTCTTGGAACCCATCAGGATGAAGGGGAAATGGGATGTACCTCCACATTTAAATGCAAGCCTAAGGGGCCTTCAGTTTCAAACACAGCTTATCTGGAAGCTTGGGTGATGGTATCTGGAAAAGATGTCTTCCTGGTAATAAACTGCCAGTATATATAGCAAAAGGAATTCTCATGCGTTGCTGGTGGGAGATAAATTGGCAGAAACGTTTGAGAAAGTAGCTGTGAGTTATCTGCTGACATTGACCAAATACATATCCTACCTGAAGCACTTCATTTTGGGGTCTGAGCCCAGTAGAAATAAATACATGCATTTACCATGAGGCAAGAATTGTGAGCAAGAGGGAAGACCTTGGAGCAACAGTATATTGAGGTGTTCTCACCAGGAGACATGAGGAAACTTCTAGAATGCTGAAGCCATCTCTCTGTCTCATCTCTGTCTGTCTCTCTGTCTCTTGTCTCTCTCTTTTTCTCTCTTCATCTGAGGGTCACAGATATACAACAATGTAGAACTGCGCTTTCCTGTTTGCAAATTACACTGTGGTGAAGATATTCCAGTGGCGATTATGGAAAGGGAAGAGGATTCTATTTCTCCAGTTCACTACTCTGTTCTTGAATAGACAGTTACCATAGGATGGTTTAGTGGCCATCAGTTGGCCAAGACTGACATACACCACAGCAACACTGTTCATAGAATCCCCTTCTTCTCTAATGGCCCCAGGAACTGATGTTGCTTGGTTCAATTTGGCTCACTCTTTTGCCAGACATGGCTCATAAGGTGGTCATAAGTTTATTCTCTGTCTCAAGCTCCCTTCTGCTTAGGTACAACCATGGATCAGGTCTGATTTTAGAATCTAGTGTCCCAGGCATCAGGATCCCACTCAAAGCCTTAGCAATGGCTAATTCTTATCTCCCTTTACCTCTCCAGCATCCATTCTGCATTTTGAAAACATGAAACAGAGGATCCCAACTCCTCTGCTCTTATTCTGGGCTTAGATGCAATTTAATTTCCTTCCCATTCTGCAGAGTAGGAATGGAAACAAATATAGACTCTTATCTTCTAAACAACAGTGGTGGGCTTAGGGATAAGCCTATTCGCTGGTCAAAACAGTGTGATCAAGGGTATACTACTAAGAACAAACTGCTTTTGCCTCAGTCCAGTGTGTTCTGCTGTGACAGAATGCCTGAGGTTGGGTAATTTATAAAGAAGAGAAATTTATTTCTCATGCTTTTGGAATCTAGGAAGTGCAAGATCAAGTGGTGTTATGGTTAATGTTCATTGTCAACCTGACTATTGTCAACTCTCAATCCTAGGAGACTGGAGAGGTGTAGTCTGACTATATCTGTAGGCTGTTTGCAGAGAGAATTCACTGATAAGGTATGACCCATTCTGAACGTGGGTAATACTACCCCATGGGCCAGGATTGAGCTATGGAGTTAAAGGAAGGACAAAAGGAACGTTGGTAGACCTGCAATATTCCCTAATATCTGCTTCCTGGTGACTGTCGGGTGAGCGGCTTTGCTCTGACATGCCTTCCCTGCCTCAGTGAAGTGAACATTCCAAGACTGTAAATAAAATAAGCTTTTCCTCCCACAAGCTGTTTGGATCAGGTATTTTGTCAAGATGATGAGAAATGTCATTAACACAGGAGGCCTGTGTCTAGGGAAGGCTTTCTTGTGGCATCTTCCCATGCCTGAAGGATGAGTGAGCCTGCTCTACCAGCCCTCTGTATCAGGGGCCTAGTCCATCCATGAAGAATGTGCCCTTAAGACTTCTGCTTCCACACTGGTCGTATATGTATTTAGCATAGGAGACAACTCATTCACTGTAGCAACTACACTTTCACTATGGTCTCTATGAGGATACAATGGACTCAGAGAAGATGTGAACATATTCAGGAGAGGGCTGGAATTGGGTCCCAATCATTTTGAGTGTTTGTATCTGGCTATACCTGAAGCCACACAGAAACCCAAGCTCCTCACACTCCATGGATAAACTGATACATTTTTCCCCCTTTGAACTCAGTTACATTGTTTTGTTGCTGCTCACCTATGAAAGGGTTCACACTGTTACAGGACTTCTTAGTATATAAGGGGAGAATACTGAGTTTGTTCCAGTAACAAATAAGAATCTGTTTCCTCAGAAACCTATAACAAAACTTCCAGCCCAGAATCACAACTGAGAACTTGTCCCTTCGTTCTGGAACAAGTTCAATCACTACCCAATGTTCCCCTGATTCTTTTGAATGATGGACTCTACTGCCATACCTCTGGCCTCCTAAACCCCTCCAATCTCCAGTAAGGCAAGGCCAGCAGAGTCTTTTCTGCTAGCTGCTTTGTTATGTGTCGTGAGCAATGAGTTTCACCTGTTTATGTGGCTATGGGGGGAAGTGGGGGAAAGATTCCTGTTTTGTAGCATATAAAAATTAGGTTGGAATTACACTTGAGCATCCACAATTAGTTTTAGGGGAAAACAGCTGTACTCGCCTGCTTATGTGTTGCCTATGGGTGCTTTCACACAGTGATGGCACAGTTGAGTTAGAGAGACAGAGATGATGCGGTCCACAACAGTCTAAACTATTTACTGTTTTAGTGGGGTTTGGTGCTGCAAGCCTATAGGCTCAGCACTTGGGAGGTAGAGGCAAGATAGAAACTCAAGGACAGCCTTACTGCATAGATCCCATCTCAAATAAAATAAGAAAGAAAGAAGGGAGAGAGGGAGGAAGGGGGAGAGGGAGAGGGAGAGGGAGGGAGAGGGAGAGAGAAGGAGGAAGGAGGAAGGAGGAAGGAAGGAGGAAGGAAGGAGAGAGGAAGGTAAGGAGGGAGAAAGCAAGGAAGGGGGAAGGAGGAGAGCTGAGCCGTTAAGAGCACATACTTTTTGTTGTCTAATTGCCCTGACTGGGACTTTCAGTACTATATAGAATAGGTAGGGGGAGAGTGGACAGCCTTGTCTAGTCCCTGATCTTAGTGGGATCACTATGTTTAGGTATGGGCCTTGAATTCCTGATCTTTCCAAGACTTTTATCATGAAGGGATGTTGAATTTTGCCAAATGCTTTCTCAGCATCTAGTGAGATGATCATGTGGTTTTTTTCTTTGAGTTTGTTTATATAGTGGATTACATTGATGGATTTCCAAATATTGAACCATCTCTGCATTCCTGGCCTGGGAGGACTTAGGGAGGGATCCATGGCTCCAGTTGTATATGTAAGGATGGAGGGCCCTGTCGGGCAAAGGTGGGAGACGAGATCCTTGGTCTCATGAAGGCTGGATGCCCCAGTGGGTGGGAATTTGAGGGTGGGGAGGTGGGAGTGGGGGTGAGGTAGGAGCATATCCGCAGAGAAGCAGGAGGAGGGATGAGGGGATAGGGGGTTCCTGGCAGGGGGGGATGGGATAAGGGGATAACATATGAAATGTAAATAAAACATCCAATAAAAAAGAAAAAAAGAGCATATATGTAACCTCAGTTTATATCTAGCACCCACATAAGAAGCTTTACAATTGCTTGTAACTCCAGAACCAGGGACATCCAATGCTCTCTTCTGGCCTCCACGGGCACCTGCACTTACATGTATACATACATAATTTTAAAAGTAAAAGCTTTTTCTTTTTTTTTAAGAAAAAGGGTTGGTTGGTTTACTATTTAGTCATTTAGATGAATTTGTTGGCCCTCACTGAGAGTCCACACAAGTGTGACCTTTGCATTTTAATATTTAGCTCAGTTCTTATGTCCCTGAATCAGCTTCAGTGAAAAGCATTTTATTTCTGAATAATTCACACAGTCCCCTCAAATTTCAGACAGCAAACCACCCTTCAAGATGCAGAACGTTCTTTCTACTTATTTCTGGGACTCAACTCTGAACAGAGCACAGACTAATCCTTGTACCAAGACTTCTCTAAGTGCGAACAAAGACTAAATGTAAGTTAGGTCAAGTCAGTGATCATTTTAAGCCCATAACAAAATAATCCAGTGAGATCCATCCAAGTTTCAGAACAGCACTGTGCAAGGGACCAGGCCCTGTGAGGTAAGTTCACACTGAGACTCAGAAGCTGCCAAAGGGAGTCTTGGATTCCTGTCTCAGACCAACAGCCCGGTAAATTCTTTGTGCTTTAGCATTTGTGGCTACAAGCTGGAGCAATAGGAGGCAGCTTCCTGGGATTTATGAGTATCCAGCAAGTTAATGCTCAAGTATTTCAAGGTATTTGCTTTTTGGTCAAATCCCTCACTCCTGTGTAAGAAAATAATTCAGAAGGCTTTTCCTTTTGTCTTGTAAAAGGGTAAAGTGGTTGGACTGATACAGAGTAGCTCTCCAAGAGAGGAAACTGTTAACCACTGCTCAGTGACTGTGCTCTAACAGGGTCAGCTCTCTCATCTTCCTGGAACTCATTCTCCAGTCTAAGATGCCAGCAAGGAATTATGAGTTGACTCGTGCTGTGTGTTCCAAAGCTGCCACGCTCTCCGGGCCCCACATGGACTTTCCATCCCTCCTTGTCACCAATGAGTGACTTCCACATTGTCAAGTGTCCTAAGTGTCTCACAGGTTGCATCTCAGCCACACTTGGAAGACTTGGTGGTGACCGCCTTCCTAAGGCTCTACCTTTAGCTCAGAGGGAAGATGCCATCCAAATTCCCTTCTCTCCCACCCACCAACTCTGTCTGTCTCTTGCTTTCCCTAATGCTCAGTATGAGGGCAATGTAAGATACGCTTTTGTTCCTCCTCCTGTGTACACCTCACGGTTTCCATGTATTGGGCGCATCCAGTTTTCCAGTCCAACTCTTTTCTAAATGCCAGACCACGAGCATTGCTAGCCTTTGCTCAGCTCCTGGAACCTTAGTCCCACCAGAAGTAAAGTCTGCTCCTTTTCATTGTCTTCCTCACCTTAGCAAATGACCCCAAGTGACCTGGAGGTGAAAAAAGAAATCAAGGAGATAAATGCTAGTCAACTTTCCATCAAGGAGACAAGATGCCTGAGGCTGAGGACAAAAGAAATCAAGGCTGCCAAGTGGTTTCAGAGGTTTGGGGTTAGTGCTGAGGCAAAATATTATGATAAAAATAAAAAAACACAGCAGAGGAAACTGCTCACTGCAAGGAAGTGAAGCAAGAGGAGGAGGGAGATGAAGAGGAGGGGGAAGAGAAGGAAGATCAAGAGGAGAAGCAGGGAGAGAAAGGGAAGAGGAAGAGGAACGGGAAGAGAAGGAAGGTAGGAAAAAGAAGGAGCAGGGAGAGGAAGAAAGGGAGGGCCAGGATCCCCAACATTTTCTTTATGAACACACCCCAGCAACTTTATTCCTTTACTAGGCTCCACCTCCTGAAGGTTCTGCCACTTCCCACTGTCACCACAGATGGGGCACATGTCCTTTAGGGGACACTTCAGCCTCTGAGCATCCTGGCAAGCACTCACATACATGTCCTGTCTGCTCCCCCTTGTCTAATTACCACTCACTGATGGCGATGGTATTTATATGAACATGCCCGTATACAGAAATAGATAAAGACTTGTTTATCATCCTCCTGTCTTCTACACAAAGAACTGAATTTCATGAGAGCATTCTGCAGGCCATGTCCCAAGAAACCGCTGTGAACAGAAGAGGCAGGTGCATAGCAAATATACAATGGGCCTAATGACCTTTCTAGAATAAGAATGTTTCCCAGTCTACAGAATGAAGATGTTCGCTCGACCACAGAGGTGGAAGAGAAACTCAGACCCTAAGCCGCAGACACTTTGAAGAGATATTTCAGGACCACTGTGATGGATTTCTACAAGTGGCCTGAGTATAACTGCATTCTGAGACAGATTGAGAGATGATGTTGGAGCAAATGATAGACGGCTAAGCAGATGTTTGTTTTCACTGTGTCAATCATTGGGATCATTTTCCTGCAAGTTTTACTTTATAGCTGCTCGTCTGGGTATGAAGTAGGCACATTCAAGTTCTCAAAGCTTGCCTGAGAAATGAGGAAAAGAAGTCTGTGCTCTGGTGAGTTACAATCAGACACGAATCCCACCACGTTTCGAGTTCGTCCTGTGGTCAGGGAGCCCTGTACAATGCCTGAGTGCATGGAACACAGGGTCGACCTGGCATCCAAAAAGAGTTGAAACATTCTTACTCACAGATGAAGCTAGCATTTACATAGAAAAGCTGACGGAGGGTCTAGAGAGATGGCTCAGTGGTTAGATGCCCTTCCAGAGAGGGCTTGAGTTTGGTTTCTATCACCCATATCAAGCAGCTCACAACCACCTGCAACTCCAGCTCTGGGGGATACAGTGCCTTCATCTGGCTTCTACACACATGTGCACATACACAGAGATAGGCATGCAGGCACACATAAATTTTTAGAAAAATCCTAAAAAATAAGAAGCAAAGAAATATCGATAGATGCTTCATAAATGCTAAACAGATTTAGTAAGTTGCAAAATATAAGAGAAATAGCCAAGCCTGATGTAGGAGAGCTGTCATTTCAGCCACTTGGTGGGACTGAAATAGTAAGATTACAAATTCAAGGCTAGCCTGGGCTATAAAGTAAGCTCAAGGCCAGCTTGGGAAACTTAATGAAACTCTGTCTTATAATAGTTCTGGAAAAGAAGAGGAAATCTGGGAAGCGGGTACTGTCTGCCTTTAGGAAGTGTTCTAAGGTTACAGTATATTGTAATAAAGGCAGACAACTGTGGACATCTCAGAATAGATAGTCCAGACACAAAATGAAGCCCATGTAGACAGGACTGGGTTGGTTGGAAAGACAAGCAGATCATTAGAAGAGAAATACTCTTTCCAACAAATGGAACTGAAAAGATTGGAGAGATGTGGAAAGGACAGCCCTGTAGTGTCCTTCAAGACCCAGAACATCTATAGGACCTCTCTAAGGCTTGGGTCTAACTAAGTGTACCAGCCATGTGTGCTGGATAGTGTGTTGGGGAGCCCTAACTAAGAGCCTGGTGCTCTTTTCCTTTTGATGACAGGGTCTTACCATGTAGTTCAGACTGGCCTCAAGCTCATGATTCTCCTGCCTCAGCCATTCCAGTGCTAGAATGACATGTGTGGAAACCATGCTTAGCTCCCTCATTTCCATAGCATAGTAATGGACTTTGCCATCAAGCATAGCTCATCGCAGTCCTGCTGGGTTGGTGCCTCTCTGCTTTCTCAAAGAGAATCTCCTGGGAACCCTGAGGTATCTTGGGCTTGGGACCTGGCTCATTCCTGGTGTTGTGTTCACAATTGCTTTTCAAAAAAGCACATTCTCAATAGCCTTAATTTAATCAAAACATTCTTGACTGAGATCATTAAAGCCTCTGAGAGAGGCGTTTAATTCTAAATTCGCTATATCCACGGCGTAGCTGTTGAGTAACTGAAAAATCAACTTTATGTCATAATAGTTTGTTAGAATGTTTGTTTACTCTTCATTGGAGACATGCTAATTAAAACAAGAGGCTTTTGCAAGCAATCCAGCTAGCAAATAGGATGGGTTAATAGATAAGAAATGCCTGGTAATTATAGAGATGCCCAGATCCCCATGTTCAGGGACCAGGGGTTGGGGAATAGCTAAGGTAACCCTGTTGAACCACTGCTATTCTATGGGATTTGGCAGGGTGCACTTCTTTGGTTATCTCCTCCCTTGATGAGTTTCAGAAACAACCCCAAGATGTGTTCCTCTCGGTGGGGTGTCATCTGTCACCAGGTCTTTCGTTCATCTTGAGGGGGACTGATTAAAACACATACGGATCTCTTTAACCAAGGCAGAACTGTTTCCACTTTCCCACAGACCTGGAAGGTACCCCCATGAAGGCCTGGCCCTCTGTCAGCCCTGGGAGACCTGGCCAGTCCTCCCACCCTCCCACAGATGCATCCCTTATGCTCTGAAACTCAGCATCAGGGGGTCCTTCAGGTCCATGAAAGCATAGGACTGTTTCCAAACACCTGAAGTCCTGGGACGGGTTGGCTAAAGAGCCTGTTTGCTGACAGTAACCCCTTCCAGTGTGCTCTCCACGCCATCTGGCCAAATCTACCTCTCTGAGTAATTGTGCGCGTGCGCGCGCACACACACACACACACACACACACACTTTTCTCTCTACTTCCTCACAAGTCCAAAACCTATTATTCAACATCCTGTTCTAAGCCTGCCCAGGAACGTTCATTCTGTCACTTTTCCCTTCCTTTGGAACCCAGAGTGTCCATGCTTATCTTTTCTCACAACTGTGTATCTCCTGTCCTCTCTAAATCTCCCTGTTCTCCTCAGTCTGGGTCAGGGCCATGACCTGAAGACCAGACATCCCCAGGAGAGGATGTCCTGGAGACTTCATTTAAAGCAATAAAGCTGTGACCTCAAGCACTGTCCTGTTGATACCCAGGAAGCCTAGTCCACGGTCACCTATCTTTAATATCTAGGCAACACTGAGGTGATTCCACAGCACATCATCATAGCCTCTGTGGTTTCTGGGTTGTCTTGTGAAATGCTACAGCTTTCTAGAAGCCACACGACAGAGTCAGGAGGTGTCATGACCATGACGAGCCCATGGTTGCTAAGGCTCCTGCTTGAAGCATAAATTGTCATGAAGGAACACTGCATACTGGCTTGCTCCCAGGCTCAAGGTCAGCTACCTGTCTTATACAGTCTACCTGCCTAGTAGTAGTAGTTACTACTAACCCCTTGGGTTAGTAGAGCCCAAAGTGGGTTGCTCCTCCCACTCATATAAATTAGCAATAAGACAGTGTCCCATAGACCAATCACAGGCCAATCTGATGGAGGTGATTCTTCAGCTGAGTTTCTCTCTTTCCAGGTGTGTCAACCTGACAACAAAGATTAACCTTCACAGTTGTATTTAATACAGATGTCAATTATCAACATGTAAAAGGCTATGATCACAAACAGAAGGAAACCCCACGTTACTATAGAGTTGGAAAATACGTGGATCTCCAAAATGACGTGGCTAAGGGCTCACAAGTCTTAAATCAGATGCATCTTGTGTACAAAAACTTTGGAAAGGTCTTATGCCTCTTATTTGTAATAACTGGAATGGACAGGGATCCCCAGGGATCACTGAGGGCACAGGGGAATTACTTTCCTTTGCCTTATCCTGTGGGCTTTGCAGGGTGGGTGTTTATTTGTTGGTTACTGTGTAGCAAGGAATAAATGAATGACTACCTTCCCATGAGCTCCTGCATCTTCCTGTTCCAGTGTCCGCCTTACGGGCAGGGCTAGCACTTCTCTATAGCCTGAAACAGGACACTTAGGCTACTCCAGTAGCCTCTTGGGAGTTGGGAGACAAGGTCTGAGGATGGTTTGTGTCCCAGCAGTGAGCATACAGCCTGATGCTAGAATGTTTAGGGATCTAAAAAACAAAACATAGAGTGTGATGGGGGGTATATGTAGCCAACTGTGTAGACGTGGGCGAGGAAAACGAGACGGAAGGCAGAAGACCCACCCTCCTGACCAGAATGTGTCCTTCCGCCGTAGCACTGTCAAGAAGTGTCCTGTGAACTCAGCGTTTTCTAATCAAGAGTCCACAGAGGCTTCTGGTCTCTGAAACCAGCCTGGACTAGAATCTGAAGCCAAATGTGCCCTGATGCTCACTGCCCTGTACTCCCAAGCATCTGCACCAAGCTTGTCCTAGTTAACTTCTTTAAATTTCTCAACCCTTGCCTGAGCACAGCATTCTCTTTCCTGTTTCCCAGGTAAGGACATTGGGGCTCTGTGAGGTGGAAGTCCTCACAGCTGATTTCAGAATGATCATCTGGGTCTGGAAACCATTTCACTCTACTCTTTTCCACACCCAGACATCCCCAGGTTCCAGGCCATATATCATGGCTCTCCTCTAGTCTTCACTAGATAAACCAGGCAGCCCATCCTGAGAAGATCTCAAGGCACTGATTCAGTCTGCTTCCCCTCAATGCAGAAGCCACAGCAACCATCTCTTCCTCACGACTCATGGGACTGAAGCCAGGCCGGTCTTATAGACATGTAGGTGCACTGACTACTTACCAGAAGCCTACCACGCTGCTAGCTCATGCAGAAGTCTTCATCTTTTCTGCTCACACCGGTGTCTATAACCTTTCCCACTCCCTTACCACTTTAGACATCCCCCTCTTCTCCTCCTCTACCCAAACCTAATCCCTGTATCAGGATCAAATTCAAGCCCCACCTCACCCACCTCATCCAATCCCCCTGGCTTCTCGAAGCCTTTCCAGTTGTTCACCTCAGTGTTGGCAGAACACGTAAGTGACTGCAATATAAACAACAAAATTAGACTCAGAATAACTCCATGGGGACTGTGAACACAGAAGGCAGAGGAGACCCAGATTTTATTTTATTAATACAAATTAACTCTGACTCATAAAACATTCTGAATGCCAAAGGAAGTCTATCTTTGGGTTGGATGTGGCTCACAAACCAGTTTATACCCTGCTTCTGTGAATACATGGGGAGTGTGTCATTTCCACTCTGTATCTGAATCTATGTAGCTCTGGGTGGTTCCCACACTTTCTACAAGGCTGACTCCGTTTCCCTATAATCTCCTGGCTGCCTTTCCAAAGAGGAAGAAGGTGAACTGGATCAGATGTTCCTTTATGTTCCGGCTTTCCAGAAGCTCACAGTCTGAACTGTGTTAGGCCACAGAAATTATTTGGACCCTTTATTCTTTGCTTTGTATTTTTATTTTTAATAATTTCACCTTGTTTCTGGTTATGAAACACCATCACAAATATCACGTAAAATTGATAGGAATGCATTAAAATGCTATCCTTGTTTGTTTTTCTGCTGCTGTGACAAAACACTGACTGGAATCAAATCTGGGAAGGAAAGGAGTCTTATTTGTCTTGAAGATTACAGTCCATCATGAAAGAAGCCTGGGCAAGAACATGGAGGTATTGGCTTGCCCTGCTACCTTTCTTATACAATGCAGGCCCACCTGCCCAGGGTAGAACCACCCACAGTGCACTGCGCCCTCCTCCATCAATATCAATCAAGAGAACAACCACATAAACATGGCCAGACCAATCTGATGAAATCAGTTCCTCAATGGAGGGCCCCTCTTCCCAAGTGTGTCAAATTGACAACCAAGATTAGCTATCATGAACCTGGAGAGAGGAGTTAAGGGCAACTGGCTGCTCTTCACAAGGACCAAGGTTCAATTCTCAGTGCCCATAAGTCATTGTACAACTGTAACTCCAGCTTCAGGAGATCCAACATCCTCTTCTGACTTCTGCAGCCACCAGGTACCCATGTGGTATATACACACACACACACACAGGCAAAACACCCGTGAACATAAAATAATAATGAAGATATTTGAAAGGATTGGTCTTTATACCACATACATGAACATGACTGGGTTTATATGGAAAGATAAACCCAGGTCAGAGAATTATTTTTTCTGCATCCCTCTCCTTTATCTTTTTCCAGGCCCCGTCTAGGAAAAATGCATCTCTCATGTCTTGCAGCATTCCCGAAGCATCTATGGCTTGTATCACCAAAGAAAGGCTTCTCAAGGAGGATGCAATTAACTCGGGTGAAATAAAAAATAAGAAACTAGAAAGTGGGATGGAGGGAGGAGTTTGAAGAAGTTCATCCAGGTACAGGCTGGCCGTTCTAAGTTCTGACTCAGGAGACTTTGAGAATAACTGGCATTCACCTCTGAGCACATGCCGCTTGGGACCGAAGTCCAAAGAGGACATGATGGCCAGGGTCACATTTCCTCTCTACCAGTCTCAGTGAGACTCTTGAAGGCCTGGCAGGAAGAGGGAGGCCCTAGAGGAAAATCTGGGGGAAGTTCCCAGGAAAAAAAATGCTAAATGTGTCTCCTTTGGACATGCTGCGCTGAGCCAGACTTAGAGAATCCTGCATGGCTGCATTCATTTATTTATCTGTTTCTTTGGACTCTGGTGGGATCCACGAAAGCTGGAATAAACCACAAGTAAGAGCCTTCACTTTCAAAGTTGGAAACAGGAGGAAATGGGAATGAGAGATTCTAGAAAATTTCCTTCTGGCTCCAGAATGACACAATTTCACCTGGTCCTTTAGGCAGATGTCCCCTACTCACGATGTACTGGTGTATCAGTCACATTTCACTCCTGTCACAAAATATCTGAGAAATAAAAATGGAGGGAAGACTTATTTGACTTGTGGTTTCCAAAGTTTCGGTCAGTGGTTGTGGTAGCCATGGAAGAGGAAGACCTGTGGTGAGGACCATGCTTATCTTTGACCTTCCATGACATCCCTCTGCAGTGTATTCCTTCCAACAAGGTCCTGCCTCCCAATCATGCAATCCCAAGTAGGTTCATGTATTCTGAACCTACTTGGGATTAATTTATTGATATGTCAGGACCCTCATGGTCCAATCAGTTCCTAAAATCTCATCAGCCGGCAGCCAAGCTTTCGAAGGTGGCACTCCATCCAAACCCCAAACCATGGTGCTTGACTCATGAATACTGCCACTTTCCCAAGCATTGTTCTCTGCCATGCTCTGGCCTTGACCTCTGCCCTGGGAAAGCTCTGTGTTCCCACATGCTGTTTAGACCATGCTGGAAAATTCTTCTGCTCTGTCTCATCCTCTCCCAGATGAGGCACTGAGAAGTAACAGCAGTGGGGTACATTGTGGGACTGCGTAAGGGTATCCTGGGTCATGGTGGAGCAGGTGCCTAGAACCCCGAGACTCTGCAGATTCTGGGTGGGATTCTGTGTGAGAACCGGCTGGAGTTTGGCGCCCCCCAGAACCCAGGATCCTGAAAAGCAGTCATGGTCTCCATAGAATTACATTGTTCAGTCACATAGGCCAGGCTATAGGCCTCAGGCCCTAGGGATTTACATACTAATGAAGGCCAGAGGGCAGAGCAAATTAAACATGCCTCCCCCAGATCCTCCCCCAATCCTCCCCCTTTCTCCCTCCCCATATAACTCAGGACTGCCCTGAGTTCTGGGGGTACACCTAGATCCATCTTACATGGCTTTAAGAACTTGAGCAAGAGAGAGCTGGGGCGGAGTGGGGGCAGCTCAGTGGAGGAGGATGTGCCTGGCAAGTGCCGATGTCTGAGTTCAAGCTACTGTCCACATGTTGCTGCTGCTGCTGCAGATGATGATGATGATGGTGGTGGTGGTGGTGATGATGATAGTGGTGGTGGTGATACCTACCAAAATCTGGACCCGCAAAGTTTCCTGAACAGCACTCTGGCCTCTTTAGTTGTCATCTTTTGAATAGCCTGCCACTCTGAACTTATGTTTTCTCATCTTCAATGTTAATAGCAGCGCTGACTTTAAAAGGATTGCTAAGCAGGAGATCTCAATAAGGTTAGCAAGCAACCCCTTGTTCCACAGCCCTGTACTAAGGAACTCTTGCACTCAAGCCTCACAGGATATAGCAGGGAACAACCCAGATGAAGATATCTTGAAGAAAGACCCGGATTACATCACTACATGAACACAACTGCAAAACAGTCTCAAGCGCAATGGGGAAAGGAGGGAAGGTGGGAGTGGAGACCACCCGTGCTGGGGAAGGATTTGCTGCTCAGATGCAGGAATGTGTTTAGCTGATAGCCACCAACTCTGTCCCCTTCAGGTTCTGCCAGGCTTCAAAAACTACACTTCCTAAGGCGGACTCAGTGCAGGATCTGGGAACTAAACAAGGTGAGTTACACAAGCTTAGATGCTTTGTCTCCTTGGGGACCACATCAATGGTCCCTTACGCCTGACCTTCCTTCATTGCTGTTCAGTTTCCTCTGCCCAGTGACTGCATCCTTGCACCTACTCAATGCTGATCGCTCTATACACCTTAGAACCGCCCTCCTCCAGCTCTGTGTCTGCTGCCTTCTGGAGACCTGTTCTGGAAATCAGAGGAAGAAGGCACAGTGTGCTCCGACCTGAAGTGTAAGAGTGTGGGAAATGACTCTATAGAGGTGGTGTTTGAACAGATCCTGAGTCGACACTGCCAGCCAGGGAAGACTGCTTCCCAAGGGAGTCACATGTGCAAAGACTCCAAGGAAAGAACCCTTACCAGTGTGCTTGTGTGTAAGGAGAGAAGAGAAAGAAAGGAGCTTCTGTGGTTCATGGGGAGCCATTCTGTCATGAGAGCAGCTGCCTTTTTTTTTGGAATGAAATTAGTAGCCATGAGATACTGTATTTCAGATGGAGGACTCTGGCAGCTAGGTGGACAGTGAGTTAGCAGGGAAAGAGAAAGAAATTAAAGATACAGTTTAAAAGAGTATGCTTTACCCAGCAGAGATGGGTAGAGGAGGTGTCATGATTGGTGAGGCAGTGTCCATCCTTTCTAGTAGTAAGGGGCAGGTCAGGAGCAAATTGTTGTTGTTGTTATTGTTGTTACTGCTGTTGTTTCTTTCATCTCACACACTGGGCTTGCCATGCCTTATTTGCATGAAACTCATTTGCATGTGATGTATCTCCGTGAGGCCTCCCAGAGTGCAGTGGCTGTATCAGGCCAGCCTTTTTTTCTGATGATAACTACATAGCAGCCTCTCCCAGGCTTTGAGAAAACACTCTGCATCCAAATGCTAATGTACAGCTTCTGGAACAGTTTCATTGGTGGGTATTCTATTTTCCAAAAAGTTCTCTTGTCTGCCTGTTACTGTTACAGGTTGTCAGTTGCAGGATAGCCTTCTAAGCACCCTATAGCACCCTGAGGTGGTCCTCTGCCTCTCTCTCTGCCCCTCCTCAGACCCTTTCCTCTCTCCTGGGTGTCTCTTTGTCTGCCTGCAGGAACCGCATTAGGCTCCTGGCACTGTGCAAACAGGCCCCTCACTCAAGAGAGGAATCTGAAGCCTCGGCTCCAGAGAAAATTCCATAATCAACTAGACTGAGTGATGTGTTTAGGAGGCCAAGGCTGATACTAACTATAATTCACATTCCCTGGGCACACAGCTCTGTAATAAAGCCGGGATGTCAGACAGCCCAGCCAAGAGCTAACATACCTGTTTGAACTAGTCATGTGCCAAAAGAAGCACGTCAGAAAAGAAAAAAAACATTTAGCCGACTGTCTCATGCAAATAGGTGCTTTCCAGGCAAAGGAAGAATGATCACTTAGCTGTGGCCATAGAAGTCGGTTAAGTGTTAACACACGATCACACCTTAAGCTACTCTCCTTCGATGTTCATGAAGGGAATGTTCCTGTCAATACACACACACACAGGAACAAGCTATTGGACTCTTCCAAGCCCACCCAGAATCAGAACATTCCCTAAACACATCTCCTCTCCATCCCAGTGCTGTATGTGGTACCACTCCAGGATGTTTGCACACCCAGTGTCAAAATATAAAAATGTTTAGTCCTGCCTGCATGGAAATAAGAGGTATGAATTTCTAAGTGACCCTGTTTAATCAAAACCTCCATTGAAGCACCATTTAGCTTGCACCCCATCAGCAAATCTCAAAATACAGATTTCGCTGGTAAAACAGCCCCACGTTGCCAATCGCTAGTCAAATATGTATTTAGCCCCCCGAGAACCCTTTTCACTAAAGCCAGCAGCTCTGGCATGCACAATGGTTTAATCGTATATTGTTCTCTGAGTACTAACCCTTTACAAATCATACGACATAAAAAGAAAAATAACTAACATTGTAAAGACAGTAATGAGAAGTGTTGAGCTAAAGTGCCTCTTAAAGAAATCCTAATAAATTCCAGAATTTCTAGTCTTCTGGCAAGCTTTCCATTTAGAACAAAATCAATGATCAATGGTTGCAACGAGCCAGCATTAGGCTCGCATGCCTCCGGAGCAGAGAAAACTCATAGACGAAAGATGACATTTAAGGAAAAAAAGCTGACATTGAGTCCATCACTGTCACCGCCTCTGCCATAAAGCAGCTTCAAATATTAAAACATTTTTCATCTGTGCTGCATTATTGGCACCAGAAATTGTTTTCTCTCTGTCTGGTGCGCACTTGAACTGCAGCAAAGCTCCCTGGAGACTCCGGATTGTTACCAGGGCCTCATAACATATTGGCAGCTGACGCGGTGGCGTTCGTGTACAGTTGCCACTCACGGGTGAGCCGCCCCTCCCCCCGGTGTGCAGACACGGAACACCGGCAGTCACTGCATAAGGGATACAGCTGGGCTCGGAGGTTCAGATGCATACATGCCCTGGGGCTCCATGCGTGGCAGACGGCCTTCCTCCGCCCTTGCCCCCAACCTCTGCCCAAGCTGCTCCTGTTCGACACTAGTTCCTCAGGGACTGCCCCAATCTCAAGAGGATATCTCCTGACTCCGAGACCCTGTGGACTTAGGCTGTGGCGTTAGAGCAGAGTTTCTAGCAGTGGGTAGGCTCAGCTGCTTTTCCTGTGTGTGAAACCATGCTGTAAGCGGGCCCTGTGTTAAAATTGGGGGAAACGAGGGTTTGGCTTTTGTACCTGTCTGTACTGTACCTGGACACTAATGGATAAAGACATGATGTGTTGATTTTGAGAGACAGATCTGCCTTTGGATGAGGCACCTGGCTTGGATCATGCTGAAGGATGTGAGCTGGGTGACTGTATCACACAGGGCACTTGGGAGAGCCATTTTCATTTAGGGTCCCTCCCAGATGTTGACCTCCAAGAAACACAAGTTTTGAGTGTGCACATATAGGAGATGGTACTTGTTCACTGTCTAATAAAAGGGGCCACTCAGAGCTTTGGGGACAATCACACTTGGATGACCCATAGTGCTGGCAACTACTCCTAGTATCTTACCATAAGACACTGCTAGAGTGTCCTACCCTGTCTCAGATCTGCATCCTTAACCTCCACTGGGATGTGATGCTCTGGACTACTGGGGCACAGCTGTAGTGAGTCTTCCCTCGGATACTCAGTGTCTCGAGGAGACAAAGCACTGTCAGTATGCAGTGCTTTCCAGCATTAAACAGAAAGTGCTTTCATTTCCATTAGAGTCAGAGCAGAAGGCTAATTTAAGGTCAAAAATTATACGTGTCATCAAACCCAAGCAAATGTAAACTAGAATTTTCAATAATTTTTAATGGATGGAGCAGCCCACAAAAGACAAGGTCCTCCAGCTCCTACAAAGAGGACATATGACCGGTGCACTGTGAATGGATCAGGAGTGTCCAAAGACTGGATGTGGCCACATAGTGTCTGGACAGCTCTTTAAGAAGCGGTTCCATACTTTCTCTCAAAGTGCAGGTGACTCTGGCTTCTGTATTTATGCCAAGGCCCTCCACCCATGGGAAGAGTGCCTGGGGTTCTCGTGCAGCTCTGATAGCTCAGTGGAAGGGTGGAGCTTAGGGTCAGAAAACACTGCTACCCCAGCCCTTCCAGACATAGTACTCGTGCCTCCTAGATGCTGAGGCTCACCCTGCATTCCAGGAAGAAGATAGAACCAGTGTATAAGGACTCTCATGAATATGTATATGTAGTATACATTGTTTGAAACATAAAATAATAAGTTTAGAAAAAAAAAACCCTGCAGATCAGGAGAGCTAGAAGAGAGGTTTTAAAGTGGTTAGGTTGGAGAAACGGCATGCGTTTGGATGAGGTGACAGGCTGGATGCTATGTAGAGTCCACTCCTTTTGGGCACATACATACTTGTCTGTATGTCTGTCTGTCTGTCTCTGGCAGATGGTCTTCCAGGGCTTCCTTCACTAGGAAGCCTACCTACCCTCCAGACCCATCTCAATCCCAGTCACCACCATCATCCCCAAGAATCATACAGGTTATTTCCATCATCTACAGGCAGAGTGACTTTCAAGTTGGCACTTAACCCTACTGTGACCGTTGAGTTGTAGAGGGTGTCTCAAAGGCTCATATGATTTAATCCTCAGTTCAGCTTGGTAAATCCAATCATGGGGGTGGGCATGGGATTGGGGAGTCATTGACCCAATTTATGAATTAAAGCCTAGGTGAACTCACACTTTGATGGTACTGATGGGGGGGGGGGACAAAGAAACGGTGGCAGTTGGGGCCTGTTTAGAGGATGTGAGTCACTGGGACTTCGCCTATTCTGTCCTGGGCTTTTCTTGGCACTCTGTTTCTTGCCTACCGTGAGGCAAGCAGTTTTGTTCTATTATGCCTTTTTGCCACCAGCCTTGGAGTTGTCTCTGAGTGTGAGTCCTTTAAGTTGCTTCCTTTGGATATTGGTTGCAGCAATGAAAATTTCCCAATAGCCATTGGAGTTAAGGTTTTGTTTTGTTTTGTTCACCTGTTCAGGAAATAGTATCTAGTATCAATGATCCCCCCACACAATTCACACCCCACACCCAGGATTGGATTCACCAATAGAACTGAGGATCAAAATGTCAACACACAGGTACTCAGAATAGACTATGTGCTTAACGCGCGACAGCAGCTTAGACAGAGCCTCAGAAAACAGCAAGGCTGGACTCACACTGAACTCTTTCTTAACTCACTTTGCAGAACTTTGTGCCCTATTGCTGACTGAACTGTTAACAAGGGACTAATCCCAAATCTCAGAGATTTTTTTGGACATTTTCTTTCTTAAAAACACTTCCATAGGATTCAAATCTTTAACACTGTCTCTAGACAGCTGATACTTCCAAAATCTATCTCCCTCCATCAGTACAGAAGCACCCTACTATAGAGTCTACTCTTTTTTTTTTCTGGGAAAATGTGTGTTGACCTTTCACAGAGAATTGGGGAACCAGCATGGTAGCACATGACTGCCATCCTAGTACTCAGAACACTGCAGCAAGGCATTGGAAATTCGAGGGAACCTGAGCTACCTGGTGAGTTTGAAGCTAGCCTTAGCTACATCTTTGTTTCCAATAGATAGATAGATAGATGATAGATAGATAGATAGATAGATAGATGATAGATAGACAGATGATAGATAAATAGATAGATAGATAGACAGATGATAGATAGATAGATAGATTATAAATAGAAGATGATAGATAGATAGATGATAGATAGATAGATGATAGATAGATAGATAGATGATAGATAGATAGATGATAGATAGATAGATGATAGATAGATAGGTAGATAGATAGATTATAAATAGAAGATGATAGATAGATGATAGATAGATGATAGATAGATAGATGATAGATAGATAGATAGATGATAGATAGATGATAGATAGATAGATAGATAGATGACAGATAGATAGATAGATAGGTAGATAGATTATAAATAGAAGATGATAGATAGATAGATGATAGATAGATAGATAGATAGATGACAGATAGATAGGTAGATAGATTATAAATAGAAGATGATAGATAGATAGATGATAGATAGATAGATAGAAGATAGGTGATAGATAGATAGATAGATAGATAGCCTAGATCTAACTCTAGCTCGGGTAATAGAACCCAGTCTCCCATGTACAAAGCTCTGAGTCCCAGCCCAGTACTACAAGGCAGAGGATGCAGCATAGAGGGAAAGCCAAGAAAGGAGAGATGTATTGGGCTGAGTCTTCACCAGATAGTCTATTCTGCAGAGCTCCCTAAGCAGAGCTCAGCCACAGAGACCAGTAGGACATGGTGGGGAAAGCTTCACCATCTCCCTCAGCCAACACACAGGGTTCTTCTGGAACAAGACAGTGGATTCATCCACTCCTCCAGCAGCCAGAGTACTTGGGAATGGACAGAAGATCCAGCTAGGTGGGAGGGAGACAGACATCTCATGCCTTCCACCAGCCCACCCAAGCAGGTCCCAGCTTCCCTGCCTGTAATAACAGCCCCCACAACACAGGAGCAGCAGCTAGCAACATGCGGTTCTGGCACTCAGGCAGTGGAGAGTGGATTACCAGGGCCTTTCGAGGCAGGGGAAGGGAAGAGAAAGAGTGAGAGACAGGAGACCACACAGGGAGACCGTGCACAGAGCCCGCCGCAGCCATCTGCCACGACTTCACATGCCGCTCCAGAAACTGACAGACACCGCTTTAGCAAAGCCCAGCCCGTCAGATGAGTCAATCAATCAAAAAATTCTTATGAAACTTAATCATAGAGGGTCGTGTTAGGGAGTGGGGAACAGATTAAATTACCACGGTATTAGATACGGGAAATGATTTCTGTCAAAACCATCTTTACTGCAATTATAATATGTTAATTATGTATTTCATTAAGTAAGTGGATTAGAGTCTGCACAGATGAAATCACGTGGAGGCTTTGAGTCATTTGCCGAGCGTGGTAGGAGGACTCCTGTGAATGGAACCCGGTTAATTTGGAAAACTTTCACAAGCAAAACATGATTCTTTCCCAGCTTTAGTGGCCTTCTCCACATGCCTATGAAGGAGCTACATGGCCCTGGACAGGACTCCTTCTACATTGCTCCGTGAAAACCCTGTGTGGGCAGAGTGATACTCACAACCTTAGAAGATATGGGCACCTGTAATACCTTGCTTATCTATTGACAGCGTTCCAGAAATATTTGTGTTACCACTGCTGATGGGCAGTTGATCCCATCAGGGATCAATCACCGTGGCTAAGCATCCATATCTGTGGGTATCCAGGTATGTGCCTGCCCTTTGTGTGCGTTCTTTTCCCACACAACCACCATCTATGAAGAAGGGAGCTTTCGCTGTAATATACCACCAGACAAGATGGTTCACAGTCCATTGGACAGACACACCAGATGTGTTCTAACATATTTGAAGCCAATTCATTTAGTCCTCTCTCCCACTGGGCACTGCTGGGATGCTTAGGCCATACAGATGGGAAGGATATTTGTTTTAAACTTTTATTGTGTTTTACTGTATGTGTGTGTGTGTATGTGTGTACATTCATGTGTACATGTATATGCCTGCGTGCATGTGTGTGTGTGTGCATGCATGCCTCTGTGTGTGTGTGTGTGTATGCACATAGACATCACAGTACAACCCACAAGAATTGATTCTTTCCTTCTACTGCATGAGTCCTGAGGATCAAAGTCAAGTCATCAAGCTTGATGGCAAGCTCCTTTACCCGGGGAGCCATCTCACTGACCTAATATGAGCATTTTGCTGTCTGCTTTCCAGGAACCATGGCTTCCATGTCTGGATCACACAAATGGCTGAAGGCACAATTTTACTACTGAAGTCCCCTTGAGAAAGCATGTTGACATTGTCTCTCCACATACAGACCCTAACTTCTGTCCCCACTAAATCTCGAAATTAATTTGTCAAGGGAAGACTATTCTCCATGTCAGTTTAAGGAAGCAGAGGTCACTGAGCAGCAAACAGCCCAGACTTTTGAAGTCTAGCTTCTACCTTCCCGTTTCTGAAACTCTTCCAGGGTCTAAGGGACAGTTGAGTCAAAAACTACCAGGAAATGAGAGTTAATAGTTACTTTCAATAAAAGGCATTATCACCAGGTCTGATGGCACAGGTCTGAAATGCTGGTTATTCATGAGGCTGAGGCAAAACTGTCTTGGCAATAGGGTTCAAGAATTGAGTGGGCAGTAGACAGTTCAAGGCCAGTCTGAGAAATTTCAGAGATTCTTGTCTGAATATAAAACCTTACAATGAGGACTGGGGCTACAGCTTAGTGTCTTCGTGTATGCAAGGCCCTAAGGTTAATCCCTGTTATTGCAAAGTAGATAGATAGGTAGATAGATGATTGGTAGGTGATAGATAGATATATAACAGATAGATAGATGATAGATTGATAGATAGATAGATAGATAGACAGATATATAAACAGACAGATTGATAATAGATAGATAATAAGTAGATATAGATAGATAGATAGATAGATAGATAGATAGATAGATAGATAGATAGATAGATGATAGATAGATAGATAGATAGGCAAATCATAGATAATAGATAGACTGATAGATAGTAGAAAGAGTGAATACATTTGGAATTAGAGTGTCACTCAGTGATAAAGGGTACTTATCTTAAATGTATCAAGGAATGGAAGTGCATCTAGGGGTAGGAGTTTATTCAGGGGTAGGAGTATATTTAGGGGTGGGACTATAGCTCAGTGTCAGAGCACTCATCTAGCATGCATGAAGTCCCAGGTTCAATTCTAAGCACTGTGAGAAAAATAAACAGAGTAGGTATCAAATGCATATAAATTTCCTGGGTCCCTTAGTATTCACTCATCAGTAATAACCACTGGGAAGTTTGACAAAGAGAGGACTGAGAGGAGGCAGGAGAACGGGCTGGCTGGAGTGCATGGCGGTGTAAGTGACGGGAAAAGGTTGGCTGATTTGATGAAAACCCCATCAGCCTCTCTGGGGAGATATTACTTTCCTCATTATTCTACTGATTGGCCTTATTTCATCTGAAGAATGCAGCATGGTCCTTACAGGCCTGGCAAACCTCTTTAACAATATCCAGGAAAAAAAATCCATCACCCCCTTAATCGAAACAACGAGAAAATTAACTGGCATCTTTTTCCTCTGCAGGAATCTTGGAAAGAGTCACCCCAAAACCCTTTCTTTTGAGCCAGTCTTCCATGTCTCAGCCCCCAAAAGACTAGCTTCAAGGTTGAACACAGGACAGTGGAGGGAGGGGCTTGTTCTCCAATATGGCCAAGACCAAGAATATTTCACAAGAACAAAGGCTCTGGCTGGAACCCCTCTCTATCCTGTGTATACAAGCCAAACCCTAACGTGATTGGCTGGTTCAGAGTGAACACATTTTCCAGGGGGGATTCACCCTGATGTGGGAGGACCCACCCTGTCCCTCACACTACCTGGGGCTTCACTTCCCCCACCCAACAACAGGGAAGGAAGCTCAAAACACTTGTGAAATTCAGGCTGAGCCTGGCATTATCAATGGCCTGGAGCTTGCAATAACTGCTAATTAAGTGCATTTTTTTCATTATTCTTTAGCAAAGAGGTAAGATTTAATGATGTAAGTTAACAATGGATGATAATTTAAAGTGGTGACAATACTTTAATTATTCACACACACACACAAAAGTTAACTTCATAACTAAGTTCTTTGTCAGAGCAAGCTCGTTTAAAATATTTTGAACTGCGCATACAATTATCACTTAGACTCTTTCCTTCATGGCTTTGTAGAGACAAAGAGTCAATTCTCCCTGTAAATTTCTCAGGAGACAGTTCTACAGACTGAGAACTCCGACTTGTAAAACAAGAGGGAAAAGGAATGAGAGAAAAGAAAAATGTCCCACTATGAGACATTTTGCCTTTAATTTCTTGAGGACTCAGATGTAGGGAAAGTGATACCCCACTGGAATAGGAGGCAACTCCCCTGGCAGAAATGTGTTCATGTGTGCATGTGTGTAAACCTGTGTGTGCACTGGAGGCATGGCCAGTGCTCCTGTCCCTTTGTCTTAGTTAGGGTTTCCATTGCTGTGACGAGACACCATGACCAAGGCAACTCTCATAAAGGCAAACATTTAACTGGGGCTGGCTCACAGGTTCAGAAGTTCAGTCCATTCTCATCACAGCAAGAAGCATGGCAGCCTGCAGGCAGACATGATTCAGAAGGAGATGAGAGTTCTACATCTTGATCCAAAGGCAGCCAGAAGGAAACTGTTTCGACAGGCAACCAGGAGGCATGCTTCTTCTGGATTGGCCAAAGCTTGTGCCTAAGAGCCCTCAAAACCCATGTACACAGTGACACACTTCCTCCAACCAGGCCACACCTATTCCAACAAGGCCATACCTCTTAATGGTGCCCTTTTCCATGGGCCAAGCATATTTAAACCACCACACCCTTGTAACCCTGTCTCCTAGGCCTGCTTTTGTGTTTGCTGACATGACTGTCCAGAGACGAAGGTGGCCTGTTGACTGAGGAAGTACCTCCAGGGTAAGTGAGAAAGAAAGGGATAGTCCCATACTAAACTTGGAAGGATATGGTCTTGAATTCAGAGCCTTCAGGTGGCCTTTAACATATTATTCTAACCTGACCAGATCTCCCACCACTTCTCAAGGATGCCAGATAGATGGTAGCTATCCTGAAAATGTACAGGGTTGTTTTCTTCAAAAGGAAGCTGGGAAAGCATCAGTCCTGTGGTTACCCTTCCTTGATTGCCAGGCACACAAAAAATGTAGCCTCTGGCCGTGTCCCAGTAGGCAGGTCATTTCCATCCCTCACTTGGCTTGGCATACCTGTCATTGTAGACACTCCCTCTGTTGACTGACAGAAGCTCTGGGGAAGCTAAAGGAGAAGCATCTAAGCATCCATCACTAGATCCAAGTCTTACTGCCCTTGAGGTATTAGTCATGTTCCTTGTTGCTATAACTGGATATTCAAGAAACACAACTTTAGGGAGGAAAGACTTATTTTGGTTCATGGTTTCAAAGGTTCTATTCGCCATGACCAGCTCTGCTGTTTCTGGGTAGAATATCCTAACAAAGGTCAGCATATGGAATGAGAAACATAAACACTTCATGGCAGATAGGAATCAGAGAAAGAGAACATAAGAAAGGACCCGATCTCCAGGGATGCACCCATAGTCATCTACTTTCTTCAGCAACATGCTCCCCTCCTCCAACTTTAACCACCTCTCAAAACAACATTACATTGTGAATCCATTAAGGCATTTATTTGTTTCTCGGTTACGACATGGGCCGTGTGAAGTCATTGTCTCTAGAAATGTCACCACAAACACTTTACTAGCACAGTAGATGTCTTTGAAATCAATCAAACTCATGATCAAGGTTGACCATCCCTCTTTCCCCAAATAGAACATCCCCTCATCCCTTGGAACCGAAGATGTAAAATCTATGCTCAGATCAACACAGCACTGGTGTTCAGACTTCAGAAATTCTCTATTATCATCACACACAAATAAAATCTTCGAGCCATCAAAGCTGTGGATATCGGTCATACAAATCAACTCAAATACAACAGCTTCTCAGCCTGTGCCACGGGTGACTCATTTCCCAGTGTGTTCTCTCATGGGTTCATTTTCTAGATCAGGAACTCTTGGGTCAGAGTCATAACAATTCTCCCATTGGGGTTTATCTGTTTACTATGGTCTGTGCCACAAAAGTTGGTGGTACTTGTGACATAAGATATTTTTCGTAAGTGGCTCAGTGGTAGATCACTTGCCTAGGTGCCAGGCTCAATCTCACCATCACCAAGGAACCATAACAACAAACAAACCCCAGTGTAATCCACCATTCCTGGCAGCAGCTGCCGACATATCGAGGTTGCAATGTCTTTTGACTACATCTTTCATTTGTTTGATTTAATCTTATGCTTTTTTCCCCATCATGGCCCTATGTGTAATGGATTATGTCCTATAGATGTAAATATATTTACATAATAGAATTTGTTATTATAATTATTATATATTTTGTATATGATATACATTCATATGTTATGGTTTATTGTAGTTACTATAATATAATGTATATAATATAATAAATATAATATATTTGTATGTACTATATTATAACATAATGATATAATATATATTTATATTATATATACATTACATAGCCCAGGACATACCATATAGATTTATGTAAGTATACTCTCTTTGCACATTGTTAACTTGAGTGGCTCCCAACTGCCTGTAACTCCAGTTCCAGGGAATCTTATACCCATTTCTGGCCTCCATGGGCACTGTGTTCATGAGGACACACACACACACACACACACACACACAAATATTCATCACTACATCTCAATGGCTTAGACCCAAGGGGCTTCCTCCTACTCTCTGGAGCAGAACACATCACAGTCCTGTTAACATTGTCATGAGTAGGTGCATGCATAACGCACATCATGAGTGCACACTCTATGAGGTCTAGCACCGCATTGCTTTGCACATCTTTCATCCATCAGCCGCACCTATTACACTGTGATTCTGTTAAAGATAGGACCACAGAGTGAAAACATTATCACAACATAGCAAGTTTGCGATAAAGATAACTGACAGCTTCCTTTTCCCGTTGGTGGCCTAAGATGACCCGTGAAAATGGTTACCTAGCCTCTTGACCCAGAAGCCCCTACAAAGTCACACAATCAAAAGGTTCAAACCTAGAATGGTGGTGCATGCCTTTCATTTCAGTACTCAAGGGGCAAAAGGAGACAGATCTCTGTAAGTTCTGGTCCACACAGTGGATCTCAGGCCAACCAGGAATACAATGAGTCTCTCTCTCTCTCTCTCTCTCTCTCTCTCTCTCACACACACACACACACACACACACACACACACACACCACCTACAAAGGTCAAATCTTCATGATCCCTTTAAGAATACCCACGAAAATGTCCAGGACCTCAAGAATACTATGCTGGTGAGAATTTTGTCAATTTGACTCAAGTTGGAGTCAGATTGGAACATGAAAGCATTTCATTTGAGAAATTTCTCTTCTCATACTGGCCTATAGGTAAGCCTGTGGGGTACATTCTTAATCAGTGATTGATGTGGGCGTATCCAGACCACTGTGGGCAATATCACATTCAGCCAGTGGTCCTGGTTGTATAAGAAAGCAGTCTGAGAAAGCCATGGGCAGCAAGCCAGTAAGCAGCACTCCTCCATGACCTCTGCATTAGCTCCTGCCTCCAGGATCCTGCCCTGCCTGAATTCCTGTCTTGATTTCCTCCAATGATAAACAGTGCTGTAGAAGTGTAAGCCAAAACCCCTCTCCTCCCCAAGTTCCTCTGTTTGTATTGTTTCATCAAAGAATTAGAAGTTGTTTATGATCATCATCGTTATCAGCCACAGCCTTGGAAAGCAAACCGGGACAGATACAAACATCCAAAAGCCCCACGAAATACCTGAAAAGTGTCACTGCAAAAAAAAGCAAGTGTGTCATTCTGGTAAGGTTAACGGTGAAGCCATGAGAGTGTGCCCCTGCCGAACGGCAGCGCTGGACACAGGGTCAGTGGCCCAAAAAGAATGCTGAATTTTGTTGCATGTACTTAACAATGCAGAACGCAGTGCTGAATGTAAGGGTTTGGGTACAGAATCTCTAGTCACCAGACATATCCGGGTGAGTAAAGCCCATAAGACATACACTGCAAAGCTCATAGAATTCATGGTTCAATTAACTCATGCAGGGCCCTACTCCCAGCCCAGATGACCATCACTGAGAAGGAAACAAGAGTTTCAATCTCAGAAGAGGAGTGTGTACCGAACAGACGCCTCTGAGAAGCCAAAGATGCAAAACCTTTAGGCACAGGAATAGATTTAGTATGAAATAAAAGCAAGTAAAAGTTTTTTTTTTAAATAAATGACAGATGTTTTTCAGTTATGAATTCTGCCTAATATTTATTGTGCTTCCTCGAATATGTATGTGAATGTGTGCTTCAGGACAGGACTTCTGCCAGTTATGATTAGGAATGTATTGTAAGCGCCCAGAGCACCTGGCACCCAGTAAGGTTGACGGTGAATCTTCCCCGTCCATCTTACTTGATCGGGAATCACCTAGCAGACATGCTACTGGGAGGGATAAAGCAGAGGAGACCCATCCTGAACTATAAGTGAGTCCAACACATGAGCCGGAGTCCCAGACATAAAAAATGAAGACGAAGACCAAGTTGATATGGGCCACCCTAAAACCGGAGCGGGGGCTGTCTCTAAAGCTGTTGCTTGTCTGTGGATACTGTTTCCCTAACTGGGCTGCCTTCTCTGGCCTCAGTGAGAGAGGATGTGCCTTGCCCTGCACAGACTTGCCGTGTCGGGTGGGGGGTGATACTCAAGAGGGGTCTCCACCCTCTCAAAAGAGAAGGGATGGGAGGAGGGATTGTGGGAGGGGCCACCGGGAGGAGGCGGAGGCTGCAATTGGGATGTAAAATGAATAATAAAGTAATTAATGGAAAAAATAAAAAGAGGAAGAAGTGAGCTGAGCACATGGTTTATCGTTCTCTGCCTCCTTGCTATGGATGCAGCGTCACCAAGGACCACATGTTCCTGCTTCGATGGTTTCCCCACCATGATGGGTGGGCTGTACATTCAAACCCTGATCCAATACAAACTTTTCCTTCCCTAAGCTGTTGCTGCTTTTCAGGAATTCAGTCACAGCAATGAGAAAAAGAGCTAATTCAGTAGGTCTACCAATAAATGTGTTAAATGGTTGAATGGCTGGGAGAGGCAGGGAGAGATGGAGGGAGAGACGGAAATTCCAAAACTTATCAAGAATTCTAATGACCAAATGCATTTTCCTGAAAGAGGTGAGACTCCTATCACATATGCTCTCTGGGTAAGCAAACAAGATATTTCCAGGTAGCTGTCCATGCCCCTGCTCCAGGCCTAGTTAGAACCAAGTTTAAGCTCATAGCGGAAGACTCTCAGGTGTCTATTTAATGTGAAGAGGGTTTGACTCCTGAATCTTTATGCACCCGCGCCGGTTCAGGGATCTCAATGGGAGCGCCATCTTTTCTAGTGATCGCACCTCTGAAGCGATGTTATAAGGCCAAGAAATTGATTTCCCGGGTTGCAAAAATCATTCCCAGGCCATCAGTGTCAAAGCCAAGTACTTTGCGGAGCTTGTTCTTTTCTTTTCTTTTTTTTTCCCCTTAGATAAAGTGTAGTCTGTTTTGTATGTGGAACCATTAAAGGTACTAGGAATTGCAAGCCCGTCCCTACGTGTCGCGGTTTAACACACACAGCAGACAGACTGACCTTCTCCTTAACTATGGCCTGCGGCATCGATCTCCGCCAAGCAAGAAGTTGAGGTCCAGCAGGAAGAGGTTACAACAGTGAGCGCTAGGTTGGCAGATACCTCCTGCTGCCAGGTGTCCCTGGGCCCAGGAGCCCCTTAGGTAGCAATATAGGGCCAAGGGGATAATAGTGGATAATGGGCATTTTTCTTCTTTGGGCAAAGGGTCAACTAGAAGAACCATATGAGGGAGCAATCCTTCTCTAGATATTGAACTGAAAAGATGCGCAATCCCCCAGCAACTTTTTAAAGGGATCGAACTTCAAGAAACTTTGGTAGCGGTGAATATCAAGATTGCCATGTGAAAAGTAAACACCGGTGTTTTAATTCTGGGTAATGACTTCAAGTTATCTAATACCCCTAGTATGGTGAATTAAATGTTCTTGCTAAGCTCCAGCCCAGAAGGGTGAATGTGGGCGTGAAAGCCAGCTACTAGCCAAGGAGCCGTTGACATTTGAGAAGTGCAGAAAGAGGAAAGAGTCAGTTTTCTGTAACGATATGACCCCCAGGTAGGTTGACATACCAGGGCAAGACCCACTCTCAAGGTTAGCTGGGCAATGCAAACTGAATTGCATGGGGAAACGAAACACAAGAAATCGTTAGGTGGGGGTATGGAGAGAATAGTTAAAGGGAGGAGTCACAGGGTTACGCTCAAAATACAATATAACATTTTATAGTATGAAATAATGCAAAAATTTCAAATGATTAATAAAAATACTGCTTGAAAAGGTTATTGCTATACTGGAGTACTACGCAGCAGCTAAAAGAGATAGGAGTCCAAAAAAAATGAGGTTGGAGGACTGGATCATAGCCTCTTGATTTTGTAAATAAAGTTTTATCGGCAAGCATTTGTGGACTCATGCATGCGAAATCTATGACGACTTTTATTCCAGGACGGAAGACTTGAGGGGTTATAATAGAAAGTATATGGCCAAAATACACCTTCAAGACCCTAAAATATGAGCTCTCTAGATTGTCATAGGAAAAGTGCACAATTTATTTTAAAATAAGGTAGTAAAAATAGTATTACAGGCAGGAGGCAGATGTGGTATGGAATTATGTGAGCAAAACACAGGAGCCTATGTGGGCAAGTGTGGGGAGACGTGCAGGGAGGCTGCCAGGGTACCAACCCAATTCGTTGTTCTGATTGGGTGAGAAATACACTCCAGTGTGTGGCAGTCTCTCACTCCTTCCATTCTACAGATTCAAAATAACAAATATGTCAAAAAATATATACTCTTCCTGGGGCTGGTAAAGAGCCCAAGACACAGGTTGTGGTGCTTGATGCATGGGCTATTTTATTTCATTGACTTGGCTATTTGACACGGGGTCTCACTTCATAGGCCTGGCTGGCCTTGAACTCACAGAGGTCGGCTTGCCTCTGCCTCCCATGTGCTGGGATTAAAGACATGAACTACCACAAAGCAAGTGCTGTTTTTGAATTCCCCATCCTCTTCCTTCCATGGTTGCTATCCTGATGTCAGTGACACACCCGTGGACTAAAGGAAAGAACAGACAGAATATCTGAGATATGCTAATGATCAGAGTTTACAAGCAAAGTGTATCGCTTGGGGTGCCCAATCTGTACCACCACTGCTGACATCATCACTCAGCTGGGGGCTCATCAGAGAGGCCCTATCCAAACAACAGTCCAGCCACATGTGGCCATTAAACACTTGAGACGTGACTAAGCCAAAATAAAACAGACTGTCAGTGAAAAACAAATGCAGGATCTCAAAAGGCTTAATGCACTTAAAAAAAAAAAAGAAAAAAGAAAATGCCATAGATCCCATTAATAATTTGCCATATTGATTGCATGCGAAATGATAATATTTAGTATATTGGCATTCTTGCTTTCTATTCTGGCTATTTAAAAAAAAATCACTGCCAACTAGGTGGCTTACAACAACAGCTATGTATTAATTGCACCACTTTGCAGGCCAGAATGCCCTCACAGGCCTTTCTGGGTGTCAAGATTTGAGTTTGAAATGTTCCTCATAGGCGTGTGTGTTTGAATGCATGGACCTCAGGTGGGGGTGGCTGTTTTAGAGGTGGAGTCTAGTTGGGGGAAATGGGTAACTAGGGCTTAAGCCTTTGGAGGTCAAAGTCCTGCCCTGCTTCCTGTCTTCCTTTCTCCTCCAGAAGATAGCCTGAGCCCTCTGAAACCATGAATAAAATAAGTGTTGCTCCCTTAAGCTGATTCTGTCAGGTCTTTAGATCACACTGCTCCAAGTGTAACTAATGCACTGGAAGTATTGGCATTGGGGTAGGCTGGGGGTGCTCCAGGACAGAATCTCTCTTCATAATTTTTCAAGGTTTAGGATATTCCAGAACTGCTTGTCTGAGCTCCTAGTGTCAAAGGCAATAAACATGAGTCTGCATGGACCTTCCCTCTTGGCATCTTGACACAGAGGAAAAAAAAATCTATACCTCCTTTTTTTCTTAGGGACTCCATAACCTCAGTGAGTTACCAAATCCCCTGAATACTGACTCCGACTTTATATTGAAAGCTCTAAACTCGGCATTGTAGCATACACTTTTAATCTCAGAACTCAGGAGGTAAAGACAGGTGGATCTCTGTGAGTTCCAGGCCAGCCTGGCCTACGTAACCAGTTCTAGGCCGGACAGAACCACACAAAGAGACTGTGATGGTTTGTATATTGGAGTAGGTGTGTCACTGTGGGTGTGGGCTTTAACTCCCTCACTCTAGCTTCATGGAAGTCGGTCTTCTCCTAGCAGTCTTCAGACAAAGACACAGAACTCTCAGCTCCTCCTGCACCATGCCTGACTGGATGCTGCCCCCACCTTGATGATAATGGAATGAACCTTTGAACCTCTGAACCTGTAAGTTAGCCCCAATTAGTTGTTGTCCTTGTAAGAGTTGCCTTGACCATGGTGTTTATTCACAGCAAGAAAACCCTAAGACAAAGACCCAGTCTCAAAAACAAACAACACCCCCTAAATAAACAGCAATAAAGCACAACAGAACCACCACCAATAGTTTAGCTTAATTCCATCTGAGACATCATAAACCATATTATAAACAGTATTTGTAGCCCTGAGTGTTTACCAAAGGTTTTTATTTTGCATCTCACAATTGACCCAAATGAAGTATTTTGTTATTGGTTAATTTATTTTGAAGTACTAGTTGTAAGAGTCAGGAGGCACACCCTTAACCCCTCACTGAGGGGTTCTAAGCAGGGGCTCTACCACTGAGCCATGCCCCCAAGTTTCTCACAGGGCGGGGCGGATTCTAGGCAGGAGCTCTACCACTGAGCTACACCCCCCAGCCCCTCACTGGGGGATTCTAGGCAGGGGCTCTACCACTGAGCCACGCCCCCAGTTCCTCACTGGGGGATTCTAGGCAGGGGCTCTACCACTGAGCCACGCCCTCAGTCCCTCACTGGGGGATTCTAGGCAAACACTTGATCAAAGCCATGTATCCTTTTGTTTTCAAGGCAAGAGAGGTCTGACTATACTGTTACGTTATTAGACTAACCAGCAAGTCACTGTGTAGCCGAAGCTGGTCTTGAATATTCAGTCCCTTGCCTCAGCTTCCTGAGTCATGAGATGACAAGGATAACTAGTTATACATTCTTTAAGAAGAAAATTGCGGCAGACCCAGAATGCTTCCCTAGCATCTCCACTACACGGGCTGATAGCATATAGAGCTTTGCTCACCATAAATGGCTTTGAGGATGGCAGGATCTTAGAAGTCACATTTGAAAAAAGCAGGATCACACTTGAGCCCACAGACAGTCCCTCAGGCCTACCTAGGGTTCATGCTGTGTCAAGCTCTGGGCTCCTATGTTCATTGCTTTCATCTTTATGAAAAGTCCGAGTAAGGGACTGTTGTTATTTACATCAAATGAGAAAGGCTGTTGAAGAATGGAGAGGGTTAGCAATTTATTCAAAGTCACACAGCCAACAAGTAGCAGTGACTATTTAAGGGCCGAACTTAAATTCCATATCAGATGTTTGTACTTTAGGATGCACAAACTAGGCAAATCCTAGACGGCACCTGCTTGTGATCTCACAACCACCTGGCACTATGTTAGGGAACTTCAGATGACCCCTATCTCTGCCTTGAAGAGCAATAACTATATATCTAAGTACTGACTTTAAAGTGAGTTTCACAGGATGCTTCATGCTGGGCTGCACCACCACTAGCTGGATGTTCTGTGGCTATAGGTATGGAGAAGTGTTAGGTTCCACACATGCCTGATCTCCCTCAGATAGATAGCAGCAGAGGGCCGAGAGATGCAGAAAAGACCCCAGCTGCCAAGGTCTTGAAGGAAAGAACACTTTGGTTACACACACCCTCATTGTATATAGCCTTCCCGTACTCAATGTATATAGCCTTCCTATATTCAATTTATATAACCTTCCCATACTCAATGTATATAACCCCTCCACATCCATTCAGTGTATATGGTCTCCCCCACATACACTCGGTGTATGTAGCCACACATACTGACACTACAGACATGTAAGTCCCATATTTCCCCGTGTTTAAAATACATTCATATGTCCAACTATAGAGACATACCTTAAAAGTATATGCTGATATGTGTAAGGTTTTTTTTTACATACATGCCTGCCTTTCTCTTTCATTTTACACAATTCTTTCACTCTTTCAAATGATCTCTTATTATTGTTGCCCAGATTGATTTCAAATTCCTGGCCTCTGGTGATCCTCCTGCCTCAGATGCCTGTGTACCTAGGCTATTCCGTATCCAGTTGCTCAAATAACATCTGTACCTCAAGAGATTTCCTTACGTTCCTCCAAAGTAAGTGAAGAAAATTTGCTTAACATCCATTCTTTTGTAACCTAGGTGTGGTGGCATGTCCCTGTAATCCCAGCACTCAAGAGGTAGAGGCAGGGGGATCATGAGCTCAAGATGAACTAGATTTGGATAACTAGTCTTTTTTTAATGTTAAAGTGATCTGGAGATGTGTCTTGGCAGCTCGGAGCACTTACTACTCTTGTGGAGGGCCTGAGCGCCATTCCAGCATCCTCATCAAGTGGCTAAAAACAGCCTGTATAATTCTATCTCTAGAAGACCTGACAGCCTCTTCTGGCCTTTGTTGGCATCTGTACATACATGGTGCACATAAACTCAAGTAGGCAAACACACACACACACACACACACACACACACACACTTAAAACCCTTTAAATAGCAAACCCAAAACACTTATAAGTCCTTAGAGGGATGTGTGTCTACATGCTTGTACATACGTTTCTGATATAGACTAACCCTCATCTCCACACATGGGCCCATGTGTCTACACCTGCATACCTGCAAGTACACCGCTGCCACCAAGAACAGTCTTTAAATCTTTTTATTCTTTGATAATTCCGTACGTGTATACATCAAAATATGATTCTACCCACCTCCCATTACCCTTCCAGTTCCCACAAGGTAGCCTTCCACACGTGTACCTCTGAAATTCTGTCATCCTATTTGTTTTAAATGAACTCAAGTCCATCTAATGCTGCCCTATGTGCATGGGTGTGGGGCACTCACAGACACCATTGGCTATGGTATGTTCTATCAGAAGCCACTGAGGGACTGAGGAGCCTGCATACCTAGGTTATATTATATTTATGCTTCTGATATAGTTGCTGTGCCTTTATTGTCCCTAAACCAATTTTTTTTGCTGAATGCTAACTCAAGGTTCAAAATACACTAAGGTTTTCAAAATTAACCCAAAGTGGGGAGGTCAAAGGGAACACGGGTCAGGGGAATTAAAGTAACACCAAAGAACCAGTGACCTATACTACCTAGAAACTGTATCATTTCCATCACCTCAGAACCCACCAGGCCCTGGTCCCCATTCTGTCTTTCATATGCCCCACTGAATCTCATAGCAGCTGTTGCATCTAGATACAGGAAGAGAGGCTCCTAACACACCTGACGGCTGGATCTGACACCAAGTCTGAAGACTACAAACTCTCAAGCCCAGGACAATGGACTTAAATTGGAGCTTGGAGCGCTGACGGGCAAGTCCCGGAGACCTTGTTGAAAGGACAGGACTTCACTGAAAATAAAGAAGTCCCGAGGTCCACTGGGATCATCTTGAGGGATCCCAACCTGAGTAAGCAGGAAGGTGACTGACTGGAGAGGTGAGCAAGGGGGGGCATGAATGGAAGAGGAGATGGGTGAGAAGATGGTACATGAATGGGTGTGGTATACTTGAATAAATGGATGGATCAGTGGGGCCTCAATGGATTTAGTGGATGAATGGGAACCCAAATGGATGATAAGGTGAGTGGTGTGAGAACGGATGAGCAGGCAAGGGAGGTGCCTGAGTGGATTTGGGGTGGTGGTGCTTGAATGGGTAAGTAGGTGAGAGATATGTAAATGAATGACAAGTCGGTAAGTCATTAGCAGACGGAGCTCATATTGCCAAGAGCATAGGACTATGCCAACAGCATAGAGACGGCATTGAATTGATAGCCTTAAAGAAGGATAAGGGAGAGCTTCATTGTGAAGCATCTGGAATTCCTATTTAACAGCATCAGACAGGGTCTGTTAAGTGGTTTGATCAATGGACTAATGCCTTGATAGCTTCATAGCTTAATGGGTTGTTAGTGAGTAGGGCTCAATTGGAGGAAGAAGGATTCTGGAGGCATGAAACCTTACGGGGTATAACTTCATGATCCTGGAGCTTTCTCTCCTCCATGATCTTCTCACGATGCTCTTCCTTATCATACATGGGCCCAGAAGCAATGGAGCCAAGCGACCATAGAACAAACCCTCTAAAATGGAGCCAAAGCAAACCTTTGACCTTTTGAAGTTCTATCCTCAGGTGTTTTGTCACAGCGATGTAAAATAGTCAGCCCAATGACTGACACAGGATACCAACACTACTGTACATAGAAGCTGGAGCCCACCATAGTTTGCATATTTAGAACCACTGGAGACCACTGCCCCACTAGCCATCTAGAAAGCCATCAGCAAAAGCAGGCTGACCTCAGGTATGTAAGATTGAATATTTAATCATTAATCAAATGAAGAGAGGGTACCATTCATGACCGTCAAGCTGGAGATATTTATCTGTGTTCCCAGCTGCCTGCAGCACGGCACAGTGTTTGATGCATAGGAAGGGCCCTGTGCATAGTCATTGAATAACAAGCTGAATGAGTGAGAGGATGAAGAAATGGAGGAATAGGCAACATCCTAGATGCAGATCATCGGGCTGATGTAAAACTTCATCTCCTGTGACCAGTGCCTAGTGTCTTCAGCAATAGAGTTCCATCATTGAGTTCTGGTGGACTGTGGCAGGAGCCTATATTGTCTTGGGGGCCTCTGGAGACTCCTTGGGTAACAGCTTATAGGGAAAAGTCCCATACTTGCTACTGGGTTGGGGGGAGAAGGGGGTGTCCTCTTCTTCAGTAGTGTAGACACAGGTAAGCTGCTACTGCTCCTATAAATAAGCTACTACTTGTCCACACCAGAGTAAGTAACTCATCTTAAACTCAACGATACACACACATACTTATGTGCACAGGAGCACACACACACACATGCACATACATATGCACACATGCATGCACTCATGCAAACATGAGCACACACACTTGCGTGCATATACACACGTATGCACATGCACATGGGCACACATGTGTACACACAGTCACACACACATGCATACACTCATGCACACATAAGCAAACACACATGCACACTCCTACACAAGCATGCACACACATACACATGCATGCACAGACACACACATGCATGCACACACACATACATAAGCATGCATGAACACACACATTCACAAGATGTGGAAGTGGGAAAGGGACTACAGAAGAGTAGTCCAGAAGCAGTGGGGTATGAGGGAGAGGAATGGGGCTGAAAATGACTAAAATATATCATAGAAATGTATGGAATTGTCAACCAATAAAATGAAAAAAGGGAAAAAAGGAGTTTTCCCACCCATTTTCCCGTGGACCTTCACCAAGCCACGCTGGGCCGCAGCTTCACAGTGATAGACATGTGTGTATGTAAATTCGGAGACCTTAGAGCTCTGTGTGATGTGGGTTATTGTCCTAGAACTATCACGGTGTGAGGTGCAGCTCTCACTGCTCCCAAGCTCTCTGCCTCCCCTGCTCAAGGGATTGCTAATCTGACTTCCCTCTTTGCAACAGGGCATCAAATAGTTAACACACAACCCTTTCCTTTGATTAATGAAGTGGCCAGTTGGACCAGGAAACACAACAGAGACAGCCTTTCTCCCTGGCAGAGAGAGACCCCAGAGAGCAGTCATTTCATTGCACAAATGTGAGGCAGGAACCACGGGGCCTCAGTGGCATCGGAGAGTCCACCCTGTGGAGCCCATCCAGGAGGCCATGCTGGCCTGCGTTTACACTCATTCTGTGCAGGGACAGAGGCAGCTTTGTCATCTGGCCTCTGTGGTCCACCCAGCCCTGGGACCTCAGCTTCCCACCCTTTGCCCCCAGAGCTGAAGTGCAGGCCTGCCCCGGTCACCGCTAAGCGTTTCCTTTCAGCGGCTGCCAATCTATCAAGATTCAGCTACCGCTGCGAACCCATCAGCTCCATAGAAAGCAAAAAAAAAGGACCCCTCACCACAGCAATTATTTATCCTGGCCTGAACTTCAGGTGACCTTTCCAGTTCCACAGAAGTTGCAGTTGGTAGCACCTTGGTGGGTAGGATTCTTTTCGGCACATACCCCATCCCACCCCCACCCCTGTCCGCCTTTTCACAAACACATGGACAAATGCAAAATTTTCTTTTTCAGAAGGATCTTTGGGTGGTCCATACATTGTGACAGGAGTATAGCACTAGCTTGGATAAAGAGAAAAGAAGACCTCACCATCCCTACCCTGGCAATAAATATTAAAAAAAAAAATCTCAGCTCTGTGTCTGTCACCTGTGACCCTGTGACCTCCCCAGAGATGGTTCAGAGAAGACCCCAGATAGCCCAGCTCACAGATGAATGTCAACAAGGGCTGTTCTGTGCCAGCAGATCCACTGTGACCTTGTGAGACGCAATGCCCTAAACTCCGAGAATATGTGTCCTCAACCTGGAAAACCGAGGCCCTCATATGGGCTCTGCAGGGCGTAACTCCCTGTGTAAATTTAAAATGAGCTAAGCGACATCATTATATAAATCTCATCACGAGACAATATACTTTTTATTTGTTTGAATTTTATTTGTATTGGTAAAAGTGACCTGAAAGTGACACAAGTTTATTAGAAAAAGGGACTCCGGAAGAGCGAGTGGGCTGGTCTTCTTATTTAAGATGGATGTGCCAACTTCTAGTATGATTAGAGAAATGGATAACTCACTAACATCTGTGCAAACTACAATAAAAAGGGATTTAGTGTTACCCCAAGGAAGGCAAGAGAGGCTGTCTGTCCATTAAACGCTTTATTACAGTGCCAGCAGCTTCTCTCTAATTCAGTTATTCCTGCACCGCGTTCAGCACTCTGCCTGCCTGTCAACCCAGCAGACAGTGCTCGGGGCTGGGAGGTTTTTGTGCAAGGTAGGTGACAATCAAATGAGACACCAAGAAGAGAGGGGCGCCTGACCCTCGTGAAGGATTAACTACAGGAAGTGAGTGTGTGCATGTCGCACCATCACTTAGAATTTTCACAGTCAATTTCTGAAAATGGGAGATAACTTCTTAAAGAGACAGTCCTGTCAGAAGCTCCGAGGGCTTTGGTGTGGTTGGCTGCAGGGGAGACAAGGGAATGGGCCTGCAGGGAAAAGGAAGTAAGACTGAACAAAATCTATGCTCTGCCCCTGAAGGAGGTGGAAGTGGTGGAGAATACACTCAAGCCAGTCCTTATGGATGCGGGGGCAAAAACAGAACAGATGCATCCTGGGGACCTAGATGTCTTTTCTCCAGCCTGTGTATCCTAGCATCCAGCCTCACCTGAGAACAGTGGGGTGGATAGCAAGACCCTTTGAAGACTGTGTCAAGTTTGTGGTCTCTTGGTACCCTGTCTGGGTCAGCTGTCTGTGGAGACTGAACCCATTCGCTAACTCGGATCTCGCCCATGTTCAGACAGCTGTCCTCCTTTCCAGATCCCCAGAAGACAACAAGCCCTAACTGCACACAGAAATCCAGGCCCACAGGAACTCACAACCTGGAGTGGAGGAGCTTCAAAAATGCATTATAAAACCAGGCACACCTGTAATCCCAGCACTGGGGAGGCCTAGGCAGGAGATTGGGGAGTTTGGGGCCAGCCTGGGTTGCTCAGGGAGAGCTTTTCTCAATAAACAAAGAAAGATGCATTCTAGGGGCCAGGATATAGCTCAAGAGCAGAGAATTTGCCTAGCAAGCACAATGACCCTAGTTCCTCTCAGTACTGTAAAAAAAAAGAACAAGAACAGCACCAAAGTTGTCCTTTGGTGTCCCTGGGGATCTGTTGCATGCTTAAATCCCCTGAAGTTCAAGTTTCCTATAGAGAGTGGCAGAGTGTTTAGGAGTGACCCGTTCACACCCTCCATAGACTTTAAATCCTCTCCAAATGATGTCTCACCACCAATGGCATGTGAGCTCCTGGGAAACGGCTGTTTCACTGTGCTGTTTATGGAACCTTGACAAGGAAAAGATGTGCAGACATGTTCAAAACAGGTGTATTACCTTTGAATATTTATTATTATATTTAGTTATTTATTCATTTGTGCATGTGAGTGTGTGTGTGTCTGTGTGTGTCTGTGTCTGTGTCTGTGTGTCTGTGTGTAGATGCTCAGGAGTGAGTTACCTCTGTGTGCCATGTATACTCAGGAGTTGAACGCAGATCACCAGGCTTGGCTGCAGGCACCTGTATCTGTTAAGCCATCTTGTGAACCCTTATTTTTTTTTTAATATCTCTGATCTGCAGTTAGATAAATTTATGTGTGAAAACCCCATAGGTGAGCGAGGCCAGTTGCATGTGCCCGAGATCAATATCATTGAAATCTATATTTTGTAATCAAGGAATAATAATAGTAAGTAGGGGTTCAAAGAACCAGGACACATTTTAGGACCAGAGAGAAGTTGCTTAGTCGAATATAGACAGAAGATCATTATACAAAGTGGGGCAGGCTCTACCAGAGCAAACTTAATGCTCCAGTATGGAGCCGGGAGCAGAGTGCCATGCCTGCGTCTTTCACCTACAGAAGTGAGGTCTACAGGACTTAGCGCAGAAGAGCTTTCTGCGAAGTTGTCTGGGGATGGGATTTAGCCTTTTGTATCTGTGGACTTAAATCAGAAGAGTAACCCACAAACCTGTAATCTTGGTTCTGCTGAGGTAATTTAACGTCTGCTGCCACATGAATCTAATTGAAACAATTCATTATCAAATTTACTGATCTGCTCAAATGATTTTGTTATTCCTCTCTCAAAATTACCTTCCGCTTTAGCTAGCCTTCAGAAAGTTCTCTTCAAACCCGAGAGATTGGAAGGACCTAGACAAGACCTCTCTCGAGCACCACGTACAGCTGACGTGATGGAGGCCTGTGGGTGGGGACCAGATGTGTCTCCAGACCTTGCAGGGATTCTAGCAGAATTGGAACTCAGGCTGTGGCAGCACAGGTCTGGTCTGAGAGTCTGTATGCCACCGGTGCTCTCAAGGACATTTCTGAAAGAAAGGACCAAGAAGGGAATTTAAAAAGAAAAAGGGGGAAAATAAAACAGGGAAAAGGGGTCAGGAAGAAAGGAAAACTGGCAAGCTTCCTCCCATCCCCGTATTCTACATTTTTGTACATGTGTGCCCAGAGACAGTCTTAAACAGATACTTCTCTGTGACAGCATAGAGTCATTCAAGACACCTCAGAAATGTGGGTGCTTTTGTTAGTATCAGGGCTGAAATTGCAACCTAACCTATGGGACTTCTCAAGACCAGTGGCATTTTTGTTTCAAGGTAAGGCCATCCCGGAAGCAATCCCCAGCCCCCCCCCCATCCCCATCTCTTCCCCCCGTACAGCACATGGGCATTTCCCCTCTACTTTCAAGGAACTGGTTTTTAAGCGGCTAAAATGTAAGTCACATATGTATGTAGGCACAGTGCAGTCCACACTGCTTTTCTAAACGAGCCCTTTTATATCCGAGTGAAGACAAGAGTGGGAGGGGGTGGCGAGGACCCACGAATAAGCCTGTGGATAATTAGATCAGAACTAAGTGCCACGTTTTCACTGGGGTAAGATTAGGAAGGGTGGGAATGGACAGGGGTATCACTGACAGAATTGATCTAGGGGGTTTTTCCCCCTTCTCTCACTGCAGTAATTTTTATGCATGTCATTGTTGCTGTTATTATCCGGGATCTGATCTTGTGTGGTTGATAATACGGACTGGATATGAATGCGCGTACGCAGCAGCCAATCACAAATCTATAGTGTCTATTTCTGCATCACCAGGTGCTATCTCGTGGGAAATATCCTCTTTTTTGGCAGACACACAGAGCGCTGCATTATCTGTCATTTTCATTAGATTCGAGCTACAGCTGAGCCAAAAAGACTTAGTTCTAGCATATGTGCTCAAAATGGCCAAGCTGCGATTGTCCAAATTCACCCTTTCAGGATCACGTTAACTCCACAGTCGGAGCTCAAGATTGGAAGCGGAGTGAGCAGAGCACCTGAATTCCATTTGGAAAATGGTAAACACCAGGAGCTGCTGGGATCCAGGCTCATTATGAAGATCACTTCGGAGGATGGGGCAGCACTGCCTCTCCCAGCAATCCCCGGGCTCTGCAGCCCTCCTTAGCAAGGGCAGGTGTCCTCAGCCCAGATTTTGATATTCTTTAACAAAGAAAAAGCCAGGCTTTCCTTCTTAGATAGACTGTCAGCAGTACACAGGGCCTTTCAGAGTGCTGTCCCCAGATCTTACCCTGGGCCACACAAACTTGAACCCCGACCAGTAGGTTCTCTGAGCCCAAAGTACCATTACCTAATATAGTTGACATCAGACTCTTAAAGGAGTAAGTAAGTCAACTACAGTGAATCTGTCTCCTCACAACAGCTATTTTCCAAATTCAATTCTTTATCTGAACATGTGACAGCTACAGACTATAAAATGAGACTCCAAAAGATAGAACCACAAAAGCCATTGTCTGGTGTGATTGGAGATTGAGGGTGGGCTAGGCCTGGGCAGGCCTGTCACTCTCCCCATGGAGGTAGTTAATAGCGTACGCAGACATAAAAACTAAGGAGAAGGCAAAGAAATGCCTTCCTTACCAACAAGAATGAAAGACCATGACGGACATTTGACAGAAGTTGTGCTCAGATCTTAAAAATCTTGAGCATAGGATAACCCTATGATCAGGAATGTTTGATTCAGAATCCGTATCTCAGAGACCAAAAGGCAGGGCCTCTGGGAGATATTTGCATACTCGTGTTTGTGTCACCAGCATTCCTGACAAGGCCAGATGGTAGAGCCCCCTCAAGAGTTTGTCCACAGATGAAAAGATAAACAAAAAGAATAGGTGTTTTCCTGGAGATTGAACTCAGCGGTAGAGCATGTACTTAATATGTACAAAGCCCTAGATTCATACCTGGCATCTCCACCAAAACAAACAGACAAGCAAACAAATAAATGAGGTTGGCTGTCTTGTAACAAAGTCAAATGGCAGAGTCTACAGGTAAGTTCTATTGGAATGGAAGCACTCTGAGAGTGTTGGGTGGTGATGGCTGTGCCACTGGACATTCTCTCACATCTCTGAGCTGTACACTAAAACAGGGGACTGTGGAGAGACACTTCAGTGGTGAAGAGCACTGAAAACTGCTCTTGTGGAGGACTTGATTCAATTCCCAGCACCACATTACAACCCATAAGCCACCTATAACTCTAGCTCAGGGATTCAATGATCTCTTCTGGCCTCCCAGGGTATCTACACACATAAACTCCTCCATAAAAGGTGCATATAAACTCCTGCAGGCACACATGCACATACAAAATAAATAAGCTAATAGATGAATTTTTTTAAAATATGGTAACTTTTACGTCATGTGTACGTGATGGTTTGTATATGCTTGGCCCAGGGAGTGGCACTGTTAGAAAGTGTGGCCCTGTTAAAGTAGGTGTGTCACTGTGAGTGTGGGCTATAAGACTCTCACCCTAGCTGCCTGGAAGTCAGTCTTCCACTAGCAGCCTTCAGATGAAGATGTAGAATTCTCAGCTCCTCCTGCACCGTGCCTGTCTGGATGCTGTCATGTTCCTGCCTTGATGATACTGGACTGAATCTCTGAATCTGTAAGCCAGCCCCAATCAAATGTTGTCCTTTATAAGAATTTCCTTGGTCAGCAGGTCTGTTCACAGCAGTAAAACCTTGACTAAGACAATGTATTTCACCATAGTTTGAACAATGGGTTTATGATTCTTCCTGAGTACACAGCATCCGACATCTTCCTAATAGCTAGGTCAAGTCATGCTGTGTCACTCCATGCCACCAAGGAGGTGAGCCCTTTAAAACCTATACAAAGTTACGAAGTCAGAGGATACATTCCACATGTAGCCATGATAGTTGCCTGCTGGTTTAGAATCATCTTGGGTTTCTATGTCACGTGGAAAATCTCTCAAGTAATCACGGTAGAAAGTTTCTCTGGGGAGAAATCTGCTGATGCCAACATCACCGCTAACCATTAGGAGTCTGTGTCAACAGTCAGCCATTTTCTCATCTGTAGCACTAGTGGAGTCTACTTCAATGGCAAGTAAACAAGACTGGAACTGGGCATGGATGCTACAAACTCTTTGCATTTCAGAATAGAGAGACCATCCAGGTGATCAGTGTCAAATAGGGGTAATTTGACAGTGACCTAATTGACACCCAGGCTTCTGTAGAAAACACCACAGACAGAGTGGCTGGAAGAACACTAGCTGGTTCCATCAGAATCCATTTGAAACTGCAAATCTGAGATCACAGTAAGCATTTGCTTGGGTTCCATTGGTGGCTCTTGTCTTGATTTGCAGATAACTGTCTTCCTTTGTCCTCACAAAGAGACAGAATTCTGTGGTTTTATCTTCTCTTATAAAGACACTAATTCTATCATGGGGACTCTGCCTCTAATCATAACCACTTTGTGGAGGCGTTATGTCCAAATACTGCCACACTGCATGTGTAACACTGACCTAGGAGCTTGGGGGTGGGACTCATTCATTCAGTCTGTAAGGAATGTGGTGTTTATCTTCACAGAACCATTCCTTCTGTGGCTCCAGTAGTATAGTACGCCATACTCATTCTGCTATGGGGTACCGTGGCTTCTCTGTTCTCATTCCTTCTGGCTTTTTAAGTCATATACTTCTCTTAAATCCCTCTCTCTCTCTCTCTCTCTCTCTCTCTCTCTCTCTCTCTCTCTCTCTCTCTCTCTCTCTCTCTGCCCTCTCTACCAAGATGGACCAACCCGTCTGAAAACACAGACCAAAAAATCCATCCTTCTCTCTGAAACTGTCCACATCAGGTGTTTCATCACAACCATAGTGCATCTGGCTCATAAAGCCCCACCCAACCCGACCTCAAAGATGGGCTTGCTAGTCAAACATTGAAATAACCTATAGGATCACTGACTTTTCAACATTCCCCTACAGAAGCTTGGTTGCCCATTAATTGTAGTGTTTGGAGACAAAATAAATACTTTTTAAATCAAAAGATATTTTTCTCTTGTATTTTCTGTCAATTATCCCTGTGTGAATGGAAATAAGGTAAGCCCCCTGTGAAAACATTCGACGGAGAGAATATACAAACAAACTTCCAAACTGTCTTTCAGCAAGTGAGGCTAAAGTTATTGAATATGCAAATTGCCTGATTAAAAGAAGAATGATGTCTTTTTTTGGCAATCAGTTTAATTACAGTGAAGCCCTTCAATGGAGAAATCAACTTGTTTCTCTGAGTAGAGAGTCTTTAGAAAGGGAATTTAGGTATAACACATCAAAATTAGAAAATTCGCACTTGGTGAGAAAAAAAAAGTGCCTGTAAAAATGGTCTATAAAGAGCTAGGGAGGCAAGGAAGAGGGCCAGGCATGCTAATACCCAGCTCAGAAGCTTTAGGGCTGACTGAGAATTGGTTTGTCTATCTAGCACTTTTATGGTCGAAAACTCAGAGATACTCGGGATTTAGCTCAGAAGTAGAGCCCTTGCCTAAATCTCAGCTAACTTGCCTGTGGTTACTAAGCTGACATTATGTGTAGCCAAGATCCAACCATGAAGGTGGCTCCAATCCATCTTGTTCCATCATCCCCCTTTAAATATACGACTTAAAAATCCCAGAAGTAGATGAAGGTGTGTGTGGCTCAGTAGTAGAGCACCAGTGAGGGGCTGGGGGCGTGGCTCAGTGGTAGAGCACCAGTGAGGGGCTGGGGGCGTGGCTCAGTGGTAGACCCCCTGCCTAGAATCCTCCAGTGAGGGGCTGGGGGCGTGGCTCAGTGGTAGAGCCCTTGCCTAGAATCCCCCAGT
>NW_021620800.1:1483332-1512037 GCF_004785775.1 Grammomys surdaster
TCAGTGGAAGAGTCCCTGCCTAGAATCCCCCAGTGAGAGGCTGGGGGTGTGGCTCAGTGGTAGAGCCCCTGCCTAGAATTCTTAAGTCCATGATTCCATCCCCAACACTACTTTAAAAAAAAAAATAATGGAGTCCTCTGTGGCAGGTGTTTATCCCAACTACACAGTGCATTTCAAGGGAGGTGTGGATTTGGTGGGCAGAGTCTACATACATTGAGACTGAAATTAATATGGTTCACTTATTTAGTAGACTTTCCATAAGAGTCTTGTCCATTCTTCCCCCAGGTCTCAATTATTCCTAGCTCTATTTCTCACTTGTCCAAAGTGCCCCCTTATGAGATCAGACACCAGATGACCTTTGCACAGCACTGCAGAGGGAAGACCCATCTGTTCAGTTCTAATCTGCTTGGGGACACTGTTGGTAAGTCATCTCACATGGAACACTGCATCCACCAATGAAACTTCTGGATCCTCTGGAGTCAAAGTCCCAGGGAAACAGGTTTAGAATCATATCGAAAAGGTGTGCATATCCAGTGTACTTAAGAACTCTGTTATTTGAGAACCATAGCACCCCTAGAGGAATGACGGGGCAAGGTTTAGAGATGGGATTGGAGCCACCTTCATGGTTGGATCTTTGCTATGCATAATGTCCACTTAGTAATCATGGGCAAGTTAGCTATAATCTCTGTGCCTCGGTTTCCTCGTGATTACATGGTTTCCTTACAGATGGTTTTGGAGAGAAAATTTGTTGAGATAATGTAGGTAGTGATTTAGGGCCGTAAAGGTACACAGTGAGCACTCAGTTAATACAACTGGCAAAGGTCACAGGAGCAGAGGCCTAAATCTGGATCTATACTGATCCATTGCCAGGGCAAGCCAATGGAAATGGAGAGGGGGCGCTACAGTTTGTATATAGAGTGTCCTCACAGAAACTCTGATTGTTGGAGGCTCTGGTCCCACCTGGGAGTGTTTCTGATAAGTGACTGGATTGTTAGTTTACTAACTCCACCAATGCATTAATCCAGCTACCAGTGCGTGGCTGAATCTTCTGTTAGAAGATAGCACCAGTACAGAGGTCATCACAACTGGCCAGGTGGTTCCAAGAGACCCAGACCCTGTTTGACACAGTGTCAACCCCAACACCACTTCAGTCCCGAAGTTTTCTGTTCACTGTTTGCACTGGTACATCATCAATAAGGTTTTGTGTCTTGTTAATGAACTTTGGTGGCGGGGGTGGGGGATAATGTCTGTAAGTATCACCAACAAAGGGAAGGAAAGTGTCTTTGTGGTGTATGATTTTACAAAAAGATATCACCTCTTCTTGATTGTCACAAGGGGTCAACAATGTTAGATAGAGACATTGCTTTGGGGAGAGGGGCTTCGTTTAGCATTGTGTTCCTCTGAGAAGAGCGTGGCATACATTGAGTTAGGTGGTGAAGGCTGAGTTGGTGCCTCAGAGCACAGCACATGAACCCTGTCCCTTTCTGAGACTGTCATCAAGAACGAGAACACATTCAAAGAGGAGCCTGGGTACCTGGGTGGAGGGAGGTGAAGAAAGGCAGGAGAGGTAGAGACACTGAGCAGTGAAGGACGCTGCCTTGTATCTTCTGTCTGTGCTTCTGGGTCAAGGTGGTAGTCATATATACGCCTGTGGGCCCCATGCTGGGAGCAGTCAGCAGTAGCTAACAACCTTCCTTTCCCCCAAACTCTGAGGAAATGAGTCTTTATTGGATCCTTAGTCCACATTCACACCTAGGGAAGCTTTGATCTGAGAATCTGGAGGATAGGGACGCAGTTGATCTGTTTCCTCTAAAACATGGCTGAGGGATCACTTGGGTACAAGGAAGAGAACAGCTATGAGGGGTCCTGGGGAAGTTCTGTGTGGGCTGGAATAGGTAGAGGAAGGCAGCCCCTGGCTCAGTACACCATTCATTGGCTCTCTAGGCAGTTGACACATGGGCAGGTGAGTCCCAGAGGTGACAATAACCCATCCTAGGAACTAGGTAGAAGAGATGCCTCTGCACCTACCTCCTCCTGGTTGCCTGTGGAAGACAGTCTCCTCTTGGCTGCCTTCCGATTAAGACATAGAGCTCTCAGCTCCTCCAGCACCATGTCTGCCTGGACACTGCCATGCTTGCTGTCGTGAAGTTTGGCACCTTAGGAATTATCTAAATCTCTGCGGTAATAAGGACCAGGGAGATGGGCTAGGAGAAGAGGGTCGTGCACATCTGTCAACATCAGCGGCCAAATTTGTCACTCTTAAAGGTGACTTTGGAACAGAGAGTCAGAGGACTCCCGTGAGCCAATGAGAAACAGCCATGAAAAGTGGAAGATGTAGTGGTTGGAGAGAGACAGCACAGTACTTAAAGAGTGTGTACTGCTCGACAGAGGACCCAAGTTCAGTTCCCAGCACCCATATCAAGGACCTCACATCAGCCTTTAACTCAAGCTTCTGGGATCCAGTGCCCTCCTCCCTCCGGCCTCTTCAGGCACCTGCATCCATGTGCATTGTACAAATCTGCACTTAGGCACACATGCATACATTATTTTTATAAAATAATTAAATGAAAACCTTTTTAAATAGAAGGTGCAGAGAGACACTTCCCAGAAGCGCATTTCCAAGCTACCCTCAGCAAGCAAATGAACAGCAGTGCCGTCCTGATTATAACCAGTTAATAACCAATGAAGTGACACTGAAACCCCAACCAGACAGTACCATGCAGAATCACAAGTACAGAACGCAGCCTGCAGACGGAGGCCCTGGACCACAGGGGCTCTCGGGCCCTGCTGGTGACAGAGAAGAATTGGAGCAATCAGTTTGCAAAAGGCATTTGACAGTGTCTACATTGAACACCCTCCACCCTTCAGAAATAAACCCAGCAAAAACAAGCATGCATGCCACCAGCAGTACCGTATATAATTGCCCCAATCTGGGAGCCATCCCAACGTCCGTCAACATGAGGATGGATAGATGGACCGTGGAGTACTTCACGTGACAGATCACTGTAGGCGTGCTGTGCCTTGATTTAAACATTTCTAAAAATGACTCTGGTTTGGGAAATGTAGGAGGCATTCAGCCCTTCTGCTCCCCGTTGCTGGGGATGGTATTGTTAGTGTCAGTAATGAGAGGTGGCATCGACAGCATGAGGCGGACCTGGGACACTCAGGGCTGTGAGATGGTACTTTGGGATGCATTTCTGATCAAGGGCAGATTTCCTCACACAGCTCCTGAGACCTCGAAATCAACCTCTCTACCCTTCAGATTGTACCCTGCCTCCAATGCTCTGTCAGCCTACATTGCCATGGGGAAGGCGAATCCCACCCCAGGAAGTCTCTCAGATGTATACTCCAGTCCTGTCTGGACAAGGGTTCTCTGGCCACTCCTGGGACTTCCATATGTGACTGCGGCACCCTGAGGAACCTGTGCCACAGGAGTCCTTATGAATAACATGGCCTTCTTGGATCAGTACTAGACTCAAACTATAGGGTCCTATCTAGTTGTGGAAATGTCTGTGCTTTACTCTCTGTATAGGCCATTTCAAAGCCACAGCGGGGGGGTTATAAATGATCTCTACTTCCCTGTTGTTGTTTTTTGTTTTAGATTTATTTTCCTTGTGTGTGTGTGTGTGTGTGTGTATGTGCATGTAAGTTGTATGTGTGATGTGTATGTGTCTGTGTGTATATGTATGTGTATGTGTGCATGCAATTGCACATGTGCAAGAGCCATATATATATATATATATGTGTGTGTGTGTGTGTGTGTGTGTGTGATATAGATAGATAGATAGATAGATAGATAGATAGAGATAGATAGATAGATAGATAGATAGATAGATAGATAGATACGCTATGCCCAAGGATGTCAGAAGAGAATGTCAGATCCCCTGTAGCTAGAGTTATAAGCAGTTTGAGCCACCAGATGTGTGTGTGCTAGGAACAGCACTCAGAACTCAGGTATAGAAGAGCAAGAGCTCTTAACTGCACCACCATCTCTCCTGCCCTGATTTGTCTTAGAACCTACATTCTCATCAAAGAACATGCACTCTTTATGGGGTAAAAGCCACATCATTCTGGTTTCTAGCACTGGCCCCCAATGTCTGAGTCAAGACAAGTGCTGAAAAATCTTGGGCTGAGCCAACAAGGGAATGAGCAGCAGGGGAACTTGGCCACAGCAGCTCCCAAGTCAGGTGACTCCCTCAGCTTAGAGACTGCAAAAGACCAAACATAAGCCACCCACCACCCACCGTGGGCTGCTGGGAAGAGTTTAGAATGTGCGTCTTACAGCTTTGGAAACTGAGTCTTGGGAAGGAGAGAAGCCACACCCACATATAAATATGACAGTCAAGATACAAGCTTAAACTTGCCCCTCTCCAGGGTCAATTCAAAGGCATAAGGACCCTTCAAACCTTTGGCAGCTTTCAGCACCCTCTTTTGACATGCAAACATAGAAGCAAAAAGTAGCGGCTAAAGAGATTTCCAGCAAGGTGTGGTACATACAACTCCTGGAACCTACCAGATGCTCTCCCTCCAGTCTGCCCATCCTAGAGCTATGCTACTCTGGTGGCTGTCACAGCTCACCATACTCAGAGGTTGCTTGCTTCATTGATGGAGACATCTCCCAAAGCATTCCAAAGCCAGCTTCAAGCCACCCTGACAATGACTGGCAATACTGACCAGATCAAATCTGTAGTTTCAGCACCTGACGGGCACCAAGTGACTCAATTACAGGTGCTGTTGGGCTAGACTTCCAGAGGCACATTCAGGCCATTTTTTTCCCAGGTTCCCTGAGGTCGGGGCATTAGTATGCCCGTCTAGAGAACCTGGCCCTGGAGACTAGGAAAACCTTCCTCTCCTTTCCATGGGGCACCTCATTCCACCAAGTCCTGTGCACTTCTAGTGTCTAGTTTACAGTTCTGGAAGAGCCACAGTACCAAATGTACAAAGCTTCATACTGGGGAGGCTTGGGCCAGTTCCACAGTGTGGAACAGACTCTTATATAAACCAGAAAAGCTCAGAGTCATCCTCACTCACCCTGCCCCCCTAACTTTGCAAATATCTTCATATTTCAACATTGTGAGGCAGAAAGTGTGGACTCAATATAGAAGCCTGGGATGGGGCAGGCCGTCTCCAGAGGTGGGAGGACCTTGACAACTCCAGCAAGAGGAAGAGACAATTCTTGCATGTGTCCAAGAGCAAAGAGTATCAGCTCACTGGGATTCAAGGACCAGCAAGATCAGAATACTCTGTGATGTCAAAACGTGACCCAGTGCAGTGAGCACATGATCTGCAGCCGAGCCCAGGCTCCTCACGATGAGGGGTTAAGTGTCTGAAGACTCAGGCAGACTCCAGGGTGTTCAGAAGAGGTACCTTTGTGAGAGGATAAGGAATGAAAAAGACATTTGGGTGGTGTTCTGTAATTGAGCGCTGGCAGCTTTATAGGAAGATAATCCAAAAAAACCTAGGTACACTTATGCACTCCCTGTCTTTTGCAGTGTGATGCTCTCCTCTACTTTTGGAATTTATCAGCAAAAATTTCATCACTACACATTTGACCTTGGCTCTCCAGAGGCTGGTGTTATCCAGCCTCGCGTGTTTTATTACAGTAATACAACATGAACTGGCATACTGGGTCACACTGCTCTCCATTCTATTTCCACCCAGCCATCATGGCTGTGTTTTGGAGGGTTACTACCCCTTAGTCTCTCCCTTACAAAGATGTGTCTGATAACATTTGGGGCTCATGCAGATAATCCAAGATAAACTGCTCTCAAAATTTCTTGAATTGGATTTCCCCTACAGTGTAAAACTTGTTCTTACTGCCATGTAAGGCAGTATTCACAGGTTCTGGGTGTTGGGGAACAAATATAACTTTGGGGGCTAACACTTGCATTTATTTTTTTTCTTTTACCCACTGAAGTTTCTGCCTATGTAAGTTGTGCGTGGTGGCTCACTTCCATAGTTCTAGCATTCGGGAGGCTATGTGGGAGGATGGTGAATATAGGAATGGCCTGGGCTATGTAGTGCACACTGAGTCCCAGGCCAGCCTGGGCTATATAGGGAGTTCTAGGCTAACCTGAGCTACAGAGTGCGACCCTGTCTCAAAAAATAGATATCTATTTGTAGATAGATGGATGGAAGGGTAGATGGATAGATAGATGATAGATAGATAGATAGATAGATAGATATAGATAGATATAGATAGATGATAGACAGACAGACAGACAGATAGATAGACGGATAGATAGATAGATAGATAGATAGATAGATATAGATAGATGATAGACAGACAGACAGACAGACAGATAGATAGATAGACGGATAGATAGATAGATAGATAGATAGATAGATAGATAGATAGATAGATAGGTAGATAGACAGACAGACAGACAGACAGACAGACATACTGACAGTATGTAATAGCTTGGTGCTGCAGAACAAAGATATTCTCATTTGGTCCTTATGGCAAACCTATGACTAGTTTACAACATTGAGCAAGGAGAGATATTTGTTACATTGACATGATGATAAGACAAACATTTAGAGGTTCCAGTCATCCACACTCTGGTTTCTTATCTACTTTTATAATCAAACCGTGGACTGGCCTTTGGTAGATCGCAGTGTAGCTCTTGGAGCCTAAAAGGGCTAGATTTAAACCCTACTCTTGCCTCAGTTTCCTTATAATGCTAGATTCCTAACAGGAGAATCCATACGAAAGGGAAGACAGTAAACCTAGCTTGGTGATGCAGATGATGATGATGGTGATGATGATGGTGATGACAGTGTGAATATGGCTATCATCTCTTGAGCCCCTATGTGGTTACTCCATGTTCTAGAGGTCTTTACTCTTCACACCAGCTCTGTAAGATGGACCAGTAGAGGCTGTATGAGATTTGGGAGATCTACATGTGGATCAAATGCATAAATGGCTGCCACTTTGTTGGATTTTCAAAAACGCACAGCACGGCGAGACACTTGTTTCCTGCGGTATGTGTCCCAAGTTTGTTTGTCTTCCTTATCACCCTGTGATCGTCTTTAGGTAAGTTGATCTCTTTTGGTTGATGTATCCCAGATCTTGTCACTGTCTGGCAAAATACTGGCCACTTAAGAGTTGATAAATTTGTGAAATGGGCAGATGGATGAGTGGATGGATGGATGGATGGATGGATGGATGGATGGATGAATGGATAGATGGATGGATGACAGGTGGGTGTGTGGATGGATGGATGGATGGATAAATGGGTGAGTGGGTGGATGAGTGGGTGTAATGGTGGATGGACAGATGGGTATATGGGTGTGTGTGTAGATGAATGGATGGATAGGTGGGTGGGTGGATGAATGGATTTTTGGGTGGGTTAATGGGTAGATGGATGGGTGGATGGGTGGGTGAATGAGTGGATAGATGATACATGGATGTATTCATACATGAATACATGGACTTATGAACAGATGGATCGATGCACAAATGGCTTTATGACTGGATAGGTACAAAGACAAATAAATGGATGAACAGACACATGGACATATGAATGCATGCATAGATACATGGGCTGATGGGTGGATGGATGGATGGACAAGTGGACAGGCAGATGAGCAGATGGATGCCTGGATGAGTGGATTCATGGACACAGGAACAGATAGATCGATAGACAGATGGGTGGATAATACCCCGTCCTAGATAGCAAGGGCCAGGCCTCATGCCCACTCTTCTCATCCTGCCTCATCACACACATTCAGTCAGTGCTGGTGAAGGGCCAACACAGTAGCACGGTGACATTTCTCTTTCCTCTGGTGCACATTTCCGCACGTCTAAACATGGGCTGAAAAACATCCAAGCTTTTCATAGCGATTTAGTTTCCAGAAATTTCCAAGCCCTGTCTCTGAAGCGAGCCATAACAGCTGCCTGTGCTGGGTCTCCACACAGTGCAACATAGCTCAGAATTGCTAATCGTCTCGGGATTGCTGTTACTGAGTAAAAACACAGAGCAGCACTAACCTGTCTTCCCACTAATGCTAATTCTGTACCCCCCAAAAATGTTGCTAAACATCATGTTAGCCCTCCACAGATGTTCCTTCCCTCTCTCTGATGTGAGAGATACTGGAAAGCAAGAGCTGAATTGATGGACTTCCTGTAGCTTTGGTGATAACTACGGTCAAGCCATTCTCCCAGCACCTGGACTTGTTGGTTATCTGGCCATCCCCACTGTGGTGAGGTTCACACTGAGGCAGGAGTGTAATTCTGTACACCTTAGTGCTGATCACAGCCAGACTCCATAGTGAGACCCTTTCTTAAAAACCAAACCAATCAAACCAATAAAAAAAAAACAGTTCAGCACAAGGGTCTGTGTGGTTTGGAGGATCACAAGGAAGAATCCTACCCACTCTTTCTGGCATTAAGGCCCTGTCCTTGCCATGTGAGGGGTAGGTTGGTTGGCCCATCAGCACAGGGGGAAGGTAGGCTGTGTGCCTTAAGCCACAATAATATCATTCCATCAGGTCATTTGTCCCCTTGAGTGAGGAGAGTGTTTCCTCCTGGGTTTGCCTTTAAGGACTCTTTACAGCAGCTACTTCAGAGGGAAGGGAAGGGAATAAGGAAGGTAGGGGAGGAGAGAGTTAGGGAGGGAAGGAGAGAGAGAAGGAGGGAAAAGAGTGAGGAGGAAGAACAAGAAAGGGTGGGCTTATTCAGCAGGAACTCTCAGAGGCTGAAAACATTCTAGGCCTAGATTAGATTGTATGGAGGGTAGAAGCTTCCAGGACTAGGCCTAGATTAGCAGACTGAGGCAGTAAGCCTCAGAAAGGACAATTATATCAGGTGCATAAAAGATACTTTTACATGGGTGTGCCTGAACAGTAAGAGGAAAGTCTTGAGGCAAGCCAGCATGCAGTGTGCAGTGTTCCTCCACCATCTCTGCTTCAGTTCCTGCCTCCAGGTTTCTGGCTCCTTCATACCCTCTGGCTCATGTTGTCTTTATCTGTGTCTTCTCTCTCTCTCTCTCTCTCTCTCTCTCTCTCTCTCTCTCTCTCTCTCTCTCTCTCTCTCTCTGCCATCTCTTTATCACCGCCCTGGCAAAAATTGCCTCCTCCTCTCTCTCTGTACACTGTCCCTTAAGTAGCTTCCCTGTCCTCTCTCTTCTCAGGAGAGTTGACATAATTTATTCTATCAAATCTCTCTGATTCGTCACTTTGCCACTCAATTAGACGTCACTTTCAAACGTGAGTGCATCCTTCTACAAACTAGCTTTACCTTCATTGTTTGGGAATAAAGGTGTGTGCTAAGGGCATGTCTGTATTCCAGCCAGGGTGATTAAAGGTGTGTGCTAAGGGGCTGAGCCACATCACAATTAGAATCAGGTATTTTCAGTAAATAATACAATCTTGGGGTTCACAGTGTGGTCGAATATCTTGCAACACACCAGCCTAGAAGTGGCACCACACACAGGGGGCTTCGACCTCCCGTATCAATTAGCAGATAAGAAAATGTTCCCACAGACATGCCCACAGGTCAGTGTAGGCAATTTTGTGTTTGAGAGTTCCTCTTCTCATGTGACTCTAATTTGTGTCAAGTCGGCAAAAGCAATGAGGGGGTCCATTAGCAGGGGCATGAGGCGACAGGCAGCATTTCGGCCGCAATCAGAAAGCAGAAAGAGATGAATCCTGATAATTCTTTCACATCCTCTATTTTACCCAGTCCAGACCCCAGATTAAGGAACGATGGCACCCATATTTGGGGTAGGTCTTCCATTTTCAGTTCAACTTCCCAAGAAATGACCTGACAAAAATGCTCACATCTCCTAATAAATCTAGTCAGGTTGGCAGTGAAGCCTACCCACCACAGAGACGGATACCTGGCCGCAGCCACCTGCGTTCCATCCCTTGCTCTCCTCCCGTTGTAATCAAATTCAGCGTCAGTAGGGACCTCTGCACACTAGGCTCTTTCAGTATCGGCGAGAGGCTACTGAAGAGCTACGAGCTCCAGAGAAAAAGTAGTTTTTATCCCTCTCTAGGTGTGGTACAGGGGTTGGTCTTATCTCCAGGGTAAATACCATAAGTCTACCTTTTCCGTGGTGCTCGTGAGCAGGCTGGAGTTCAGGCAGAGTAGCAAGCATACTTTCAGACAATCACTTCCGTATTGACGCCGGGTAGCCAGGCAGCATCCAAAGTACAAAGGATGTACCAAATTCAAGTCCAGAGGGCAGTCACTCCAGGGAGAACTGGCTCACAGGGGACCACGATGGCTAAGCCCCTCCTGATTCAGCAGGAGCCTGCCTTGAGAAGGCACAGCATGCAGTTCAACCTTTTTTCTTGTGACTGTCTAGGTAACGCTTCTGAGTTACAGGACGCCCAAGACTGCCAGCCCCTGATGGAAAAATCTAAGACGGCAGAAGAGTTTGAGGATAGACTTGAGCTGTTAGCCCTGCTCAGGAGCATCATCCTGTCTCAGAGGGAAGTCAAGACATGATGAAATCCTCAAAACAAAAAGGGGTTTCGTGCCATCTTGGGCCCTCACCTCCCTGACACCTCCTTCTGCATCCTCCTCCATGCCTCCACTACCAGGTAGAGCTCTTTATGGTTTTAACCCAAACTGTATCAGAGCAGAGGTGCCAGAGTTGGTAATGGGTTGGCTGCTTGTTTAAACAAAACATAAGATAAAGAATCTAATTTATAAAGGGTGAGTAGCGTAAAATTCATGGCTCAAACTGTATAGCATGATAGTGCCCATTTTCCCCTTGGTGTCAACCAGAGATCTATGGGGCCAGATGTGTGTGTTTAAACACACCTGGGTGCCTCCAAGAAGGCATTGTTTTGGATGAGAGGAACATTTAAATCAGTGGACCCAGAGTCCAGTGCAGAGCTCTGTAGGGCATGGGTGGTGGGCCTCTTCCAGTCTGCTGAAGGCTCTAAGAACGATACAGGTTTCCCCAAGAAGTTAATCTTCCCATCGTTCTTCCCTGAGCATCCAGCCTATCTACCCGCCCTGGGGATTTGGAACTTGGCAACTTGGCAATCCGAGAAGCTAGCTTCTTAAGATGAGTCTATCTGTCTGTTTGTCTGTCTACCATGTAATTTTCTATCATCAATTTATCTACCATCTGATTACATATCATCTATTTATCGATCCATCATCTGTCAATCAATCGATCTATCTATCTATCCATTGACCATCTGTCTCTTATTGTCTGACATTCACTTGTGTATATAACATCTCTCTATTCTATTTCTATCATTGGTCTGGAAATGTATATATAATTCATTTATGACTTATCAGTCACTCTATCTTCTATGTCTGTCATATATCATTTATTTATCTATCTTCTATAATTTGTTGCATGTACATATTTACCTCAGTATTCTGTCACCTATTGCTCACCACTTATCTATATATCTATTTTTAGTTTGCCATTCATTGCTTCCATGTATCTATCTGTTCTATTACCAGTCTGTTATCTGTCTGTTATCTATGTATGCATTATCTATTTATGCAACCAAGAGTCTATCATCTATAATAAGTCTACTGTCTATTATCTATTTCATCTATTACATATCAATCATCTGTTCTATCATATATCTGCTGTATATCCATCTTTCCAGTATATATCTCATCTGTCTATCTATGCATATATAAAGCTGCCTATTCATTCATTCTATCTATCTATCTATCTATCTATCTATCTATCTATCTATCATCTATCTATCTATCTATCTATCTAATCTATCTGTCTGTCTGCCTATGCATCTATCTATGTATCTATGTATCTATCTATCTGTCTATCTATCTATCTATCATCTATCTATCTATCTATCTATCTATCATCTATCTATCTGTCTGTCTGTCTGTCTGTCTGCCTATGCATCTATCTATGTATCTATGTATCCATGTATCTATCTATCTATCTATCTATCTATCTATCTATCTACCTATCTATCTCCATTTCTCTGTCTTCCTTTCCTACCTACCTATCACAATTCTCATTGTTATCCTCTCCCTACTGACTCTTGAAAGTCCTGATTAATCCAGGTAGAAGGACATGCTGTCTGAAAGGGACCAGTAGAAGATGTAAATTTCTGCTATAGCATGTAACAGAATCTGTTGTCATAATGACAGCTAATCAACACATGACTTTCCCTCACCCAGCCTGAAGAGATGGTGCTGAGCCGCAGGCTCCAGAATGCTCATTTACTATGAAAGAAATATATGAGAAGCAGTATTGTGGCTTATCTTGTTCTGACTGCAGCCTGAGTCAAGGAGGGGAAATGAACATCTATACTGCTGAGGGAAGAAAGTCTGTGGCTGTTGTCCCCACAGTGGCTCAAAAACATGAAGGACATGTGGGGGGGGGGGTGCTAAAGAGAGCCAAGAGTGGTGAGGATTTTCCCTGTGAAGTCAATGATCAATGAAGGGAAGGGCCAACCCTTGCTTCCTAAAGAGCTGAGGGAGAGTCCACAGAAAGTTATTTTCTGTTGTTTAAAACATGGGCATGTTGGCCTAGTCCAAACTTCCTGAAGAGAGAGAAAGAAGTCACCGTGCTTACTGAAGGATCAACCATCTCCTGAGGCAAGCCATGTGGCCCTGCATGCTTTATCCTCCCAGCAAGGAGAAACAAGAAGGCAGGGAGGGGTTGACATGAGTGCCTTCAATGCTCCCTTCTAATAAAGAGCCATATATTTGTTCCGAACCGTCATTTTTTTTCCCCTCAGCACTAAAGTAATACCAGGACTCTCATTGCTCCCAAAACTGCTGACTAAAATCTTCCAACAATGTGTCTCCCTGGCATTCCTTAACCCTATTGATGATAATAAAGTCTCATAAATCTAGGGAAATCTTTAATTACGCCTTCAGAACATGACGCTATGACGGTGACACAGTTGTAAAGGGCACATTCAAAATTAGCTCTGTGTATACTTTATGAATATGGAAAAGTAGCTAGAGTTAAGGCTGAGAGACAAAAAAACCCATGTATTTGTGCTTATTGTTACTAGTGCCCTTCGACTGATTTCCTTTTAAAAAAAAAAAATTGTTAGACGACTCTGCAAGTTTATTAAAATCCACAGCCTCGGCTCTGCAGGTGATGAAACAGCAAGCTGAAATAGAGAAATATGTGACACAGTGCCCTTTGACCTACAAGTTGGTTCTTTGTATTATGTGTGTGCATGTATGTATGCATGCATGTGTGAGTGAGTGTGTGTATGCACATGGTGGCATAGAGTATCTCCAAGAGGGAGTGAAGACTGTACACTTGAGGAGACCTTGTTTCCTCAAAAGTGATTCTGGGAATCCAGCCTTCTTCTCTTCCCACCCCTCCATTTTCTAAGCACCCCCTATCTCCACAATTTAGTTTTATCTCCAGCCAATGCATATGTTTTTACTTGTATGAATTATGTAGAGAAAGACCTTCTATTTTGCTAATTAAACTGCATCTTTCCCTCAAAACTCAGTGGGTAAGTAAGTCAGTGATGGGAGTAAGGAGAAGGGTTGCACAGAGCTCTGATGATTTCTGGGTGCCATCAGAGCCATTTGAGATAGAGCACCTGATAGATGAAGGGGGTTGTGTCACCCCTGTTTATCACAGCCCCCTATGGAGGTCAGCCTGTGTATCCACAAAGACCAACTGAGGGTAACAATGTTAAGCAAAAAGTCATATGAGGGGAAAGGTCAGATGTGTTCTGTGGCCGATTAATAAAGTTTTTCATATAGTTAAGGAAGGCTGCTCACTGAGGTTCTCCATGTTCACCCAATGGTGAGTCTCAGGATGCACTGTTTTGACATGGGGTCACCTTCTCCAGTATCTGGACGAAGGTCAAAGTCAAAGATAAAACTGTAACATGGAAAGCATGATCCCAGTGTGATGTCATGGCACTCAAGAGTCTAAGGCAAGAGGATCCAGAGTTCAAAGCCAGCTTGGGCTATATTGTTAGGTCAAGACTAATGTGGGTTATGTACTGAGACCATGCCCTAGAGTAATTCCATTTAAAATTTTAAAATATTAATTACATTATATTGTGTGTATTTATTAGAACTTTTATCCATTAGGCATCTTCTTTTGTAGTGCTAGGGATAGAACCCAGGGCAAGCATACTTACTAGACAAGTGCCCTACTACTGGAACACACCCCAGTCCCTCATTACTGGTTTCTAGACAAATCTAAGTATTTGTTTGCTTAGCATTTAGATTTTTTTTTAAAAGACAGACTCTCATTATGCAGCTCAGCCTGGCCTCAAAGCTTCCGATGTCCTTGCCTGCTGCTGGAACTGGCCACCAAGCCCAGATAAGGTTGCTTCTAGATTTAGCAGCAATGAATAAAGTGGCAGTGGCCATTTGTGCACAAGTCTTTCCGAGGTATGCACTTTAGTTTCTCTTGAGAGAACTTGCCAGCATCAGGGGGAGGTATATGGTCCATTCTATGCAAAGTTGCCAAAGTGCTTTCCAAAATGGCTGCATTTGTTTATGTCTGACCAGCAATGTGAGCCATCTCTGCCATCCACTTGGTCCACAGATGATATGGAACAGCAGGGCTCTTCAGTTCTAAACATTCCAGTAAAGATGCACAGCTATCCAGGTGTGATTTCCCTTCCCAGCCTCCTGGTACTCACAGACATGGGTCACTTTTTCATGTGTCTATCAGGCATTCAGACATTTTCCTTTCCGCATGATCTAGATTTAACTCTCTACCTTCCTTCCTCTTCCTCCCTTCCTTTCTTCCTTTCCTCCTTCCTATGTGACATAAAAGCATATCTGAGATTATCTAGGTAGAAGGAAGGTGTCCATGAAAAAGTATGGACAAAAGGATTATGGGGCAGGGGATAAATACAAATAAAATATTTTCATGAAGATCCTATAATAAAATCCATTATTTGTGCATGAACCACAAAATTAATTTTTTTTAAACCCAAATGTCCTCCTCTGTGATGCGCTGCTCGTTTTGTCTAGTCTTTCAAGTGAGTTGCCTTCTTAGGAAGCTCATCGCCCTTAGACTGCTTTTTCCTTTACACAAAATTGCGAAGACTTTTTTCTATTCATCCCTAAGCGTGAACTAATTTGGAAAGAATTTGTCTTTACTTTTTTCGAGCAACTGTGCACCTGCATGTATGTATGTGTGCTGCATGTGTGCAGTACCCACAGAGGTCAGAATAGAGTGACAGATAATCTGTGTAACTGGAATTACAGAAGTTTATCAGCTTCTGTGTTGTTCTATGAACCAAACTAGGTCCTCTGTAAGAGACTTCAGTTCTCTTAACTTGTGAGCTATCTCTCCATCCCCAAATTACACCTTTCCAGTATGTCCATCTTAACATCGGTTACTGAAAGCTCGCCCTTCCTCATTAAACTACCTCATAGTTTTATTTTGACAAAATCAGCTTTGTGGATCTATTTCTGCCCTCTGCTTTCTATTCATATGAACCACTTGTCTATTTTGTGCACACACACACACACCTTTTTGACTATTGCAGTTTTGGAGACAATCTTAAAATGGGATAAGATAAGTCATCTAACAGTATTCCCACTTAATATTGCTTTGATTATTCTGTCTTTGTTCTATACTTAAGAATCAGCTTATCAGTGAAAAAGCAGTCTGTTGGGATTCATTTTTTTTGTGTGGACAACATCAAGACACTGTAGGAAAACAAAATATCAGGACAACAGTGCACTTTCAATCCATGAATATGGTCTACTTCTGTATTTGCTCCCATTTTTCATTTCCACGGGTTCTTTATCGCAGTGTCAGTACCACCCTCTCACAGTTATTCTTCATTTTACTTTACTTGTGTAGTGATTTTAACTTTCTGTCTCCATTTGCTCCTCTCTAATATAGACAAATGGTTTTCAGACAGAACTTTGCTTCTTGTAACCTTGCTAGATTCACTTACATCCTACAGATTGTAGCATTACTTTCACTTTTCTATTTTCAGTTCTTAACCGGTAAATATTTATACGCCATATATATATATATATATATATATATATATATATATATATATATATGTATTCTGTAACTTTAACTTTTCAAAGTTACAAAGTAAACTTCTTTTAGGCTCCCATGTAAGTTGTATGCTAGTGAATCCTGCACTGGAGGCTGGAAAGATGGCTCAGTGATAAAGAGCATTTTAGTGATAGTGAATGCACTAAAAATATGCTGTGTACTACAGAATAGTTCAGGATCACATTTTATAAATACCCATGACATCACATTGAATGATAACAGTCTTAAAACCATTCTCTGATATCTACCTTATTTCTCCATTGCTGAAAGCAAGCTGTTTAACTCTCCTTCTTCAATTCTAGATTTATCTATTTCTCCTTCTGGATAGAAGTTTTATTTCTGCAACTACAGCCTTATCACACCCTCATACATTTGTTATTCTTACCTTTCTTCATGAATGGCCATTGTGTTACCATGAAATGACCTAAAAAGCATGCTTTACTTAAATTTTGTCCTCCTGATATAATAGGGCCATGATATATATATTTTTATGCTCACTGCCAGCATGGTACTGATTCTCCTATTCTTATACTTTTAAGGTGTCTCTTTATATTTCGAGTGTTTTTCTTGTAATAACATATAATTATACTATGCTTCTTTTCTGCTCTTCAAAATTGGTATATAGTCTGAAATGACAAGAACTTAACCGAAGGGATAGTAAAGATGGGGGAACAATGCCTTAAAGGAGCCCAAGAAATCTATAAACAAGTTCTCTAGAGTTTGGGCCAAATAGGAAGAGATGCATGTTCATAACTTCGGAAGACCTTGGCAGGGGTTACAATTGCTGAAATAAAGAATGGGCATCAAATAGAGATTCCAGGGGATGTGGTGTCCAGTTTACCTTTCTGTTGTTCTGATAAAATTCTGACAACAGCAACACAGGCAGAAAGGAGTTTATTTCATGTTACAACTCTCAGGTTGCTTTCCACTTCATAGGGAAGTCAGGACAGGAACTTCCTTAAGCAGAGACCGTTTGGGAGCTCTGCTTACTGACTGGCTTCCTCTGGCTTTCTGGGCTACTTATGTGGTTCAGGACTACCTGTCTAGGGGTGGTACCACCCGCAATGGGCTAGGCACTGTCATATCAATCAACAGTCAAGGCAATTCCTCTACAGACAAGCCAACAGGCCAATCTGATGGAGGTAAATCCACAGCTATGGTTCTTAGGAAACGTAAAGCAACATTTATTCATCTCAGACAGGAAGGCAACAATAGAACAGAGAAAAGATTCTGTCCAAGTCCATTTTGGGGAACCTATAAGTTCATTGTAGTGACTAACAGAAGCATGATGAACTCAAAGGTAGCCATACTGCCCAGAAATGCCTCTGAACAATGTCTTAGCAACTATGCCACTAAGAGTCAAGTCTGGGCACTTGTAATTCATTAATCTGCATCAAATATATTATCAAAGAGTCTCTTCCCAGGTTTATTACTTATCTAACCTGGGGATGAATGAGGGAGGGTGTGTTCCACAGGTCTAGCCTCTCCTGAGAGTCTTTTACATGGGATCACAGATGCTCTGGTTAAAGACAATGGTCATGCCTCACACAGGGGAAGCAGCTAACAACAGTGAGAGACTCCGTCCAAAAGATGAGTAAAAACTAGACTTGTTGCAAAAACAGTGTTGGGAATCCAAAAGAGAACAGATGCCAAAGGGAGAGTCTCTGCGTCTAAGATGGGAAAGAAAGACCATTGGGTACAAAACTATATACTACGGCAGAAATCCCCATGTGTGGTATTCTGGGAACCAGGGCTGGGGCAGGAAAGAAAGTAGACAATCTACAAGAACGAACAGGCAGTGCAAAAAGGAGGCAGGAACTCTGCAGAAGAATAAAAAAGAATGATACAGTTCTCAACCTGTGGGCCATGACCCCCAATAGGTCTTTCACAGATATCCTGCAGATCTAATATTTACGTTACAATTACAATAATAGAGACAAAATAATTTGTGATTGTAGGTCACCACATCGTAAGGGATGATATTAATGGGACACAGCATTAGGAAGGTTGAGAACCACTGTGCTAAGAGACCTGAAGGTGGGCTTGGAAACAGACTCAGTGTGGTGGGCAAAAGAACACCTGACTTGAAGACATCCCAGTTTAAAACCATCTATACTGGGATCTGATACCCTCTTCTGGCATGCAGGTATACATGCAGGCAGAACACTATATAGTAAATAAATACATAGATAAATAATTAAGTTTGTATGTTCAAAAAAGGAATTACAAGGGAAAAAGAAAAAACAGAAAAGAACACCCAATAAGAATGGAACAACTATGGAGATGATGCAAAACACACACCGTGGAAATTACCATGAGGGAAGAGTCTTTGAAAAATGTATTCCTTTCTTCTGCTCTTCCTCCCTGTTTTCCTCCTCCTTCACTTCATCTTTCCTCCTGTTTCCTTCTTTCCCCCTCTTCTTCTCTCCCATTTTTTCTTCCTTCCTTTCTCACTCCCTCCACCCATCGTTTCTATCTTATCTCCATCCTCCTTTCTCCTTCACTTCTGTCTTTCCTTCTATCTTTTTCCTTCTTCCTCAAGCCTTCCTCTTCCTCTCTCACCTTGACACTTCCTGCTCTTCAGCAGAAGACATGGCAGAAGTCTCCTTCCCCACTTCCTCCTTTCTTCCTCGTTAGGCTGCCTTCCAGAGACTTCTTGCCCCATGCCCTTCCTTTTCTCCCTCCATTGCTAGAACTCAAAGAGTGGGGTGTAAGGAGAAGTGCAGTCCAAACTGTGTAAATTCCACATGTGCAGCTGCCTCATTCTGTGCTGGCAGACTTCACTCCCTCTGGGATCTCTGTTTTCATCCAACAGGGCGAGGCTGTCGCTGAGCTTCTTTGCTTTAATATTGGGGAAGACATTACGGAGAATATGGGCTCTTCCATGATGCAACTCTGCCATATGTGACCCCATATTTGAAAGAGCATTTTCATCAACTTCTAAGCTGCCTGCATGTCTGCCTCAGTCCTTCTCTTCTGCAGGGCCAGAACCCCATGAGATGCTAGGGTCCACAAGATGGTCTCATCTTCTGTCCCCAATATCACAGTTGCTTTCAGTGTGAGACAATAGCCCTCCATCACCACAGAACACTGTACATCTAGCAGACAAAGCTAGTATGGAGTTTGGAAAAGCCTGGCATTTAGGGTTCTGTCCTGATGCAGTCTTGAGTAAGGAGGTTCTGAGAGTGGAGCTGGGAGCCTCCTTGTTCGGCAAGGCTTAGACTCTGCAGCTGCTTCCTGCTGAGGTCTAGGAGGTGCACAGCCAAGAGCCTTTCCAGAGCACTCTGTCGTCATTGTTTCTGAACACAATTGCCCTTTCACAGTGAATAGCAGCCACTATTCAGTATGCTTTGGGCTAAGTGCCTCACACTTGCTCCCTGTGTAACTCTCACAATAAGCCCATGATGCCTGGATTGTTATGATGGATCATATACATGTGTGAAAGCCTGGACTCAAGAGTATCCTAGGGACTCTCAGCTCGAGTGGGAGTTTCTTTCCCTTCCCCTTTCTTTACTCTGTCCTGCGTACAGATGGCTCTGTTTCTGAGCGGGCTCCAACTTGTCCCCATCTCCATTCCTTGATGCATCTGCCTTCTTCCAAGGGCATTAATGTGCCGGCCTGAGTCCCTTGAAATGCAGGATGGAGGCTCAGTATGCTCTTCTCATGGAAAATCAGGCTGTGAAGTTTTTGTTCCTTTTTGGCTTCACATTGGGCTCTGGATGGAGCCTGCTTCACGCAGAAGTTTGCAAGTGGCTATGAGAACAACCTGTACACTGTTGTTGGCTTCAGCACATCATTGCCAAGCTCAAAGAGAAGGAAAAACAGCCAGACTTGCATTCCAGGCAGACCCAGCTCAGAAAGAGCCCTGTCCTCTTCACTCCCACTAGACTACAAGCTTGTCTTTGGTTCCCAAGCACAAAGAAACATACCAGACAATGTATGCTGTCTTCTCCAAATATACTTCCAGTCCATGGCCTTGGAAAGTCATGAGTTTGGAAATCATGTCCAGGGGCTTTTAAAGTTTAATCAGATTGTGTTCTTAACTTGGTAAGACTCTGACAAGGTGCATGGATGGATGGATTAACAGGCAGGTGTGTGTCAAGATGGATGGATGGATGGATGGATGGATGGATGGATGGATGGATGGATGGATGGATAAATGGATGACATATAGTTGGATAGATAGGTAAGTGTTTGGATAGATGAGTGAGTGGATGGATGAATGGATAGATGGGTAGACAGGTGGTTGGATAGATAAGTTACACATGATTGGATAGGTAGGTAAATGGATGGATAGATAGATGATAGATAGATAGATAGATAGATAGATAGATAGATAGATAGATGAATACATGGGTTCAAGGACCAGTGGTTGGATGGACTGATACATGGATGAATGGATAGATGAATTGAGGGATTTGACTCATTGTACAAATACTAACACAGGCAGCAGTAGAGAAAATAGGTAGTAAGAGCATGCTCTACTCACAGAGATCAGAGAGCCTAGCAAAGGTGAGCCAGGCATTCATAATCTTAGGGGTCATCATCACCATTGTCTCAGAAACACCTTCAACTTTCTTGTATTCCCTTCTCTAATGAGAGTATGAGTACACAGCAGAGATCAGACTGTAGTATTACTTAGGAACAGCATTCTAAGACTGGGTTCCATGGCAGAACATTTTCTTAACATGGGTCAGCCTCTAGGTTTGACACACAGCACTGTAGTACTGAAGAAAGGAAAATGGCCACTTGGGAATGGCAACTTCGTGGCAACCTGGGACCAAGAAGGGATATTTCTTTGGTCTCTCTTCATGAAATGTTTTACATCTTCAGTAAGCATTAATGGAACACAGACAAAGGGACTGCAGAATGAGAGGATCCAAGAGACATGCTCATCTTCTATGGATTTCAGGGCTGGGAAGAACATGAGTCACTCAGATAACTCTGTTCTGTTACAACATTTTGGTGTTACAAAATAAAGCAGATCAGAAAATTCCCTTGATTTCTGTGATAGTTTCTTTACATGTGACCAAATATATGATAGGAACAACTTAAGTGAGGGAGGATTTGACCCACAATTTCAGAGGGATCAATTGATGGTCTCTTGCTCTTGCACATGCCAGAGGTCACTTGCAGCATAGACTGCTCTTCACTTGCTGGTGAGCACGATACAGACAGGGTGAAGGTGCTGTTACTCAGCTGCCTTTCTGCTTTACTATCTGGACCCCCAATCTGCCAGGTCATGTCACCCAGATTTCCCTCATTTAGGGAATGTTTCTCTCTCAATGAATCTTCTCTGAAACCACCATCATGACCATACTCAGTATACAGCACCAAACTCCCAGATGTTTCCAAATCCAATCAAGTTGGCAGTGAAAATGAACTATCTATCAATTCATCCACCCTCCCATTGATCTATCATCTAACTACATGATTATCCATCCACCAACCCACTTACCCATCTCTCCATTCACTCATGCACCCACCCACCCACCCATCCATCCACCATCTACCCATCCATCCATCTACACATCCATCTACCCACCCATTGACCCATTCACCATCCACCATCCACCCATCCATCCATTCACCATTCACCCACCCATCCATCCACCATCTACCATCCATCCATCCATCCATCCATCCATCCATCCATCCATCCACATATCCATCCACTTAACCACCTATCCATCTGTCCATTCAATGAAGCTTAGCCATCACAATGTCTTTTTTAAAAGTTCTTCAAATCTTTGAAACATTTACCAACACCAATTTTTCAGAATTACAGGAATTTCCCTTTAAGACGACCAAGAAAGAATAGAGGGAAAAAAAAGTCAATCTGAAAAGTTCCAAGCAGAAGCCCAGAGCAGGCAAGAGACCGTTATTGCTGGTGCTTGTCATCAGTGTGGAATCATTAACATGAAATACCTTTTGATGAATGCATTGAAGAAAGTGATTATATATTAAAGTATAAAAGTCTCTTCCCGCATCATTTAAATTACTTTACAATGCTGATTAAAATAACAGAACATTATAGCTTGCTTAGCTAAACATTATATTTCCAAATCCATTTTCAATTGTTTCCCTTCAATTTGAACAATTTTTGAGCAATTTTATTGCTATTCATACCTGCTTGATTTTTTTATTAGAAATTAAAGTACACACTTTTTTATCGATGTTGCAAAGAATGGCAATGCTTAACCCTTTTATGCCACTCAGAGCCCAAATCTCAAAAGAAAAGATGTTTTTTTCCCCTTACTTCTCTGGGGCTTTGAGAACGTTTTGTCAAAATTCTTATTAGACCTGGGCTTCACTTCAATGGTAGAGTGCTTGCCTAGCATACTCAAAGCCTGAGACTCCATGGCGAGCAACACACACAAATACACACATACCCACACACACAAATACATGTGCACACACACATACATACGCATACATACATACATACATACATACATACATACATACATACATACATAGAGAAAGGCGGGGGCCTCAGTCCTGAAGTTGGGGACCTGAGTTCAATATGTAACTGATACTTTACACCCACTTAGAAAGCTGGGCACAGTGCCACATTTTTTAAGCCCAGCCCTGGAAAGGCAAAAGGAGGTGAGTTCCAGGGGTTATCTAGATGCGGTCCATGCCAGTGAGAGACTATGTCTTTAAAAAGTAGGTAGTACATAAAGAATAACACCAAAGACTGTCTTCTGGCCTCTACACACATATGAACACACATGTTCACACACTCAAATATACACAAAAGTACAATAGAATAAAGAAAGAAAGCTGAGGGGATCAGGAGGGCCCTAGATACATCCTCTGCACAGTTTCTAAGCTTGTCAAAGGGGAGGCTTAGACTCACACAGGAGGCTTGACATGCTCAATATCACAGGCATTTTGTGATAAAACCACACATTGAGTCTCCCGATTCCCATCTCTGGATTTACTATTGAGACCCCAAGAGACCTCCTTTCTGCAAGTCCCAAGAGACTAACAGGTTGACCAACCAGGAAGAGGAACATCGACGCACGTCGTCCTCATGCTTTAGATGGCTGCCTCTGGCTAGTACTGATGCAACAATAAAGGGAAGAATCAGTTTCATCACCAAACAACATTTGAACAGAATAACCAGGTCGACCAAATAATGCAGGACAAGCAGTCGTGACAGCAAGCATGCCATGGAGCCTTCTCTGTCCATCCTTCAGCTTCCCCTCAGAGACAAGTTCAAAGCTTCTCAGAGAGAAAGCTTTCCCATGTATACTGGACAGATGAGTATGTGGGTCATCTCGTCATGGTGGCAAGAGTAGAGGCAAGAGATACTTGGGTACCAAGCAATAGAATCCAAGGGTGGGCCGCATGAGAGGGTGTGGATGAGCAGTGGGGATTAACAGGAAGGCACACCAAGGGGTCTCAAAGAAAGAGAGTTAGGAAGCCTCAGGGCTCTGAGCTGTGGGACCTCGAGTGAGTATCTATTCTAATATCCTACTGGGTTGAGCCAGCTCCAGACTTTGTCAGCCGCTCTTATCATTCACAATCCTAGGAAAGAGTCCAGCTGGCTTGGCTTGTATAGTGTGCCTGCCTTTTTTGACAAGTATGGTGGTTTAAATGAGAAATGCCCCCCATACGCTCAGGCGTTTGAACACTTGGTCCCCAGTGGGTGCTGTTTGAGGGGGTTTAGAGGTGCAGCCTTGCTGGAGGAAGTACATCACTGGGATAACTGAGAAGACATAGCCACACTCTGCTTTTAGCACACTCATTGCTTGCTGCTATACCTTTGCACCATGAGGGACTCTTATCCCTCTGCAATCAGAAACCCAAATAAACTTTTCCTTCTCTAAGTTGCCTTAGTCATGGTGTCTATCAGAGCAACAGAAAAGCAACTGATACAACAAGGAAGATCTTGGAACTTTGCAACACAGTTTGCCAAATGTATATGTATATGTATATATGTATATATGTATATATGTATATATGTATATATGTATATATGTATATATGTATATATGTATATATATATATACATACACACACACACACACACACACACACACACACATATATATATATAGTGTAGTGTGTTGAGATACTAATACCTGTCAATGGGAGACAGTTTGTAAGTGGACAACTCGTGCTCAGTACAGACCCGAGGCTTTCCTAAAGATGGGGTTGGCACAGGAGTTAGAACGTAGGATCAGAGCAGCCGGCACTGTGCCAGGCCTGGAGGGCTTTTTCTCCTCCATGGTGTCTGCTGCAGCTGGTTTTACAGAGACCCAGCTCAAGTACAGACTATAATAAGCCTTGCATGTGCTTATGCTGGATCCTGATCCATAGCTAGGCACTCGCTCTTTTTCTGACAACAATCATTACTGCACGCAGCCCTATCCGTTGCCACTGCCTCCGCTGAGCCGCATATTCAGTCCTACCAAAGACTTAGTGATGGTAGGGATACAGACTCATCAACAGCTTAAGGCTGGGAATGAGAGAATTCCCTAAAGACAGGGGGCCCAGTTGGAATTCTCACCAAGCAGGGGACATGACTAGGGACTTTAAAACCCCAAGGTTGTATCATGACAGGTTCACAGCCACTGATGAAGTTCCTGGCAATGTTCCAATGGACCTACCAGCCCAGAGGTATGGATCTGTGTGATTCCGTGTGGAAATCTGACACAAAACACTAGCAGGAAGTTACTAGATATTCCAATGTGAGTATTGACCTGGAAAACCAATGAGAGAAGCAACAATAACAATAATTAAGAAAAGAGCCTATCTCAGGAGTCAAGGAGTCTTGAAGAAGCAACCAAAATTGACTAGACCCTGACTATTGCTGGGTACTCTGCTGGAGAAGCAAGGCAGAATAGAAGTCAGAGGGTTTGAATCCTGGTCCCCCAATTCTATGTGACTTCAGACAGTGTCATAACCTCTCACAAGAGGGGATGCCTGAACTATCATGTGTGTATTGGTGTACCAGATGCACAAAGGAATGTACTAAGGATTGGGCATGTTCTGATGAACTCTGTAGTCAAGTGTTAAGTGTCATTATTCTGTCCATCCTGATTGTCAAGCCCTCATGCCTTGTCTCATCCACTCCTGAGGATCTGAGGCAGCATGAGGTAAGTGTCATGGAGAAAGCAGGATGGAGGCTGAGCCTGAAAAGGTATACAACTAATTCAAGGACAAGAGGAGGAAACCCTGTTGGCCAACGAGTTGGGATTCCGGAGTTACAATAAATTACTCCCGAATTCTATGAAGTCAAAGAGTTGGGTTTTCTGTGGCGGAGTTCACAGATGCTATAATGAAACAGCTGCAGTCATGTCTCTTAGGTACACAGCATTATTCTAACGCCATAGTGTGGGGGATAGATTCTTTGGAGGAAGAGCTAGCCTCCTCTGCCCTCTTCCCCCCATTTAGCAGTAAAGCCACCATAAAGGTGGGTGCTATGTAGCCAGTTCAGCAGAGGATCCATGTTTTGAAACAGAAAAGGGGGGTGGGGTGGGTAAGGCTATGTATTGATCCATGTCTCATCAATAAGATAAAACCTAAATCTGGGTAACATAAAGAAAAGCAGTTTGTTAATACGGTGACAGCTTTGGCAAGAGTCTCTTGGCTACCTGCTCTGAGGGTGAATGGCATCATGGAGGGAGCATGAACAGAAGAGGGAGATCTCATGAGGGGACAAGGCTAAACTCAGTCGTGTATAGCAGCATGCTTTCTTCAGAATTAGTCATGGTCTGAGTACTGCCAAAGGCAGTATCCCCAAGGACTGAAAAAAGTTCCCAAGAGACTACTGATAGAGATGATGGATAGATAGATGATAGATGATAGATAGATAGATAGATAGATAGATAGATAGATAGATAGATGATAGATAGAGAGATGATAGATGATACAAAGATAGACAGACAGACAGACAGACAGACAGATAGATAGATGATAGATAGATAGATAGATAGATAGATAGATAGATAGATAGATGATAGAGAGATGATAGATAGATGATAGAAAGACAGATAGACAGACAGATAGATGATAGATAGGTAGATAGATGATAGATAGATAGATAGATAGATAGATAGATAGATAGATAGATAGATAGGCAGACAGACAGACAGACAGACCATGGAATCTCTGGCTCTCTTTTTCTCTGTGCCTTAAGAAGCTGCAATAGCCCTAGGAGCAAAGTCTGGAATACATGCCATGAGCTGCTAGGGGTTAATTCTTCATGGGGGATCATCGAGAGGCTTTGATGGTCCAATGGTTGAGACTGGATCTAAACGCTGAAGGAAGCCACTTAGTGAAGGGCAGCTATCCCTGGTCCTGGAAGTCCACACTGCTTCCCTCCCTGACAAGCACCAACGAGTTACAGATGCATAATTTGAAAGCAAACAGCCTTAAGTACTGTGGCATTCTACTTAGGCCTAAATTTACATTTAAAAATATTATTCAACTAATTAAAATGGAATTAAGTGAATACAATGCTGAGTATGTACGGGCTTAGCATAAAAAGTTGTTAAATATATCATGCTCCGCTTTGTGAACTGGCAGCAGATTTTAGCAATGTTTAATTGTAAGGAATCGTCATGTACTACTTAATTGCATAACTAGGTGGAACATAAAAATCACAATTACATGAATTATATTAAGTAAAATATGTTAAAATAGTTTGTTTTTCGATGGTGGAATTTTATGGACACTGTAATGAAACAGAAGCACATCTTTAATTACCTAATTATTGCTATTTTCAAAGTCCATTTACACCATAATTGTTCCTGTTTTCATAGTCCAAAGAGTCCTTGACAAAGAGACTCCCATAGGATTGAAAATAAGGATTCATTCTTTGGGCACCTCCCACTTGTGGGTCCCTCTGTCTCTCTAAAATCCCAGCGGCGTTCATCATCCATCCAACAGGCAGCTTGGAGATGGAGCTGAGAATCATAGAAGGGTTCAGAAACACGGGAGGGAGTGCATGCAGCCTTTAAGCAATGCATAGTCTGATTGTGAGATGACTCGGAACCACAGGAAAAGAACGGATCCATGGCTGGGCGCTAGAGAGTCCCACAGCTGAGTTCGGCAACTGGATCATTGGGGATGATCTTAGGGTCAGGCATAGAGAGCAGGTAGGGCGGGTCTCAGATGAGGCTGGAGCTAATAGTTCCCCGACTAAAACCAACAGGGAAGAGCACATCGAGGAAGGGAAAGGAGGTGGGATGCAATGTAGAAGGGCTTATGAGGAAATGGGACAACCATCGTCAGAGTTACTCGGACACTGAGTACCCAGAGGAGTTGGGAAAGCTGCCGCCAGCCTGTGGCTGGACATGCCCTGGCGGGGAGAGATCAGTGGCTGTGAAACCCAATGTTCATACGCAAACGAGTCCAGCAGCAGAACCAAACACACCAAGGTAAAGAAAAAAGGTCTTATTGAAAAGGCATAAAATGGCTCCGAAGTGAGAAGTCTTGAGGTTGCAGACAGCCATCTGCTGCCTGTGCTGATACAGGCCTTCTAGGTCAGTTGAGATATTTGTGTATTGATTTGTTTGCTTGTATTATTTTTTTTAAGGCAGAGTTTTACACAGTAGCCCAGGGTGGCATCAGAATTAACGGTAATTTTCCTGCCTTGGTTTCCCCGGTGTGGAGATTATAGTCATGAAGTCTCCTTTTTTATCAGATAGAGTCCCGTAAAGCTGCTTGCTTTCTTCAGAAGTCTGCACAGCGTTTTCCAGAGTGGCTCTGGCAGCACCTGTTGTCCTTGATTTTCCTGATCCTAGTCGTTATAATTGGGGTGAGATAAAAAAAATCTCAGTAATTTTAATTTGCATTTCCACGGTTAATAAGGACGTTAGTCACTTTTAAGGTATCTCTTAGCCATTTTTTATTTCTTCTTTTGAGAACTCTCTATCCAGAGTCATAGTCCACTGTCTTAGTGTTCTTTCACTGTGAAGAGACACCATGATTATGGCAACTCTTATAAAGGAAAACATTTATTTGGGGCTGTCTTACACTTTAGAGGTCTGTTTAATCCATTGTCGCCCTGGCAGGAAGCATGATGGCACACAGGTAGACAAGGTGCTGGAGATGGAGCTGAGAGTCCTACATCTTAATCTACAGACAACGGGAAGAGACAGTGAACTACTAGGCCTGTCTTGAGCTTCAGACACCTCAAAGCCTGCTCCCAGCACCATCACACCCATTTTTATAGGACTGTTCCCTTGATTCTTTTTTCTTCATTTTTTATGTATTCTGGATGTTCATCCTCTGCCCTCTTTTTGATCTTGGGACATCCTTAAAGTTTTCATTATGACTTCTTTCCTTGTTGAGGGGAGGCACATGTAGTATTAGAAATGGTTTTAGGTGAAACTACAAAATATGAAGGCAGATCCTTAGCCCAGTATTAGGGAGGAGAGTGAGATTTGAGACAGCAATGGGCTTTACAACTAGAAAGTATGCTACCACTGAGGATAGTCAAAGTCCAGCCCACCACCACTAAAGGATGCTTGGAGCATGGAGAACTGGTTCATTGTCAGTAGAAGTGCAGAATGGTACAGCCACCCTGGGAACAGGTAGTCATTTTCACACAAAACTGAACAGAATCTGACAATACAAACCTATATAATCATGTTCATTGCTAATTGCCCAATGGCACTGAAAAACCTATATGCTCAAAGAAGAGGAAGAAGAAGAAGAAGAAGAAGAAGAAGAAGAAGAAGAAGAAGAGGAAGAGGAAGAGGAAGAGGAGG
>NW_021620800.1:1512437-1517092 GCF_004785775.1 Grammomys surdaster
AGGGGGAGGGGGGAGGAAGAGGAAGACTGTTCACAGATGTTTGTCAAAGCTTTATGCATAATTGTCAAAACTCAAAGGAAATCAATATGTCCTCCTACCGATGAATGAACAACCAGACAATGGACCATTATTCAAGCCTAAAAATGAGACGAATTATCAAACATTAAGAAGAAACATTATTAAGAAGTGGCTACCTACTGCACGATTTCAACTACATAGAACATTCTAGGAAAGGTGGAACTATGCAGATAACATTTGATAAAGCTTTATGGGACACAGACAAGCAAGTCCAGGGATTCTCAGCATGGTGAAGCTATTCTACAAAACCCTATCATGGTAAATGCATGACACTACATACATTTGTCTAAATCAACAAGAGTGTACACCAACAAGAGAAAGCCCGTTATGTAAACTATGCTCCCTGGGTGGCAATGACACACCACTGTGTGAGAAATACATTGTCTTGGTTCTCCCTAACTACCAACTACTGTTGGAAGTGGAGGAGGCTGTACACGTGTGTGTTGGGGTGGGGAATATATAAGGATTTTATCTTCTGCTCATAATCTTTTTTTATAAAACTAAAACTGACTTAAAAATAGACTGCTTAAACAAGAGAGATGGCTCAGTAGCCTACAAACACCTGCAAACCCAAGTCCAGGGGACCCTGTGGCTTCTTCTGGATTCCAAGGATGCCTGTGCCCATGTAGATAGACCACCTATTTAAAGTACATAAATAAATACTTTTAAAAAAAACATAAGTGATATAGAAATTACCTTAAATAAGAGAGCATGCAGCCACAAAGCCTGACTCACACTCTCCTACGCCCAAGTCTTCCTTTGTCCATGCAATTCAGTTAAATTGTCCCTGTTGAGACCTGAGGGAAAAAATTCTCGATTGTTTTTCCTTCCCTCACCTTACATTTCTTTCTTTTTTTTTTTTTCTGAACCTAAGGAAAAACTCTGCAGTTGGGTCCTTTATTTCTTTTATACACTAGGCCATGAATTCGTATGGAATGGGCTCCAGCAGCTCGGGCTCTTTCCCATTAGTCCTCACAAAGTGTGCTTCTCTGGGTGGCACAGGCTGGCGCTTCAGCTGAACCCAGGTGCCCTTCTCTTTGGCTTCCTTTTTCTTCTGATCGTTCTCCTTCACCCGCTTCAGGAAGCTGACTCTGCTCTTCGAGTGTTTAATATGCTCAATCCGCACGTTGATCCTCTTGGCCAGAATCTTGCCCTTAACTTGCTTGTTTACAATGATGCCCACGGCATGCTGGGTGACATTGTAGACTCTTCCGGTTTTGCCGTGGTAACACTTATGGGGCGTTCCTTTTTGAACAGTACCCATTCCCTTGATATCTACAATTTCACCCTTCTTATAGATTCGCATATATGTGGCCAAAGGAACAACTCCATGTTTCCTAAAAGGTGTAGAGTACATATACCAAGTGCCTCTCCTCTTTCCCTTTGTGTTCGTCATTTTGGCGAGTTAACTGGAAGATGGCTGCCTATGCCCCTTACATTTCTTTCTTGTTCCTGGAATCTTTACCACGTGTTCAGAGTCTTTTGTTAGGCATCACCCTAGAACCCTGAAGGAGAAAATGCTCCTTGTGGCCAGACCTCTTGATTGTCACAGCCAAGGAGGATGGACAAAAAAAGTGTTCTGGGTTGTATCAAGCAAAGATCTCTGTGTGCTTTCTCCTCTCCCTGTCATCATCCATGATGTCTAACTTTTGAAACTTTCCCTTTCCACATTGTCTTGTCGACTGGTGTTGTCTTGATACAGCCATACTGTGAGATTTCATGAGTGTCCTTCCCCATCCTGTCTAGAAAACACCATTTTATAGCAGGCATCCTGATCCTCTGGCTCTAGCAATCTTCCTACCTCTTCTCCTATGGTATTTCCTGAGCTTCAGGTGGCTGCTTATATAAGTTTAGTAATTGTGGAACATTGCTATTTTATTTTAAATTGTCATCTTGCTGCAACCCAGAGTCACCTGAGGAGAGACCTCAATTGAAGAATCGCCTTCATCAAATTGACCCACGACTACGTCTGTGGAATATAGTCTTGACTGATGGCTGATGTAGAGGAACCCAGCCCACTGTGAGAGACGTCATCCTTAGGCAGCTGGACTTCAGCTATATAGGAAAGCTATCTGGACATTAGCCAGAGAGGAAGCCAGTAAACGCATTCCTCATGGTCTCTGCTTCAGTCCCTGCCTTGAGTTTCTGCCTAAGTCTATTGTGCACTACAACCTGGAAGTGTAAGTGGAAAGAAACCTTTTTGTCCCCTAATTGTTTTGGGTCAGAGTGTTTTTATTACGGCAACAGAAAAATAACAAGAGCACTATTGCCAAAAGAGAAGTCAGAATTACCCACTACAAAAATATAAAGAATAAAATGCATGATAAAACATAGTTATTAAATAGAACCCCTGAAAATCATTTTATGCCACATCAAAAAAAAATACTTTCCACAATAAATACATGAGATAGAATAAAATGGGAGCTTCAAAACTACAGAAGTTAGGGCTACAGTGACATTGTTTTAATTGTCACATGAACTTTGGTGCATGAACAGAGACCTTTTTCTTTCCTCCCCACATGGAGTCTACAATAAGATATGCTGCTGTTTCGTGTAAGTTAGATTGCTGTAAACAAAGAGTCGGTGACGGGCTCAGCTGGATGGGTGATCTGGGGGACAATCTGAAATCAAACATACTCCATGTTTATGTTTATACAATCCCATGTCTGAGGCGGCATCAATTGGAGTCAATAATTGAAATTTAACTAAATATCAAGCTATGAGATTCAAGCATCAGCCAAACATCCTCATTAATACAGGTAATTATATAATTAGGTTGTCTTAATATTTTTGTGATTCGGCAATTAACTGTATTTGAAAGATTAACCCTATCTTGACACGCACAGGAAGCGTCACACTGTAGAACCCAAGAGACGTAAATCTGCAACCTTAGGATTGTCTCGTGGAGCCAGAATGGTTAGCAGGGCCAACGTCCCAACTACTTAGGAGGCGGCAGCAGAAAGATGACAAGTTCAAGACCAGCCTGGGCAATGTAGCTCAGTGGCAGAATCCTTGCCTCCCATGTGTGATGGCCTGGGTTTAATTCTCAGTACTGCAGTTTAAAAACAGGGCTGTGTCGTAGACGCTACTATATACATACATTTACCCCACTAGGCAATAAGCATAAATGTTTTTCATGTTAGAATCCATAGTAAAAATTGCTAATTTGATTTTGAGAAGCTATAACAACTTGACAGGAAAATCATGAAATTCCCAAAGAAAAGCTTTCGAGTATAATTGACCACAAGTCACATTACACACTATAGCATATGCCTGGGTAGCAAGTAAACTTTAAGTTTAAAAATTGTTTTCCAGGACTTAAAAATTCATGTAATTTTTGGAGAGCGTGCTGACATCTAAAGTGATTTGGACACAAAGGGCCAGCAAGGCACTGGCTTCATGAAGAGAGTATTTTCATGAGAGAACCATGGATACTGCTTACTGCCTCTTTCTCTCTCTCTCTCTCTCTCTCTCTCCCTCTCCCTCTCCCTCTCCCTCTCCCTCTCCCTCTCCCTCTCCCTCTCCCTCTCCCTCTCCTTCTCCCTCTCTCCCTCACTCCCCCCTCCTTCCTTCTGGTTTGCTAAGATAGCCTTCCTATTCAACCTGGGACCACCTGCATAGGAACAGCACTGCTCACAGTGGGCTGGGCCCTCCCAAATCAATCATTAATCAAGAAAATTCCCCCACAGACATGTTCATGGGCCAATAAGAAGGAAGCAATTCCTTAGTTAAGATGGCCTCTTCCCAGGGGACACTGGGTCGAGTTGACAAACCATAGCGGCAGCTTCCAGCATCTGAACACCTCTGTGTGTGAGTGGTAGTAAAAGAACAGAGAGAAACACTGTGGAACCAGAGTATGGGGAACAGTTAAACGAGGAGGAGGTTGTGAGGAGATAAGGGGAGAGGGATGAAGCATGATCATTCAGCTTCCTGCCATTGTGGATTGGACCCCAGAAGTTCTCTCCTCAAAGATATGATGCCTTTCCTCATGTAACGTCCTGAGATTAATTATTGCCTCAGTTTAGTGGGCCTGTATCCAAAAGCTCGACTCCCTCCACAAACAAACAAACAAACAAATCTAAAGGGCTAACCACAGCACAAGTTTATTTTTCTTATCAAGAGCAAGCAGCACGATTACAGTCCGAAAAGGACATGTCCTTGCCGAAGGATCACAGGTTAAAGGCTTCATTCCACCAGTGTGATTGACTCATGAGGACTCTGACCTAATCAGTGTTTAGCCCGTTAATGTGCCGTTATTTGTAGAAGGTGGGTCCTGAGTGGAGGAAATGGTTTGCTTGGGAATGCCTTTGGAGGTTTATATTATTCCTGACTCAGTCTTCCCTTGCTTCCTGGATGCTTTCCTCCACCACACTTTTCTGCCAGGCCTTACTTCAAGTCCTTTGTAATGGATTGAGTTCACCGTGACTATCACCTCTAAAGGCATAAGCCAAAATAAATTCTCCCTCTTTCAAGCTGATTTTCATAGGTATTTTGTCACCATAGCAGATATGACATACATACACACACACACACACATACACACACACACGCAGATACACAGACATACATGCATATAC
>NW_021620800.1:1517102-1550979 GCF_004785775.1 Grammomys surdaster
ACATACACACATACACAGACATACACACACTCACACATACACACACATGCATGCACATACACACACATGCACACATAAATACACAACACAGACATAGACATACACACATATGCATGTGCATGCACACACTTATATGCATGTGTGCATGTATACTTTCACACACATACATAGACATACAAACATGCAGACACACACACATACACACACACTCACACATGCATATACACACAGACACAGGCACACATGCACACATATAATTTACCTTCTTCTAGGTCAGTATAGCACAGTGGACTTTCTCTCTGGGACACCACTAAGGGCATGTGGCTGTAGAGGAGTGGAAATGCAGTGTGAGATGCTACTTTTATAAAATACCAGGAACTATTTTTTTTATTGGAGATGTGCTACTACTTTGTGTCAAGACTAGTTTATGGTATTTAAATACAGCTAAAGTACTAGACAGTAGCATTAGCATATGAATAGCCTAGCAATTCCATGGAACAGTAGAGTCCCAAAATAGACACACACACACACACACACACACACACACACACACACACACACGAGAGGTGGGAAGTTATTGAAAAAGATGTCAATGCCAAAGTAAATCAAAAGTGGACAAGCTAGCCATTTCAACAAAGGTAGGGAAACAGCTTGGTATCTGCAAGAAATGAGAACAGAAATGGATTTTAGAAAGATATTGGGGAAATGATGTATGTCTTATTTTTGTGAAATTGATTAGTAAAGTTGAAAGTAGTTGACAGAATATTCAAAGGAGGAGAATTGGTGCTCAGAAACACCAAATTAAAATGCTATATTTGGGGCTATAGAGATGGCTCAGTGCTGAAGAGCACTGGATGCTCTTCCAGGGGACCAAGGTTCTACTCTCAGCACCCACATAGCAGTTCACAGCTGCCTATAACTCCAGTTCCAGGGGACCCAACTCCTTTGTGGGCACCAGGTACCCCTGTGAGGCACATACATATATGCAGGCAAAATTCCACACACATAAAATAAACTGAAATACAAATTTTAAAAGTTATGAGTTCACAATGAGGGACAGACATGCTAGCGACGAATCTCAAAACTGTTTTTCTGAAATTCAGAAGTTGTCCAACAATGAAAGGTGTAGAAACCCTAATAGAGGAAGATTATCTGCCCATCATCGAAATATGTATCTGCTCTTTGGCTTCAGTGAGCATGGGTGTATTATCCTTGCAGTCAAATGGTGCTTAGCTGTATTACTATATCCAAATACTGGTGGAGATATCTTGAAAGGGGGAAGATTCATGAACCATGGTTTCAGAGGTGTGAGTTCCTCATGCTGTGGAGGAACAGATCGGATTACTACTGTGACCAGAAAGTAGAGAGAGTGAATTCAGGAATGGACCAAGGGAAGTAAGTTATGGCCTCCTGGACATATCCCTTACCTCCAACATGGCCCCACCAACCATAGTTCTACTGCCTATGAATAGTCAATTCAAAATCTGAAGCCATTGATTAATTAAACTATATATTAGCTCAGAGCACTCATAGGATATGTTTCCCCTAAGACACCCAGTTCTCATCACTAATCTCAGGGATATCTTGTTGTCTAGCCGAATGTATAATTCTGATAACCATCACATTGGCTGATAGACTGTGGTTACATCCTTTCTGTCTTGGCCCTTGTAGCATATCAATTTCCTCGGAGATAAAATTGTCCATCTTTGAAAGAAGTTTGTTAAGACAGGATGTTTACAGGGAGGTGAAACAGCAGAATGTTCTAAGGGGAAGTGAAACATTTCATCTTGTCAGAAAGAGGTTTTAGGAAGTTCCTAAAACTGAGCAGATTCACTAGGCTCCTCCCTCCTCAATCATATATTGAGTAAATACTGTTGGGAGACTTTCTTAGATAAACTGAGCTGATTAGAAGAAGCAGAAACCAAATGAGCTACCTGGAGAAGACATTCTCCAACCTGTTGAGTGCCGTGAAGGTTGTGCAGTATGTGCCAGGTTTCCTGCTTTATAAATTGTCACTCACAAGGATGTGGGCTTTTGGTGATACAGTCATCTTTGAGCCATGTCTGTTCCTGTAAGCAATTCTTCACCCACAATCCCATAAGTAACCTCAATAGAACTCATTGGTTCACATAATTGTACTTTGGTAGCATCCTTATTTTGGTCTGTTGTTGGTTCTGGGGTAAATAAACATTTATTCACACTGTTCATCGGGTGTCACACAAAAGTCAGTCCTTTTATTTCCAATAATGACTTACTAGTTAATTATGCAGAGCTACCCTCTTCCTCTATAGTGGATCATTGTAAAACAGTGAATCACAATACCAAATGCAGACCCCTTGACATCAGTCAGGACCATAAGCCTCTCTCCAGCATGATGTCAGATCTAGAATACGGGGGTGTGAGGTCAGAAAGTGTCCATAGCACACAGTCCTCAACAGAGCATATGCTTAGTCTTGTCCAGACCCCAGATATACCTTGAATTGTCTATTTTGAACTTGCCTTTCCCCTCCATACTTTGAGAGCCAAAAAGATTTCCTTCCTCCAATCTCTATCATCTGAAGCTAGCCTCTAGGGATTCCAATTTATAGAATGTGCATCTGTAAGTACATATGGAACATGGTACTAATGAATGTCACATAAAACTGAATGTGAGCCTCTTTATGGGCTCAGCTAATCTGTTTTGCATAGACTCAATATGAAACGCATCCACTGGATGATCGAGTCACAAGAAGAGTGGACCACAGCCAATCACGTGGCCAGATGTTATCCCCAATATGTTTGGGGTGAAAATGTCATTTGAATCCGTTGAGATAGAAAGAAGCAAGAAGTATTGAGACCTGAGACATGACCCATAATTTACCTAGATTTACAGAAACTTGCAAAGGTTCTGAGGAAATGGCCAGGTTCCCATCATGCTATTCAGCAAAGCTGATCCCAGTCAATGCCTGTAGACCCCTCTTCTCTCTCTGGAATCACTTTGACCTCCTAAATGTTTGTCCCTATAGACTGGAGCCTAGTCCTTTTCTAAAATTTCTTCAGGGCTGAGCACAAGTCTCCTCTCCTTGAAAGTACTCAGGAACTATTAGTGAAATTGAATAGAGTTGATCTGAATTATTGAATCCACGTAAGTGGCTTTGTTAAGTCCATTAACTTTGCCCTGGGAATCTCGGCTCCTGTCCTCGTCCGTTTCTATTTGGCCAGATTAATGTGACAGAAAGCGATTTGGTCATCTTCCCTACTCACATCGGAAGGTTGAAAATGAAATGTGAAAATGACAGGGGAAAGCCACGTCAATAATACCCAAGAGGGGTCAGTGCATTGAGCCGGCTACCAGCTGACCAACCTGCACAAGAAGACAGCCATCAAGGCCACTTGAGTGGATCTCAAAGAATCCCAGTGTTCACGATGACTATGCAGCTCTGAAGGTCAGCTTCTGGGATATCCATGGAGAGGGTGTTGGAAACCCAACACCCTCATTGCCTTCCTGGAAGCCTTGGTTCCCTTGAACAGCTGAGCCTCCAGATTGTTCCTCTGTCCGTGTCATAGAGCATCTGTCATTGGTATATGCTTAAAGTATTAGGGTCAGCTAATATAATAATAAGCCTTGAAGGTTTATCAACTCATAAAATATTAAGCCTTTAAGGTTCATGTGACACTATAGAGCCTTCATGTGCATCCCTTCTCCCAGGTGGGTACCTGGAGGGTGAATTCTAATTTTGATTTTTATAAGGTGTGTGCGTGTGTGTGCATGTGCGTGTGTGTGTGTGTGTGTGTGTGTGTGTGTGTCTACGTGAGAGAGACAGAGAATTAAATACATAATGTACATCTGAAAAGTCACCAAGACAAGAAAAAAAATGAGGTATAGATTTAGTTGAGTGTTCTGTGAATTTTTTTCTTCTCATTTTGAAAAACTTCAGTAGACCTGTCCGAGCCAAGTACAGACCTTTTGTTTTGCTTATTTATTTATTCTGCACTCTCCTTTGGAAAGCAATGCACATGTATTATGAAAACCAAATATTATACTCTATTGTCAAACAGAGTTTATAAGGTTCATGTGTCAGTGATGAGAGGCCAAAGACCTCACACAGATTTCCCTGCCCTACAAGACTTTCTCATGAAGTATAAAATATGGGAAATGAAGGACTCCTTCCTGCCAGAAAACAGAATCAGCTTGCTTCTAACGGCACCCTTGGGGTTGGATGCGCTCAAAGCCTGGGATTGGGGTGAGACTGCTTCTCTGTAGATAAGCATGGGGAGGGGGATTGCTCCTTCCAGAGGGAGGTTGAAGGGTACTTACTCAGAAGAGGCTCCTTGCATCTGCATCCATGCAGTTCTGACCTCTAGATGCAGGAGGCCACTGGCCTTTGGGGACACGGAAAATAGAAGCAAGGTGATGACAAATAGGAGACATCCCTTGGTCTTGGAGCACACAGGCATGGGATCTGTAGGAGAGAAGTTTCTATTTACAGGAAACTGGCAGAGAGTTATAACTTTTCCTAGACAGGTTGGTGCCATTGTGTTCTGGCACCATGGAAAGCATTAAATAAGGCTTAGCATTTGTCTACAGCACGTTGTATGTGCTATGCTTTCTGATATGTATTGCTTTCTCCGACTGGGGATTTTCACTAAAGTCCCTCCCTAGGGAGTAGAGAGCAGGGAGTTATAGTCAACCATGGTTAATTTGCGCTTTGTGCTTTGTTTATCCAAACCATATGTCTAGATGGTTGTAATTCTGTGTCATTGGCTGTGTAATGCTCTCTGCGCTAAGAAATCTGTAAATAGCAACAGCTCCACGCATAATCACATTGGCATTCTGAGGGGGAAAAGGGAAGTTTCGAGTGATGTTTGTTATGGAGCCAGCCACCCCAAGGGTATCTTCATCTCTGTCCTTCAGGCAGCAGTATCTTGGGCTTTATGGTCAAAAACTTCCTTGAGGACAGGAAAGTACCTCCTCCCAAAAACCAGGCATGATGAGTCAATCCCACCTCTGTTTCTCAATGCTCAGCCTCAGGGTGTAGAACACCCCAGGCATTAAACCTGGCTTTTGTTATTTAGCAATGTCATTGTGTCATTCATGTAGAGAAGAAACGCTTGTCTATTTTAATGCTGGAAAGAGTTAAGAGCATAAAAAGCAATCGTTGTGGAGAACATTTCACTTGAAACTTGTACTTAAATCATCAACTGTCAATCAAGAATTGACATTGTGGTAGGAGCAGGGGTGTTTGTCTCTAATCCCAGCACTCAGGAAATTGAGGCAGAAGGATGCCACAATCTAGGCCAGTGTGGTTTGCCTAGCAATACCCTGACACAGAAAAAGAGAAAAAAGGAAGGAAGGAAAGAAGGAAGGAGGGAAGGAAGGAAAGAAAGAAAGAAAGAAAGAAAGAAAGAAAGAAAGAAAGAAAGAAAGAAAGAGGGAGGGAGGGAGGGAGGGAGGGAGGGAGAGAGAGAGAGAGAGAGAGAGAGAGAGAGAGAGAGAGAGAGAGAGAGAGAGAGAGAGAGAAAGAAGGCATGCTAGGAGGAAAAAGAAGAAAAAACAGTGTGCTAAAGGTGTGCTCTATTTTTAATTATATGTACATGTGTGGGTATGTACAGATGCCCAGAGAGATGAGAAAAGATTATCAGATTTCCTAGAGCAGTTGGGAGCTGCCCAACGGGTCCTCTTCAGGAGCAGTCAGCACTCTTAGCTGCCAAATCATCTATTCAGCCTCTCAATGTGAATTTCTTAGACTGCAAATTACCGTATAGGATAAAACACAAAGACCTCACCTTCTGTATATAGATACAGCATCCTGTCACTAGAAGTCTATCATCCCTCAGACAACAAAGGCTCTAGCATCCTTCACCCATTCAACAATTATGTAAGTCTTTGTGACTAGGGCAATATTATGCTTATCTGAATATGTTGGATGGAGGCAGGGCCTCTGTGTTACGGGAAATTCTGACTTCAACAGCTTCAAAAAGTGAAAACAGGGCTGTGTAAATGCTTCTCCTTCCTGCAAATGTTGGCACTTTATTATAACCGTGGTTGCTGGTTGCTTCATTTCATGTAGTCTCAGAGCTCCAGCACTGGGGCATCTGTGTCCTGTTATGGGAATCCCACCCCAAAGTCTGCCTCTGATGTGAAGATAGTAAATATACCCACGTCTAGGATCCTGCAAAGTAAGACAGCAGTCTGCAGCAAGATGCTACCATCATGAGTTGGTTAGAAGCACAATTAGACACAATGTCACACCAAGAAAACCTCAAAGACTCCTCTCATCTCATTGCTAGATCCTACCCATTCCACTGTACTGTCCTGTACTCTTGATTCATGCCCTTTATGGACTCAAAGGTCAAGCAATGACTCTACCTCTCCTCTGAACTCAACCTCAAACTTTGGTTCATCATGGAGATGTAAGAGTCTATCACGAACAGACTTCAACTCCTGGTGTGGAATCTACCAGCTCAGTTGTCCAATCCACACCAACTTCCTCCTGTTACAAAGACTCACTTCTCTCTTCCTAAGGACTCCTTTACTCCTATTTGCCTGCAGCTTCCTTTAGCACTGACTAATTTCCTCCCTTAAAGTTTCTACAGGTGTCCATTCCTAAAACTGATCTATGATACCTCCATATATATTTCCTTCTGACATTGACCTATGGCCCTGCTCTGAATCCAATCTGCTTTTGAAAAGGAGAGTCAACACATTGCCCTGTCCTGTTAATCATGTTCTTTCGGTCTTCAGCCCAGTGAGAATCTGATGACATATTTCCTGGGCATCCAAATTTAAAGGCATGGTTCCCACAGTGTCAGTACTGGGAGTCACTTTAGGAGGTAGAGTTGGCTGAGAGGTACTTCAGTCCCTGGTGATATGCCCTCAGCGGAGATTGTGGGACCCAGCTACTTTCTGTTGGGTTCAATACATGGCTATTTGTTCTCATGCCCACCCCACAAATGAAATGCCACCATACTCTACACTCAACAGAGACAGATTGCTTAGGCACATCCAATCTTGCATTGGGAACCTCCAAATTGTAAGTGAGATAAGTCTATCCTTTCTTTCTTCCAGGTTATTCACTGTAATAGCACAAAGCTCACAGATACGAACCTCAGACTCCTTTGTCATTCCATCAGGATTGCTACTATTGACTTCTCTAAGTACTTAGTCCTGTCTGAACCTTCCCAAATGCGTTTCAAAACCCTGGTCAACATCTCTACTCAAATACCCTAGAAATAAGGTAGAAAAGTTTCCTGCAGGCGGTCCCTGTTACGTTTGTTGCCCTGGCATAAGTCAATAAGTGTCTCTTTCATCTCACATGCCTTAGTCATTAGATTTTAGAACCTGGAGAGTACAGCCTACAGAATCAACTAAGTAGGGCTCATAGGGACTCCCAGAGGCTGAAGTAGGAAGCATAGAGCTTGCATGCATCTGTGCTAGGTCCTCTCCATACACAATATGGTTGCTGGCTTGGTGTTTTGGGGGGTTCCTGACAGTTGGAGTTTGGGTTTCTCTGACTCTTTGCCTGCTTTTAAGACTCTTTCCTCCTATTGAGTTGCCTTGCCCAGCCCTGATGTGAGGGTTTATGCCTGATCTTATTGTATCTTGGACCATGTTTGGTTGATGTCCCTGGGAGGCCTGCTTTTTTCTAGGGGGGCAATGCGGAGACTGGATCTGGAGAGGGACTAAAGTCTGGGAGGAGGGAAAGGAGGGGAAGCTGTGGTTGGGATGTATTTATGAAAGAGTAATGAATAAAAATTTTTAAAAAGAAAAATTATTTTAGAGCCAACTATCTATTGGCAAACAATAGCCATCCATGAATTGTCTGGCTGGCCTGCCTGCCTTCTTTCCTTCTTTCTTTCCTCCTTCCTTCCTTTCTTCTTTCCTTCCTTTCTGCTTAGTTTTGCGTTATGGGAGAGGATAGTGCCTTACAAAGTATTTTCAGTATGGTTAGTCATACAACTAAACTAGCCAGAGACTGTCATAAAGAAAGGTATAGAGTAGATTATCAGAAAGAGAGGTATAGAGTCAAAAATCACTCCAGAATATTAATACCAAATAATTTTGCTGGTGCCATTTGAAGAATAAAAAATATTAGTGGGATTGCTAAACTGTTAGGATATAAGTTGAGGTAGCTGAATCAACTATATGATGATACGTGGGACCAGCCTATCAGAGCATAAGGCAACATCAGGAAAGCATGGAATAGAGGGAAAGAAGAGAGAATGGAAGGAATCCCTGATGCCAGTGTTGAGCACCTGAAGCATAAGCCACTTCTATCCCTGGGCTTTCCAGTGCAAGTACCAAAGTGCTTCCTTTGTATGTGGTTGTATGTGGGAGTGTTGGAGGTAGGGACTCTGTCTGTTGATGCCTAGAAAGCTGGATCTACACATACAGTCCTTTATTTGATTCTAATTCATATCTACTTCCATAGCAGTCTTTCATTCTGCATGATTGGTAATCTTTAGGGATTAGCCTAAGGAACTGGATGTCTGTAGGACAATTTCCGGAGAGAATTAGCTGAAGAGGAAAAATCTAGAATGTGGATGGCACTGTGCCTGGGCTGGAAGACTCGTTGGAATTCACTGAGAAAAGGAAAACAGCCAGTTGAGTTCGAACATCTCCTTTCTGTGATGTGAACTGTTCCATCAGGCCTTCTCTACAAAGATTAACTGATTCCTCTGAGACTGTAAGCCAAAATAAATAATCCCTCTCTTTCTTTTGTTCTCCCAGGTGTTTGGTCACCCTGCCAATCAAAATTTTGAGTAACACACTGAGAAACAATCCAGGTTCTGAGCTCTGAAGCATGGATGTTATTCTTTTGTTTCTCTCTCTCTCTCTCTCTCTCTCTCTCTCTCTCTCTCTCTCTCTCTCTCTCTCATCTCTCTCTCTCTCATCTCTATAGCTATCATCTCTCTCTCTATCTATCTCTCTATCTCTCTCTATCTCTATCTCTCTCTATCTCTATCTCGTTAAATCTTACTGACCCTGTCATCAACATGTATCCAGGTTCTGTTTCCTTTCCCCACTCAGCACTTCCCCCAACAAGTCAATAGCAAAATCATCTCACAGCACAGAAACACTAGGGTCTTCACAATTCCCTTCCTGTGATCATGTCACACTCTACAACCTCCTAGAACTTCTTCCCAAGCATGGAATCTCCTTGTCACCCACAATGTCATAGCTCACAGAGGGAATGACTGAGGAAAGAGGGATAGAGCAACACCCAAGAAGTAGGCTCTCGTTATTCCATAATCCACAAAGGACTTAAATACTGAGGACACTGTTAGCCTGGTTTTTCTAGTAGTATTTCCAGTATTACTGATACTGTCTGCATGCTAAGTGGGATTTGCTTATTTACTGGTGCATTCTGGGCGGGTCAGAGATTGCAGGATCATTTTCAGACTGTAGACACTATTGTTCTCCAACACACAAAGAGCCTCACATCCTCATCTTAAGTACTATCTTTCCTATTTTCTACGTAATCAAAACAGACCTTTGACTCTGAATTTGGTTGAAATTGGGTCATGTGAAATTACGCCTGCATGACTGGGAAACCCAATGCAAACCTAATGGTTCTAGAAGGAAGTAGAATGAAGGGGTTTTATTGAAGTCGATGCAAGGAGGATAAAGATGGACAGGGGTGTATGATATGTTCTTAAGGCAGGGCAAGGACTAAATATTGAAGGAGCTTTATTTATCCCTAGTTTATTCATAAGCCCATTGGAAGTGCAATCTTCTTTTAGTAGTTTGGTTTTGTTTGTTTGTTTGTTTGTTTGTTTAGTTTGACAAAGTGTAAGTATCATCTAAATGAGTCAATGATTAAGTAAAGCTTGATCACACAGGGTTAGAAATTTTGTATTAACAAGCATCAAAGAAGTATCAATCTGTAAATAAAATAAAGTAGTATTGTAATAGGTATGACAATAAGAACAGAGGATAGGTGAATGAAATGTGGCTCAGTGGTAGAGCCCCTATCTAGAATCCCCCAGTGAGGGGCTAGGGTGTGGCTCAGTAGTAGAGCCCCTACCAAGGAAACCCCCAGTGAGAGCCTGGGGTGTGACTTACTGGTAGAGCACCTGCCTAGAATCCTCCAGTGAGAGCTTGGGGGTGGGGTTCATCAATAGTATTCAAGACTAGATAGAATTCATCAGTCAGAGTCTGGGGCATAACCCAGGTGTACAGCCAGTGCCCAGTAGGCAGGAAATAGTGGGTTTCATTCTCAGAGCCCTCAAAAGAAAAAGAGAGGGAAGGATAAATAGAAGAGTGAAGAGAGAGTAGAAGAAGGATAGAGAGGCTCATAGCAAGAGTGTATTTAGAACTTTGTGGATAAGCAACTGGCCATATATGAAATAGTGCTGTTAAATTCATTCATGAGGGCTTTGCTTCACATTCCCAAATAAATTTCTGGTGGATTGAAGGTTGAAAAAAATATACATCCCAAAGAGTCAGAGAGAGATGTGGACATGAGTTTATCTCATCTTTTGCTGGGGACATTCTTAAGTAGTGTCTTCTAGCAAAATAAAATATAGAACTGCCTCCATGTAAAATTCAAGTCTGATGCTGTGCCCATAGCTGAGAGACAATGAGAACTGGAGAGGAAATAATTACAAGATATATAATGAAAGGGTTTCTAGTCTCAACATGTTGAAATACCAGTGTGGGCAAAGGAGATCACTGGGACATTTATAATAGAAAATACTAATGGCAAAAAAATATATATATTTTAAAATGTGAAACTTTAAAGATGTCAAGGTTGAGCAAAATGAAATGACACTGGGTTCAATAATTTTTAGTAAGTACATGAGCAGTTCAGAAAAGACAGCGAAATGCTGGGCGGGGAGGGGAGGAGGACAGAGAGACAGATCTCCACGCACTGGCTGGCAAAAGCTCAAAACCATACCACCCTTTCAGAGGGTCCTGAGTAAAATTCTTCCATGTGCATAGCCCACTTAGACGGCAAATCCCGCTGTAGGAATTTATCCTTAGAAAATAATCATAAATAACTGCAGAAATTTATTTAAGAGATGTTCCCTGGAAGGTTGTTTATAATAGCAAAAAAAAATTAAAACCAAACTAAACGTCTGGCAATATGGAGCTGCTTAAGTAAATGGTAGTACATTATAATCCAGGGTCGTAAAACACCACCCCGTGAACTATTTAGTGACTCCAGAAAACGTTCACAATATATGGTTAAACGGGGAGGGAAAAGTTGCAAAGCAACTCATGTAGTATGGCCTTGCCTTTTAAAATGTATGTATGTAAATATATGCATAGACAAAGACCATAAGAGGATAACCAGCCAGTTATCAGCGGTTATCTCTCCGAGGCAAGGGTATCTGCAGTTTCCATTATTTCTCAAATATTCCGCAAGAAAAACGTATTATTTTTGTAACAAGCTTCTTAAGACATTAACTTTGATTTAAATTCTGCATGGAAGTCAGGTTTGGAAAGGGTTGTACAGCCTTCTGGAGCTTTGGAGAGGGGTGGGGTGGGTTCCTGCAATCTAAAATCGAGGAATAGTGGGGTCTTCTGAGATAGGGCAGGAAAACTTCCAGGACACGCTGCCCTGGTGTTAGTAACTGAATGGCCGATGTCAGCTCCCCTTCCTATCTCTTTCCAGACTCAAGAGATAGAGATTCGTGCAGGCTGAAAATCGCAATGTAGGTCATGATTCTGAGCATGCAGTTTTATAGAGACCAGCAGATAACTGGCACCTATTAAGACCTGTATTTGTAGTCACTGAGCCTGCTTCAGGGATATTATCTCATTTAAGCCTCAAAATGGCTTGGCTTTGACAAAGGCACCATTATCTGTCATTTATAGGTGTGCAAACTGAGCCTGGGATAGCAGTGTAACTAACTCACCTGCAGTCCTTGCTCCCAGGAGGCCAAGCAGAATTTCAAACCCACAAGTGTCTCACCCCTGATCCACTGGCGTCTCTAGGCTGCTGTGAAACACCCAGGAGTTTCCTTCCAGGCCCACAGCTCCAAGTTCAACTTCACCACCCAGGCCCTCTGTTTCCTTTGTGATCCAGCCTGGCATTGTAGAGCCTGACTCCAGGGTGAGAGATTTGTGGCGATTGCAAGATGTATGAGGTGCCATTTGTAAAAATATTATTTAGTGTAAAACATGATGTTTTTTCTCCTGATTTACAAGTTGGATGTATAAATCACATGTCTCACTGTCTGTGTTATATATCTTGCCTCTGATTTATAAAACTCGCCTATAAATCTTTTGCAGCAAAGTTTAGATTCAGAAATCATTATTTTAAGAATTAGATTTAGTTAAAACATTCAACTGCTTCGTAGGGGAGGCGACGGATTTACATAACTCCAGTCAAAGCTTAGGAATCCGAGGGCAGCTTTACAAGTCTGTGCCCAGGAATTCCTAAAGAAAATGTTTTGATTTAAAGGTCTTCCCTTCACACTTTAGCTAGAACTGACTGATTTACACAGCTGAAGACTTACAATAATGATCCATTTTCTAAAATCCCACTTTTCTTTAACTCAGGACCCAGATTTATATGTCCTTACTGGGTTTTCAATAATGCCATTTCAATCACATGATTCCTCCCCCCCCATCAGAGGTGTTCAAGAGAAAAGGCCCAGGAGACAGGGACAATCAGAATAAAGAACAGAACTTTCACTGTACCACCTTGCTTTGATCCCTTATTCCAGAGGAACCAAATTTTGTTACCTTGTCACTTTTTCCAATGACCTACAGGCAGCTAAACATCAGAGAGGCTCTCTGAGAGACTGTAGCCAGGACTATGGTATATTCTCTGTGTCCTGAAGAGCAGGCTGATCTTGGGGGAAAATGGCCAGTCTAGAGAAGGCTGGCATAGCTGATGAGTAATTGCTAGCTGAATAAATCAACGGAAACATGAACAATGCCTTCTCGAGAGCAGAGACCAAACAAACAGCAATCTGACAGCACAAATAGATGAATCAGGGGGAGGGGGCGTTTTCTGTCACCGTAACAAAATATCGGAGGTAAACAGCTTACAAGGATGAAAGTTTGTGCTGGCTCACAGTTTCAGAGGCCCTTGGTTGCACGACCTTGTTACGTACAGTATAGGTCTTTGTATTGACAGCATATGGATAAGTCCTGTTCCTTTGTGGCATCCAAAGAAACAAAAGAGAATGACCAGAAGGAAGCTGGGTCTCAATATTACTCGAAGGACCCGCCTCCAATCACTGTATTTCTTCCATTGAAACCCACCTCTTAAAAGTTCCAGCAGCTCAAAGTTTGCAGGGTAGCACATTAAGTCTCTGATCCTAGGGCCTTTAAGGGACAGTTCTGATCCAAAGTATATTAGGATGAAAAAGTACAGAGAAAGACAGACAGAGACAAAGAGAGGCAGAGACAGACAGAAACAGTGAGACAGAGAGAGAGAGATTGATAGACAGAGACATACAGAACTCTACAGTTCGGTAGAGTTGGGTTAGCAAACACAAACCAGCAGGGGTGGCACTACCTGGCAGAGACAGCCAGGCCTCAGCCTCTGCTCAAGTCAGCTGGAGGGACCAGGAGGAACGACAGGAGAAGTTCTCAGCTGTGCGTCTCTCAGCAAAGCAAAGATCAGCAAAGACACAAGACCCACAAGTGTTACACAGCTAGCTGTACCAGTGAGCCAAGTTCAGCCTCCTTCACTGTTGGTCGAGTCCTATTTATTCCCTCCAAACATCACATGTCCTCCACAGGTCTTAACCTCAGTAAGGGTCTTGCCTCAGTACGTTCATCTGTCTCAGTTAACATCACTCTGCCAATCAGCCTGAGTCTGCAGAAGAGGCAAGAAACTGCAGCACACCACCAGAAGTTTTTTGATGCATTTCTCTCTATGGAGGTCCCACAAATGGAATGCAACTACAAATGTATGCAAAACAAATACATGCATGTCGTTAGCAGAGAATCCTTCATCATGGGTCCTTTCAAGTGCTTGCTTTAGCAGAACATCCTTTCTTTTGTGTCTGCTTCAGAAATGTCCCTTCAGGAGTCTGCCTTTCACCTGTGTCCATGTCAGAAAAACACTCCTTCACGTGTTTGCCCCAGCAAAACACCATCCAACACAACTGACTTTCCAAAGAATCCTTAAGTTTCCACTTCATTGCTGTGGAAATTTTCTTCCTCACAGTGCCAGCATTGGTTTTGCTTTTCAAGACAATTCCTAAATTCAATTTGTTTGTGTTAAATTATGTTTTAAATATCGATCTCGAAATGGGCTGGTGGTGCACACCTGTAATTCAACAGATGGGCGGCTGAGGCAGTAGTACTGTGAGTTCAGGGCCAGTCTGGGCTACATTAGATAGATGATCTATCTAAAAAATCATCATCAACAACAATAATAATAATAAATGTCAATCTTGCCCAATTTTAATTTGTAATAGTAAAATATGCACATGTGAAATACGCAGGTCAACAGTGCTCAGCCAAAATAGGCATCAGCACCGAGATTGTTACTTCCAAAGTAATTCCTTCTTCTCTTGGAACCCAGCCCTCTCCCTACAACCCCACCTCTCCTGCTTAGAAATGATCTCTTTCTATACCTAGGGGTAAGATTTGCCCATTTTAAAATTTCATGATAGAATAATACAGCATGATTTCTTTTCATTGTCCAGTTTCTTTAACTCAATACAAAAAAAAAAAAACCCGTGAAATTCGTCCATGTTGAGAATATCTTCCTTTTTATGGCTGAGTAGTATTTCACGGTACACATGCACACTGTCAATTCATTTCCAGTTGGTAGACATCTGACATCCTTCAGATTTGAACTATTATGGATAAAGCTGCTATGAGCATTTCCGCATGAGGGGATTTTTTTTTTTACGGACATATGTTTTTATTTCTTTTGAGTGAAAACATAAGACTGGAGTCGCTGAGTCACTTGTGCGGATATACTTAACTTTACACCAAGTTGCCAAACAGTTTTCAAAGTGATTGCGCTGTTTTACACCATCAGCTCCAGTAATACTGGAGAGTCCCTGTTACTTAAGGTCCTTATTGCAGCTGCTGTTGCCTGACCTTCTAATTCCTGCTATCGATGTCTGAATGTAGAGGTTAAGGAGCATCCCATCTTAAAATAGGTTTCTCCAAATAACTAATAACACAGAGGATGTGTGTGTGTGTGTGTGTGTGTGTTCTCTGAGACTAGCGCACAGCCTGAGTACAGTTTGCTGACTATAAACAGGGTGGGGTGCCACACGTCCTCTGTGAAGGAGCCACCCACTGAACTTCATAAAAACCTGTTTCAAGTGAAAGTCCTATTTTGCTCCTGTTCCTAGCCAATGAGCTGTGACCTGCAGCACATCAATCGTGACCTGGAAATTCTAGAACCTTCCATTTGTCATTTTCATAGTAGACTGGGTTCGGAGGTTCTGGGTGGGAACTAAATAAGCTGGCCCCTCTCTCTAACCCTGCACAGCACACTTCCTCTCTGTGTGGAAAGCTGGGTCGTCCTGGTTGGTTAACTGTTTTCTGTTTTTAAGTAAAGCCTCCCTTTTCACCTTAATTCCTTTCCCTCAAAAGTCTGACCATCTGCGGATCTTCTCTCATGAACAGGCTTGTTCAGATCTTCCACCCCAATTTAATAATTTCCTTTTCTTTGTAATACTGTCTTGAGGGAATTTTATAAACGCTGGATAGAAGCCTTATGAAATCCGTATGTGGTAGATAGCGTCTCTCGGTCTGGGGCTTGGTACTTGCTTTTCTTATCTATGACTTTAATAATTTTAATTTTGATGTAGTGTAATTTTCCTTCTCCTTTTCCTCCTCCTTTTCCTCCTCCTCCTCCTCCTCCTCTCCCTCCTCCTCTTCCTCCTCCTCCTCCTTCTCCTCTTCTTCCTTCTCCTCTTCTTCCTTCTCTTTTTCTTTGGCAGGGTCTGATCATTTAGCCCTGGCTGTCCTAAAACTTACTTAGCAGACCAGGCTGGTTTCAAACTCACAGAGATCCTCCTGCCTCTGCCTCCCAAGTGCTGGGACTAAAGGTGTGCGCCATCATCTCTCTCCTTATTCTTACTGAGTTTTTTTTCTTCAGAAATATCTATACCTAAATTGTAAAGTCCGGGTCCTACTGTGTCTCAGACATTTTAAGCTTCAGAGTTTATGTTGGGATCTTTGGCTCATTTCAAATTAATTCATAAAAGCAAAGCAAAGGAGGGTTTGAAGTTCACGCTTGTTTCAGGTTTAGCTCAGGAAGAGTGAATCTCGCAAGGTAGATTTTTAACAATTATAGATACTCTGGGTGCCCTGTAGCCTCTGATAAATGTGAGAATACCATGGTAGTTTCTACAAATGGAAAGCCTGCCAGATTTTCACAGGAATGTGTTGAATCTGTCTCCCAACCTGAGTACAAGGCAAATTTTAGCATGATCAAGTCCCAACCAATCAATAGGGGCTCCCTTTAAATTAAGTTATATCGTCTTAATTTTATTCAGTAATGTCTTTGAGTTCTCCATGTAGAAATATCGAACACTTCTCATTAAATTTACTCTCATTTTACATTTAAATATGTCCTTCCAATTATTTATCATTTATATGTAAATGTGATTAATTTCACGTGTTCATCTTATATTCCATGACCTTGCTAGAGTCATGTTAAGTTCTGGTAAATTTGTGTGTGTGTGTGTGTGCGCGTGTGTGTGTGTGTGTGTGTGTGTGAATTTCTGAGGAATTTTAATGCAGAAAAATTATGCTTGCTGTTGATTTTTATTTATTTACTCCCTTTTGAATTGTTTTGCTCATGTATTTAGGTATTTTCCTATTTCACTCACTAGAATGCCCCAGTCGGATTCAAGGTAATAAGGCTGGACATAGCTTCACTGTTTCTAATCTTAGCGGGGAAATGCTTAGTTTTCAGGTTTTAAGAAAGATAGTCACGGGCTATTTCAAAATTTCCCATTACAACAATTTCCTCTTATTCGTAATTTACTGGGTCTTTTTTTTTTTTTTTAATCTCATCAGATTCTATTTTTCTCTCTCTTCGTTGAGCGGGGTTGTGACTCTTCTGCTTTATTCTGGAAGGCATTCAGTCCCTCTGATTAATTCCCAGTACTGACCCATGTTTACAATCTGGACTGCATCCATTTTGCCCCACACACTGGATAGAGTTTGCTCATGTGTTGTTGGGGTTTGTGTGTTCAGATTAGATACTCTTCTGTAATTTCCTCTCCTTATGGTACAGGCAACTTTAATGCTGGCTTGTGCCTGCTTTGTAAGGCAGGACAGAAAGTGCCCCTTTCTCCTGCAGTTTTTGGGAGAGAGTTTAGGTAATGCTGCTCTTTAGTTTCCTAAATACTTGAGAGAATTCATCGGTGAGCTCATCTCAATATGGAACCTGCTTTATAGAAAGATTTTTCGGTAACATTCAATACTTTTTATATTTTTTCCCTCTTTGCTGAGATATGCTTGGCATACAAAAATTACAAACGTCTGAGGTATACAGTGTTATATTTCACGTGACATTTTTTTCAAATTTTCTTCTTTTGTTGTATGTTAGCTTTCCATAGCTATAATGAAATACCAGAGTTAATTAACTTACAAAGAGAAAAAGTTTACTTTGGCTCATCATTTTGAAGATTTGAGTCCATGATCTGTACTCTGGGCCTATAGTGAGGTGACAGACAGTGGCCAGAGTTCGTGGAACAAAGGCTGCCTATCTCATGCCTGTGGGGTAGAAAGTGGAAGGAGGAGGAGACCACAATGGCCTTCAAAGCTTTGCTTCTAATGTCCAAGCGATCTTCAATAAGACCCTGTGTCCTAAGGTCTCCATTACCTCTCGATAGTATCACCTCGAGGAAGAAGGCTTTTAACACACCAGCCTCTAATAAGATAATCTAAACAACATCAAGCAAAATCAAACCACATATAGGATCAACTCTCAGGCTAAGGAGATGTCTCAGATGATGAAACGTATGCACATATGAACCTGAGTTTGGACCTCCAGTGATCACATCTCTAATGGAAGTATTGAAAGGTAGGGCTCACAGGCCACCCATCCTAGCAGAATCAGTGAGCTCCAGGCTCAGTAAGAGACCTTGTCTCAAAAATTATGATGGAGAGCAATTGAGAACTCACTGACCTCAACCTCTGTCCCCTCACACACACACCTGAATGTACATGCACATTCACAAATGCACATACAAATATGACACACATCATACACACATATAGGATCAATTCTCTTGGCAAATGCACGTCATAGTATTGTTAACTATTGTCATCACTCAGAACCTTTGAACTCAGGAGTCACATGTCCACACAACCGAGACTTTGTCCCATGCCACCTGCATCGCCCAGTCCCTAACCTTCATCCCTTGGCATTCCTCTGCTTCACTTCCTGGTTTTGTTATTTTTGACTCTAGATTATTTATATAAGTGAGATAGCATTTGTCTGTGTTTGGCTTACTTAGTGAAGTAGTATATCCTCCAGATTCAGGCAAGGGATCACAAGTAGCAACATTTCCATGTGTGTATATCCACAAATACATCTTCATCTCTCACCTATACGGAGAATATCTATCCTTCTACCTACCTACCTATGTCATCTATATCTAATCTATGTACATAATGTAGTGTATAATACCCACATATGAGAGGGACTTTATCCATTCATCTATTGATCATTGTGAATATTACTGACATTATGCAAAGGTACCTACAGCTCCTTAAGACTTTTATTTTGTTTCCTGTGGATATAAAACAAAATCAAGTGGTTGGTCTCCTTTTATTTATTTTATTTTTTTGAGGAAATGCCCTCCTATCTTCCATGATGCCTGTAACAATACAACCCCGTCATGGCCGCCCTGACAATGACACCTCATTGTGATTTTGCTTCCTGCTTCCCAGGTGAATGAGAACTCTAAGTCCCTTTTCAGATACCCATGAGCTCTTTGTAAGTTTCCCTTGAGTTAATGTTTCTTTAGGTTCTTGGCCAACTTTTAATTACATTTTTCTTTCAGTCCCAGCATATTTTAGTCATTATAGGGCATGCCAGGTTTCTTATGGTTATTGTTTTCATGGCATATCTTTCCCAGACTTTTATATTCAATCTGTCTCCTCTATACATAAAATGCGTATCTTACAATGACTAGTTGGATGTTACTATTGGGTTAGGCTTCTTACTACATCCGAATCAGATACAATTATTGATCAGTTGGTTTTAAACTGACATTATTTGATTGATTTCCATTAATGTAGCTTTCCTTTATCTTCATGTTATCATTCTCTGCGTTGCTTACACACACACACACACACACACACACACACTTATAATCCACCATGAATCCTAACATTTCACACCTGAAACTGAAACTTTGCACTTTGCATTTTGTAAGACAATAGTCATCTCAAAACTTTCTCCTACATAAATTTAAATAAATTATGAGATAAAGATGCTTCTATTTTAATATTCATGTGCTCGTTACTAATTTCTGTTTCTTCCCTTTATTCCTTACATACAAAGTTAAATTTCTGTGTTACATTGTTCCTTCAGCCTGAGTGCTGTATTTTTCCCTTGTGGTGTAAGTAGCCTCACTATACATTTTGGGATTTTCCTTCTCATCTTCCTAAGCTGTACTTGTTTCGTATAGACTTGTTGCCAGATCTTTGCATTTCTTTTTGGCTTCAACCCTGGGATCAAATTGTCTCTCGGCTTCCATTGCTTCAGATGAGAAGTCAGTAGTCACTCAGTTCACAATTTCTCTCCCTGTACGTGAAGAGGGTTTTAAAAACATCTTGTTCTAGGTTTGGTGGGTTTTTTTTTTTGTTTTGTTTTGTTTTAACCTTTTGTTTTCAGAAATTTCACTCTGGTGGACTATTTTACATTTATTTTGCTTGGGATCTGCTTGGGATTTTTCTCGATTCTGGGTTTCTAAATTATTAGTATTTATGCACTGACTTTTCAACCCATTTGTTGTGTTTCAGCCATTGCTTCATCAAGTATTGTCCCTCTGTCTTCATTGTCCTGTCTTCCTAGGACCTCGGTGACACAGATGAACTTACAACATGGGACCCTAGCACTCTTTATGCCATATAAGGGTTTCAAGAAGCCCGCAGAGCATCTGTTTGGGTAATTATGTTGAGTCTCACTGCAACAATAGAAGGAAGAGTTTGTTTCAGCTCATGCTTCAAAGATACAGTTTATCACGGAGGAGAAGACATGGCGGCAGGAGCTTAAGGCAGCTGCTTACATCACAGCCCAAGTCAGGACCAGAGAGAGATAATGTGCTGGTATTCAGCTCACTTTCTTCTTTGCATGTGTGTACATGTGTGGGTATATGGGCATGTGGTTGTCCATGTGTGTGCCAGGGGTGCAACAGGCACACGTGTGAACTGGGGTACAGCATGCACATGTGTGAACCAGGAGTGCAGCCCTCAGCCATTCCCTACCTCACTTGTTGAGATGGAGTCTCTCATTGAACCCAGAATGTTAAATATGTAAATAAATGTAGTGACCCCCACTAGTCAACCTGATACACAAACTCTGGGGTATCCTCCTGCTCCACCTACCCAGTTCTGGGCCTCCAGGCATGCACTATTGTGCCTGGCTTCTACCTGGGAACTAAGGATTCAAACTCAGTTCATCATGCTTGTGTTACAAGCACTTTACTGAATGAGCCGCATCCCTAACAAGCCCCATCAGACTTTCTCCTTATCCAGTGGCTCAGTCCACATACAGGGTGAGTCTTCCGTGAACCTAATCTAGAAACCGCCTTCCAGACATGCCCGGAAGCTTATTTCCATAGCATTTCTGAATCCCATCAGGTGACAATTAGGATCATCTGTCACAGTTACCTTATTAGAAAACTGGTACTTAGGATACAGGAAAATAAATGTAATTAGTGATTCATGTAAAATTAGTGCCGGTGCTGGTTAATTTTTTGTTACCTTGACAAAAGCTAGGGTCACTTGGGAAGAAGACCCTCACTTGAGAAAACACCTCCATCAGATTGGCCTGTAGACAAGACTGTGTGGCATTTTCTTTGTAAATGGTTGATGTGGGAGGGCCCAGATCACTGTGGATGGTGCCAACTCTAAGGAGATGATCCTAAGTTGTATATGAAAGCAGGCTGAGCAAGCCATGAGAAGCCATAGCCTCTACTGCAGTTCCTGCCTCCAGGTTCCTGCCTCCAAGTTTCTGTCATGATCTCCTACCTGAACTTCCCTCAGTAATGAACTGTGAAACTGTAGTGCAAACTAAATGAACTCTTTCCTTTCCAAGTTGGAAAACTTTAGTCACTGTGTTTATCACGGCAACAAAAATCCTAACTAGGACACAGCATTCTACATAAATCATACAATATTTAAAAAGTTAAACTCTCACTATGAAAGACATGTTTTTACAGTACACCTTTTCTGTCTTAATAGACTTTTATGCGATTGGTAATTTTCATGTCTGTATGTCTGTGTGAGGGTGTTGACCCTCTGGAATTGGAGTTATAGAATGGTTGTGAGCTGCCATGCAGGTGCTGGGAACTGAACTTGGATCCTCTGAAAGAGCAGCCAGTGTTCTTTAGCACTGCGTCATTTCTCTAGCCTCATATCTTTTTTTTTTTTTTAAATTCAGTTACTATGATTTTTCAGCTCTAGAAGTCTATGTGGTTCTTTCTCTGTAGTCTTCTTTTCTGACCAAAGTCTTCTCTTCTGTTCACACATTAAGGCCATGTTTTCTTTGACTTCTTTGGAAACATCTGTATGAGCTCCTTTAGAATCACTGCTAACCTTTAACATCTAAGCCACATCATATTGTGTTTTGTTCACTACCATCTCATTATGCCTGAAGCCGATTTTCATCTCTCTTTTTTTTATTATTTCTTAGGGATGTTTCACTGAATACTGAATATCCCGTATTACGTGTTGTAGATAAATTATTTCACTCTACTTTACAACAGTGTGTTCTTTTTAGCAGGCCTTTCATTTGCAAAAGATCATCTAGAATCTACAGACATCTTTTGTATGCTTTCTTAATCCAGAACTGTGGGAATCCCTCTTGAACTCAGAAGAAATCAAATCCAAACTCTCTACCCTGGGGATCTTATTTGGATTTGAATGTAGACGTCATTAGGGCAAAAATCTAAAGGTGTCATTACACCTAAGACAACTTTGCTGGTGTCTTACAAAATGCTTGGATGCAAATATGCTTGAGGGACCTCTTGATAGTCAACGGTTCCCATGTCTAGCCCCTCCAATGGACTTCTCTTCCATTAGTCACCACTATTCTCTGTCTTCTGCTCCCAGTCCCTGTGATGCTTAAGCCAATTTGGCAACTTGCTATAATTTAGAACCATCATGCAAACAAATCTTTGGGCACATCTGTAAAGGATTATATAGACTAAGTTAATTGTGGTAGGAAGATCTGCTTTTAAAGTGGGTATTACCATCTCATGGGCTAGGGTCTCAGTCTGAATACACAGGAGAAAATGTACTGAGCCCAAACTTCCACAATGCTTTGTTTCATGACTGAAGGAAATGGGACCAGCTACCACGTCATCCAACCAGCATGCCTTCATTAACACGACGGACTGTTTGCTCTTGAACTGTGAGCCAAAATAAACACGTCCTCAAGTCATGTTTGTCAAAGCAACAAGATGACCAACTAAGACAGTCCACTAACAACCTCTCTCTGATGAGGATCAGGCTATCTCTGCTATGTAAAGTTCCGTCTGACCTTGGGCTGTGGACCTACAATGACCCTGCCTCAAGGTTCCTTTCTTTGTTGCTCTACTATGCAGATCTTGGACACCCACGATTGCTTGAACTTTGGCACCTGGCCCTTCATCTCAGCATGCCCACCACACCCTTCTCAGATACCTGGTCGATGTGTTGACTACCCTGCTTTACATTCATCATAGATGCAGAGGACCTAGAGACCAGGTGGCTCATCTGCAGTTTCCTTTACCTTAGAATTACTGCTTCATGTTGTCTTGTATTGCCCCAGACTGGTTAGGTATAATGTGTCTAGTTTTAGAGTTACATGTGAAAGGAGAACCAGTTCCATTGCCAGCCAGCCATCTCCTCCTAGGTAAACGTAGAAGCTTTCTGTTGTCTTAAACATTGACAGTAAAACTTGAAAAAAAAAAGAAATCACACACCATACAAAGTCAAACAAAACATGTCTGACCACCTGCATCGTGAGCCACCTGTTTGAGACTCCTGATCTGCATGCTTGCTTTGCAAAATGTGCTCTTCAGAGAACCAACATCAGTACCACTCAGCCAGGTTCTGGAAATGCTGAGGCTCGGGCCCCATCCTAGATGCTCCCCCAGAATCTGCAGTTTGACAGGATCCCCAGATAATCTGTTGTGTGTTGGCATTTTAAAAGATCTGGCCTAAAGCATGTGCATACACTCTCTAGGGTTTCTGAGAGCAACACTGGAAGCCACCTGGAACTCTAGATAAAGCAAGTCCTCCTGGTCCTACCATGTTGCACTGGCATGGAATAACTGAGGTGCTTGTTCTTATCATCAGAGAGGCTTGGAGACCACTGTGATGGTCACTGAATCACGTGCCTCACTCCAATTAGCAAGTCTGCCTCGTAGGACTGTCCTGACTGGACTCTGGGAAGACAATTATCCAAAGACATAATTCATATAGATAATTAGAAGGGTAATTTTATTTCCTCAAGGAATTTTCAGACCATATTTTCAAGATGTCTTACTTACTGACTCAGGCAGCCAGTGATTTTTCTCTCATGTGGTGACTCCAGTTTTTAAATTTTCACTTAAAGTTTGCCTCTTCCAGGAAGGCCTGGTTTACTAAGGGCTCTTGAGGGAAACATAGAAGTGAGGGTGAATAGGCTTTAATAGAGGTAGGTAGGTAGAGAGATAGATGATAGATAGATAGATAGATAGATAGATAGATGATAGATAGATAGATAGATAGATAGATAGATAGATGATAGATAGATAGTAGGTGGATGGATAGATGATAGGTTGATGGATGGATGGACAGATGGATAGATAGATGGCAGATAGATAGACAGACAGACAGATAGATGATGGGTAGATTGGTTGACAGAAGTGCATTTATTAGAAGAGTTGATTCATGTGGCTACACAGAGTGAGCAATTTCACCGCAAAGCTAGAGACTCACAGATGTAGCCGCCGAGCTTAGTCTAAGTCTCAAAACTTCAGAACCAGGAAGTTAAAGCACCTCTCAGCCTGAGGTCAAATGCTGAGCACGTGAGCAGGGGTATGTTCCCTAGTTCAAGTCTCAGATGCTAAAGTCCAGAGCATTGAGTCCTGGTGTCCAATGGCAAAGGAGGAATGCCCAGCTCTGAGAGAAAGGGCACATTAACCTTCCTGCTGCCTTTTGTTCAGTCTGGGCCTTTGGCTGGTTAGATGTGGTTAGTCCCACATTAAGGTGGGATTTCTCAGCCCATTGCCTCATGTGCAAAAATTCCCCAGAGATACCCTCACAGACATGCACAGAAATAACACCGTCAGCATCTAGGCATCGCTCAGTTCAGCACCTCTGAAATCTTCAGTAGTAAAAAGGGTATTCATAAACCTCCCTCAATAATTGCTGACAGTTTGTTAGGTTGTTTATTTATTTATTTATTTATTTATTATTTTCTTCTTTTGCCACCACCCTTAGAAGAAACCCAACCTGTACTTCCTTGCTCTGACCTCAGTGTAGTACTATGCTTGACCCCGATGGAGTCAAAATGGGTGCCATGATTATACGGTTACCCCTTTACAGACAGCACTTCAAACAAGTCAGTAGCAGTTTTGCCTGAGTCACTCCGGTCATCTATCCACTCACCCCGGTTTAGACTGGATCCCACCAACCACCACATTAGATATCATATCCTATATCACATCTTCCAGGGTCAGAGGGAGGTGACACTGTGCTGAAGTGGCCTCACAGTGGTAACTGTTCCACCACCTGCATGCGGGATGAGTGATCTCAGATAGCAGAAACAGGGGTGGGTCCAGAGGCATGTCCCACTGACACAGGACACCATTCTTGGGGGGCTCTGAGCCTCCCTCACCGAGGTCAGGATTGTCCAGATGATATGGGGAGCTGCTGAGTGGTGAGCACCCAGCAGGAATAAGAGCTGCACCCACTCTGAGTGACCCAAGGGAGTGTGTCTAGCCTGACTAACACTCTTCTCCTTGTGCACTTGGATGCTTGATGTCTCTATATTAAATCATGGCTCGAATGTGTAGGGCAATCACACACAATTTGGCTGTTCTGCCCTGGGCATCAGTATGTCCCTAGCAAGGCTTTTTTCTTTTCTTTTCTTTTTTTTTTTTTTTTTTTTTTAGAATTGAGCTTTCCATATTAAACAACTAAAATATAGGCCTAACTTCAATTCCCGTGATTTCACCCATTCCAAAGAAATAATAAGTGATACAGTTAAATAATTGCATTCAGGGATATTATTTGAAACTTTATTTATAATAATAACAACATAAAATTAGCCTAAATCCAACTATGGAGGATCATCCAAATTATGATCTATCCACATGATGGGATATTACATAGTCATTTAAAATCTTATAAAGGAAATTTAATGGCACTGGAAGACACAATATGCAGTGTAATTTTGTTAGATATGTATAAAGCATATAGGGAGATATTCATGGTTTTCTGTCCCTCAATGACAGTGTTGATTATGGGTGATTTTTAAAAATGTCCTTAAGAGACCTAAATCCACTGCTGGTGGGAATGGAAATGAATGTATCCTCTATGGAAATCAGTATGAGGTTCCTCAAAAACACTAAAGTGGTAACAGAAGGCCCAGCTATAGCTCTGCTGGGATCTAAACAGCACAGCACAGCTCAGAGATACCCTGGTTACCCGTGCTCATGGCAACATACATAGTCAGCCTGATGCACGATGCGGAAAAGATACATGTACATGATGGAGTTCTATTCTGTCTAAAAAGATGGAAGGGCTAATGGGGAGAAGAAAAGGCCCAACAGGAGAGAGGGATAGTAGAAGGATACCAAGTACAATATGCATGTGAGAAAATGTTATACTTAAACCCAGTCACTCTTTCACACGCCGTTCTGGTTTAAGTAGGAAATGTCCCCCTACTAGGCTTAATGTGTCTTAGTCGGTTTCTCTATTGTGATGAGACACTGACCAAAAAAAAAAAAATCTTGGGACGAAGGTGCTTATTCATCTTACATCTCCAGGTAATAGATAACCACTAAAAGAAGTCAGGGCAAGAACTCAAGGAAGGAACCAGGTGGCAAGAGCTGACGCAGAAGCTTTGGAGGACTGTTGCTAACTGGCTTTCTCAGCTTGCTTTGTTGTATTACCCAGAACCACTTGCCTAGGAATGGTGCCTCCCAGAATAGGCTGGGCCCTTCACATCAGCCACTAAGGAAGAAAATATCCACAGACATCTCTACAGGCCTGTCTGACAGAGACAGTTCCTCAACTGAGGCTCCGTTTTCCCTGGTGACCCTAGTTTGTGTCAAGTTGGCAAAAAAACTAACCAACCCTCTCACCCCTCTAAGCGCTTGATCTTCAGTTAGCTGTGCTCTTTAGGGAGGCTAGGAACCTTTTAGGAAATACATCCTGAGAGTGAGGTTTTGAAAATGTATAGCCTTATCCCACTTCCAATTCACTCTCTCTGCCTGAGATGTGGCTGAGATGGGTCCTTTTACCTTCCTAACCATGAAGCTTACTGCCAGGCCTTCACCCTTCACCCACCATGATAGACTCTCTTCCTTTGAAACATCATATACCTATACCTATTCCTGTGGGACTGCGTAAGGGTATCCTGGGTCATGGTTGAGCAGGTGCCTAGAACCCCGAGACTCTGCAGACTCTGCTGCGTGGAATTCTGTGCGAGAACCGGCAGGAGTTCGGTCCCTCCCATCATCCAGGATCCTGAAAAGCAGTCACATCTCCATAGAGTCACATAGGCCAGGCTATAGGCCTCAGGCCCTAGGGATTTACATACTAATGAAGGCCAGAGGGCAGAGCAAATTAAACATGCCTCCCCCAGATCCTCCCCCAGTCCTCCCCCTTTCTCCCTCCCTATGTAACTCGGGACTGCCCTGAGTTTTGGGGGGTACGCCTAGATCCATCTATTATCCGCCATGACAATAAACCTTTTTGGAACCAAGGACTTCCTCGTGTTACTGGGGCCTGCCGCCGCCAAAGCCCTCAGGCCGCTGGAACCATAGGACTTCTTCCCTAATGTGGGACCCGCCACGGCGGCGGAAGCCCCTCTGGGGCTTGCGCCGCTGTGGTGGCCTTTTTAAATTTTCCCCACATATACCTATACCTATACCTATACCTATACCTATACCTATACCTATACCTATACATATATAGTGTGTGTGTCTCATGTGATACATTGTTATATTATATATTATGTTATGTGTTACATATTACTAAGTCATATGTTATACATATATTATACATTATGTTTATAGTCTCTTGTCTATAAACTGAGGTAGGCAATTTTATTACAGCAAAAAAAACCTGTGATATATACTAACACACATGCAAACTTAAAGATAAAGGTAAACAAATAAAAAAAATAGCCCTTTATTATCACAGTCTAATCTATTCAACTATTACGAGTCAAGACGCAATCGAAATCTGACTGCAAATCATGACTTGGAATTGAAGTCTGAAGGTCTCAATTAGAGATCCTGGGGCTGGGGGTGTGATTGTAAAGAGATCCAGAAAGTGGGCAAAGCTTACCTCAGCTGTCCTTTCAGATGGATGCAAAACATAAGTAAGATAATGTAAATAAACGAGTTGGTGGTGAAAGACGGACAGGCCATTGCTCATGTGAGGTGGATGAAGAAACCAGGAGCCACTCTGACAATCGATGTTGGTACTGACCAGACGGCAACTCACCTATGTCTCCTCCAACCCAATGCTGAAATAGATAACTTTAAGAAATAGTTATACAGAATATTTTGTTTGTTTTGAGGTGAGATGAAAATCTTGATTTGTGTGTCTCTGATTGCTAAGAACGTTGAATGGATTTTTATCTATGTATTTATTGTCCATTTTTACTTAAAAACGTTTTCTCTCTGTGTATGTGTGTGGATTTGTGTGTGTGCACGTGTGTGTCTGTGTGTCTGTCTTCCCATGTCTGTATGTGTCTATATGTGTTGGTGTAGGTATGCACACATGTGAATATATACTGTGTGCCAGGGGTCAACACTGGATGTCTTCCTCAATTACTCTCCACTGTATTTTTTGAAACAGGGAGCTTATCAGTTGGTAAGATGGCTGGTCGATCAGCTCCAGGGATTGGCCTGTGTCTGCCCATCCCTGTCAGAGCAGGAGTTAGAGGTGCAGGCCACCAGACCTGGAGATGCCACGGTTTCAGGGATTTGTATTCAGGGCCTAATGCTTGATCAGCAAGCACTGTTCTTACTGATCCATCTTACCAGACCTTACTCGTTCTTTTGAGAATTGTCTATTCGATTCATTTGCCTCTGTGATTCCACAGGAAGTATACTCTACGGCGTTCATGTTGTGCTATTGATAGGCTTCTTCTATGCCCTTAATATGAAAGTTACATCTGTAATGGTGCCCCACCCCGCCCCGTGTTTTCTTCATGGATTTTTGTAAGTTCATCATTGACTTTTATGGATGATCCGGCTCCTCTACCCTGTCTTCCAGCCCTGATCCTGTTTTTGACACCATTCGTTCTGTTATTGAAGCCTTTGACTGAGGTCTTTATTGAGTTTCTCATTGCTAGCATCATTGTCGTTTGGGTCAACTCTATCTCCGTATCTTGTATACCTCCCTGTCTCATTCCTCTCTTTGTTTTCTTCTTTTAGCTCTTTGTCTGAGTTGACTTCATCCTCCTTGGGGTCCGCTATTATGAGATTTCTACGGTGGGAAGAAACATGCCGACTTCATTTCCATGCTCTTTCTGGTTCAGCGCTGAGATCTGAGCACTAACTGCGTCAGTTAAATGGGTGTGTGCCTCGGCAGCCATCTTCCAGTTAACTCGCCAAAATGATGAACGCAAAGGGAAAGAGGAGAGGCACTTGGTATATGTTCTCTAGGCCTTTTAGGAAACATGGAGTTGTTCCTTTGGCCACATACATGTGAATCTATAAGAAGGGTGATATTGTAGACATCAAGGGAATGGGCACTGTTCAAAAAGGAATGCCCCATAAGTGTTACCACGGCAAAACTGGAAGAGTCTACAATGTCACCCAGCATGCCGTGGACATCATTGTAGACAAGCAAGTTAAGGGCAAGATTCTGGCCAAGAGGATCAACGTGCAGATTGAGCATATTAAACACTCGAAGAGCAGAGTCAGCTTTCTGAAGCGGGTGAAGGAGAACGATCAGAAGAAAAAGGAAGCCAAAGAGAAGGGCACCTGGGTTCAGCTGAAGCGCCAGCCTGCAGCACCCAGAGAAGCACACTTTGTGAGGACTAATGGGAAAGAGCCCGAGCTGCTGGAGCCCATTCCATACGAATTCATGGCCTAGTGTATAAAAGAAATAAAGGACCCGACTGCACAGTTTTTCCTTAGGTTAAAAAAAAAATGGGTGTGCACATCTGGGGTAGTGCATCTGGGGCAATGGACTGAGGATTGTTCACCTCATACTGTGGGGACCACGGAAAACTGAGGAAGTGTAAGCAAGGGGTTCAGGTTTGGGGAAGCCCATATGGATTAGAACAGGATCTGGGCAGACCAGAAAGCACAGGCTCAGTGGTCCTTTATATTTAAATTTTGTTCACAAAACTATGTCATTTCCATCGAGGCGGATTGAACAGGGAGTACTCACGTGAAGCCTGGACTCGGAAAGCAAGAGTTCTATTTTTTTTTTAAAGGAAAATATCAAAATGAAAGACCTTTGGGGAAGAGCAAAGGGAGCTGTGGAGAGCGAATGAAGACTTAAGTGAATGTGCCTTGTTGGCATGACCATGGCCATGTCATGGGTGCCAATGCTCAGGCCTCCTGGTGTGAGTACAGACATTGGCTAAGGGCTATCATTTAGCTATAATCTAATATGGGTAGAAGGTACTGATCACAGTTTCCATGTCCCTGATGGCTGTGGCCTGAGACCCTTTACCTACCGGGCTTAGCTAACCTATCTCCAGGTTTCAGCTGTATGAAACAAACGTTCTGTGTTTCCATCTCTTCCATCCGAGCTCATGGACCATGGGATCCTAACCTATGCCACTCTTGTCTGTCCTTTCTGCATTCCCCGTCACCCCAAGTTAGGTCAAGTCCAGTCATGCAGGTTGCAGCAGAGAAACACTGAGAGGGGAAGAGGAAGACCAAGAGAAGAAATAGGGTGGTGTGCATGTAGTATTTTATATACATGTATGAAATATCATAATGAAACCTGTTACTTTATACAATGAGGACACATTAATAAAAGGAGGAAGGCAATTTAAAAAAAAATATTGGCATGCTGGAGTGTGCTTGCACTTCTTGCACTTAGAAGGCAGGAGGGTCAATTGTTCAAGGCTAGTCTGGGCCACAAAACAATACTCTGGTGTGGTGTGTGTGTGTGTGTGTGTGTGTGTGTGTGTACAGAAAGTTCTTATGCCTAGTGACAGAGGAGCCTTTTGGATAGTCAGGACATGAGCCACTACTGATGAATGGACCAGCAGCCTGGGGGTTTACTCAGGAGAGAACCATTGTTCCCACACACTAATACCTGAAGGAGCCCAAGACCCAACACTTCTCTTAAACAGGGAAAGATGGGGTCTACCCACAGTCTGATGCTTCAAGAAGCCCTCAGTTAAGAGCACACTCCCTGCCTTAGATGAAAGAGCAGCAGCTGCTCCTGTCCACCATGAGCTGCCCTGGGAGAAGCACTGCAGTCATCACAGGTGGTGGGATACAGCTGCCACTATCAGATGCGCTCAATATTTACAGAACACCAGGATGCAAATGCCCTCAGTCCTAACACTCCCGAGTCTCTGCAGTGACTGGAGAGTGCTCGGTGCACAGGACCTTGATCTGAGTGTGAAATCTGCTCAGATACAGTCTGATGCTCCCTAGAGAAGTTACTCTAAGATAATGTTGAGGCGACAGGCATTCCCTCACCATGCAGCACCAACATTCAGTGGCAATGAAATGAATCAGTGTGTACTGACATGGAAAATCTCCAAAAGCTTTTTGGGTTTTATTTTATTTTTTAAAAAAAAGTTGCTAATCAGAGTGTAAACCATCAAAGCAATTTATACACAGATAACTCAAAACATTACAATTTTAATTTCTGTGGGTGGGCAAAGGCAGGAAAAAATGTCTGAGAAGATTTACAAACACTGATAATACTGGTTAGATCTGGTGGGGGTGAGCAGGACGTGCAGAGGAGAAAATCTAACCTGCTTTTATTTGCATTTATTTCTTTCTGGTGTGGAAGATTGAGCCTGGGTCCGTGAATGTACTAGAGAAGCACTCTGCTACTGAGTTACAACAAGCCCAGCCCTTGTCTGGCTTTTCATTTCTGAAACAGTATCTCTCTAAATTGTCTAAGCTGGCCCTGAGCTCCCTCTGCAGCCCACACAGGTCTTGAACTTGTGATCTTCCTGCCATAGGCTTGTGAGTAGCTGTGATTACAGGAATAAGCCACCAAACCTGGATTAAAAATAGTTTTGGGGAAAAAAAATGTTCATGAATTCCCAAGGCATTAACATGGATTGAAAGAGTTAAAATGGCTGACAAAAAGTGTGTGTATCTAATAACCGGATGAATAAATAAATAAGCTGTATCAGATAGAGTTCTCGCCACCATGAAAGATACCCAAGAGAGAAACAATTTAAATAGAAGAAAGAATGATTTTTTACTCATGGTGTTAAAGGTTTCTGTCCATGGTCATGGCTCTGTGGTCCCTGGGCCTCATGGTGGGAGAACATGCCAGAGCAAAGCTGATCATCCGTTAGTGGCCAGGAAGCCATGAATCAGTGTAAGACATTCATTAAGATCAACCATTGTAGACTGGGAATTGTGTATATAAGAACTCACAGTAACAAACAAACAGACGAAAGATTGATGGAGGGACCTTGAAAAGGGAGGATTTACAATGTGACAGAGTCAGGAGGGGAAGGGGGTGGAGAAGGAGGAAGAGGAAAGAGAGACATTGAACAGATCTACTCTTCAAAGGCATGCCCCCATGACCTACTTCCTACAACCAAGCTCCACATCCCAACATCTCCGTCACTCCCTGACAACGTTATCAAACTATGAATTAATCAATGGATTGATCTATAGATGAAGACAGAGCTTCTGAGATCCAATCACTCTCCTAAAGTCCCATCTTCGACTGTCCTTGCACTAGACGAAGCCTTCAACACGCCAGCCTATGGGATGGGGCCATACTTCCTACTCAAACTATGTGTACACCATAGACAATAAGTCCAGGTTTTTCATCGTTGAAAAAGGTGTTTACCAAATGGGAAAAGGTAGAAAAAGAAAAGTGTACTGCTGGATAGGATGGAAGTTGAAGTTCTGAAGGCTTCTGGACTTAGGATGGAGTTACTTCCTAATAAACTCACAGTATGTTGAACTACCATGGGTTGGATGCGTTAGACATAGCTAGGCACAGTGTACTGTAGAGCTCTGGGGCTCGCTGCCATCTTGATCACACTGCTGCTGCTGCTCACATTGTATGTACGTATCACTCGTCTAGAAAACGTACAGCATTCCAAATTCAAAGGCGTCATTTCCATGGAAAGTATACTGCTGTATTGTATCATTTAAATATCAGGGATACAAAACATTATAAGTCAGAGACTGTGTGTGTAGATGAGAACTCGAAAGTTTTTCTTTTCTTTTTTAACTTTTTTATTGATTCTTCATGAGTTTCGTATCAGGCACCCAAGTCCCACCCATCTCCTGCTTCCTCATATCTATCCTTCGCCTACACCACCATCACCACCACCACCAACAACAACAGTAACCAAACATAGAAAACATCTCATCACGGAAGCTGTAGTGTATCACAGTGTCTCCCACAGTACATCCCTCTGTCCACGCATCTTCACTTGCAAAAATTACTGCAATAGTCTGGTTCAAAATCTTTGGCTTCTATGACACCATCAATATTGGACCTTCATTGGGATCCCTGTATCACCAAGTTGAGCTCTCTAGCACTGATTCAACTAGGTTACCCAATAGTAATAGGAGGCACAATAGGTTTTCTTGCTCTCATGCCCTCAGGGCAGGCTCACACTCATCCCTGACACCAGGGCCAGCTTCACTGTGCTGCCTTTTATGACCAGCCCCTGGACATCCATGTGGTCCCCTGCAGCTTCTTCAACCAAGGACACCCCATGTTCTCTAGTGGTAATATGAACCACAGACATTGACAGTGAGTGACCCCTGGCGATGTGCAGCCATTGACTTAGCAGCTCAGGCTAGGACTTCACCTTGGCCCAGGTGGCAGGACAGCCCACTCACAACAGGCTACTCCTCTCTACCCTTGAGTCTCCAGGTCCATCTCTCTTCACAATGCTCAAGCTGCTCCACTTCTCTTTCTCTTCCATCTGACTACCACATACTAACATGAGGGTGCCTAGTGCAGGCCCCTGAGTGACGTCCTCCATTCATGCTACATTGTGTAGTGACAAACAAGTGTCTATGACTGGCTTGTGTGTGAGCGCTGGAGGGCAGTTCTGTGGGTGGCATGGTGGTCCATAGGTCTCTGTCTGCCTCCCTCCTCCCACGCTGGACTGCCTGGATTTGATTTGATTTGTATGAGCCCTATGCATAAGACAGCTTTGGCCACCAAGCTAGGATGACAAAGGACTGCCATCTGCTCTGCCCCGACTGATAGAATAACACCACCACCAGCAGCAAGGTGTATCTTAGCCCATTGCCAGGTGGATCAAAGGTTCTTTTTAAAGACTGACTTAGAGACATGAGTTAGGAGAAAGTTAGGATATGAGAGATTGGAGGAAGACCAGCTAGATAGGAGAGAGAGAGAGAGAGAGAGAGA
>NW_021620800.1:1551379-1604252 GCF_004785775.1 Grammomys surdaster
GAGAGAGAGAGAGAGAGAGAGAGAGAGAGAGAGAGAGAGAGAAGAGAGAGAAGAGAGAGAGAAGAGAGAGAGAGAATAGGAATATCCAACTGGTAGAGTATTGAGACTTGGAGATTCTGGATATGGGAATATGAGACTTCATGCATTTTTTCCATGAAGCTGAAATAACCAGCTGAACAGAAATAGGTAATTTTACAACAAAGGGGAATACAGAAGAGGGTTTCACAGACAGAGGAGTCGAGCTGGCCAGATGCAGCTGAGAACCGGAATAAGCAACATTCAAGAATCTGAGTCCAAAGTCTGGCCAAGGATAAAGTGGTGGCAGAAGGATTGCCCAAAGCCTCAGTTTCCAAAATAGGACTGCCAGCCCTGGATCATGAGTCACGTGGTGTTGGAATGTTGCAGTATGTGATGGGTGACCACCACTGAGCCAGGCCCTTGAGGAGCATTCAGTGAAGCTGAACACTGACCAGCCTCTGCTCACTGTACACAAGTTAGCTCCTACACTATGACCAAAAGATGAGGTCTCGAACTACCAGAGAAATCAAGCAACACGAAGGTAAGCAGCTTGATCGGTCATTTTTTAACATTAATGATTGATTTTACCTGAGATAAAGCTGTCATTTTTGTATTGGGAAAAACATTGGGCTCCTAGCCCAAGGATCTGGAGATACCTGATGTCGTAGTTTGCTTTCTAGTGTGTTGTGATAAACCCTGTGACCACAGGCAACTTGGGAAAGAAAGGGCTTATTTCACTGTACATTTTACACTTCACCATGAAGAGAAGGCGGGGCAGGAACTCAAGTCAGAAATCTGGAAGCACTGCTTGCTGGCTTGGTCTCTGTGGCTTGCTCATCTTGCCTTCTGATACACCAAAGACCATATGCCCATGGATGGCACCACCCACAGTAGGCTAGACCTCCCACAACAAACATTAATCAAGAAAATTCTTCATAGACATACCCACAGGTGCAAGTGAGTGAGACATTTTCTAATTTGGGGTTCCTCTCCCCATTTGATGCTAATTGTATTAAGTTGATTAAAAAAAAAATCTAACCAGGCTATTGGGTGATGTTTTGTCTAGAGAGGTGAGACAAATTCCCCATATAAAATCTGACATTCACTGACCTCTCTGTGACCCTTGTAAATGCCTTAGAAAACATGATAAGTGAAACTAAGACAATCACAGGCTGCTAATGTCATTTGACATCAAAGAACAGGCTCCAAAGAGATCCCTCATGTGTAGTGGTCAGACACGTGGAGACCTACAACACAGGATGGTGGTTTTCAAACTTCACATATATGTATGTTCTACAATAGGCATATATGTACATGTGTATATGTGTTGTTTAAATGTACATGTATGTATATATGCATACATGTTTATGTATATAAACATTCTGCAAGGTATCTATACTTTAATATCTAAAAATATATAATACATAAAATAAAATTATGGCTCAATTCTCTGGGCCTTTTGAGCCTTTCTTCGTTTATCAGGAAGATTGTCAGAGTCCCCAGCACACCTGAACTCATACTTGCTGGTCTTGGAGTTCCAGAGCCTCAGTATCCTCCTGACAGAAGTGAAGTTGGCACCATTCACCTGTGTCCCATGGAGAGTGAGCAGATGATTGTTCTGCATCTCCCAGGACGCTCTGAGGTCACTAACTATGACTCTGCTTACCTTTCATATTGACATTCACTTCCAAGGGAAGAGCCTCCTGATCAGCATCCACCCCAAAGCCTTCATCCCTTGGGCATTCAAGTTGCTACTGAGTCCACACAGCCCCCAGGCTGCAGTCATCAGGAACATAGCACCTGCCCAGAATATGCATGTTGAGAGAATTACAGCGACTGGCAGTTCTAACTTTCTGAAACCTTAAAGGCACCAGAGAAAATTCTACTAAGTCCTCTTCAAAACAGATCTTCAAACACACCCCAAGTGTGGGTTTCCCCTACTCCTCTGGCAGACAGCCTACCCCCTTCAAGTCTGAATTGTCTTCTCCCTTTTGCGTTGCAAAAATTTTCCCTGACAGCCAACAGAAGACAGTTTCCTTCTAATTGTTGGTTTACGTCTCATGGATGTCGGCGGACCTTCCCATCTCTAATCCTCACCTGCTCGTTCATTAGCTATCAAGTGTGGCTTTTTGGAACAATTATATTCTGTCCTACTGTCAGCTCTCTCCATGTAGGTAGCAAATGCATCCCAGCTCCTCGCGTGGGATAGAAATTACAGCTGGCATGCTCGAACTTGAAGAGTTACTGCACCCAACACACAGTTAAATAATGAATGTTTAGCAGTGCACATTGGAATAGGCAAAAAATATGAAATATCTACTCTTCTCAGTGGGATCTACTAAGCAGTTTCTGTATAAAAAAAAATGGGGGAAGACAGACTATTGAGTCCTGATCTGCCCCTAGACACCCTGGATGTTAGTGCATTTGCAGAGTCCAGCTGGCAGTGTCATCTCATCTGTGAAATGGGGACAATGGCCATGGCCTTTATGGAGATGGGTACTATAGAGGGAAGGCTTAGCAGGGAGCCTGGCACACAGTAATAAGCAATAAGCAATTGTCATTGTCACCTGCAGACTGCCCTCCCAGGCAGGCTAGTGCAGTGTGGAGGTGCTTCCTCCTGCACAGTACATACCTGTCTGCATCAATCCCAGGCTCAGAGTCTGACTTAATGCCACAGTTAAGTTGTAGGCAGGACCTCCTTTCCTGCCAAGCATGGTGGAAGGTTCTGGAAAGATACAGAGAAGTAGAGCTAGAGAGGAACGGGAAGCCTTACGGAAATAAGAACTCTGGTTCAGACACTGCCCCTGTGCTCCATGTTTATAGAGCCTTCCTTGATCCTCCATTAGGCCAGGATCCTGCAGGCCTAGGGATCACACATACCCAGAGTGTTAATACGTTCATTTGGGCATTTTAGTATCTACCATTTAGTATCCTCCATTACTGAAATGTTCCCAAGACAGGGCAATGTGGGGCTCATGTGATCCTTATCTTGGGGCCACCCTCATAAACATAAATCATCACCCCAGTACGCCCTGAGCCAAATAGGTAGATTAGCTGGGGAAAATAGATGGAGCCCAGGGAAGTGTCTTAGGGTTTCTATTACTATGATAAAATACCACAGCCAAAAGCAACTTACACTTTCATATCACAGTCCATCATCAAAGGCATACAGGGCAGGAGCTGATGCACTGGCCATGAAGGGGTGCTGCTTACTGGCTTGCTTCTCATGGCTTGCTCTGTCTGCTTTCTCAAAACACCAAGGATCACCTGCCCAGGGGCAGCGCCACTCACTGTGACCATCAACCAAGAAAATCCCCCACGGGCTTGCTGGGCCAGTCTGATGGAAGCATTTTCTCATTTGACTGTAGCTGGTGTCAAGTTGATATGGAACTATCCAGTACAAGGAGTAAGATGAATGCACATGTGTGTGTTCATTAGTGCACTTGTATGTGTGTCTGTGTGTGTGTGTATGCAAGCCTATGCCTGTGTGTGTACACATGCATATGCATATGTATGTACCTGTGTGTGCATGTGTGTGTGTGTGTGTGTGTGTGTGTGTGTGTGTGTGTGTGTGAAATTGCTCCTGTAGTAGCAGACCTTAGGGTAAGGGACACATCGGTGAGGTGGGTCACTCAGAGTCCTTAGGGTCAGTGATATTGATCTCTACTGGATTGTGACAGAGGAGAGGGGGCACAGTATTTTATTTATACCTCACCAAAGACCAGAGAGTGGTTAAGAATGTGCACTTCACCCAGGGCTAAATGGCATGTGGTCAGATGCTTTCGAACCTCCTTCCTGACTCTGTGGTCTCCACAAAGTGTCTTCTTTATATCAGTTTCATTACCCACAAAACAAGAATAAGTCAGGCACAGGACAGGCATGCAATCTAGACCTTGGAAAGCTGAGGCAGGAGGATGAGAGTTAGAACCCAGCCTAGGTTACATAGTGTGTTCCAGGCCAGCCTGGAAAGTGACCAAGGAAGACACTCATAGACAATCTATGGTTTCCACACACCTGTGGACACATGTCTACATATATGCATATGCCCTTACACACAACACATACACATGTCTTCATGGAATATAAAGAAGCCCTTACCTCCATGAGTCTCGTTGTCTTTATGAATTTCTTGCAGCAACCGCAACAAACTTAGTGGCTTAAACAATAGTCTTTTATGGCATCAGTTTCTAGAAGCTGGGTCATCCTCCCACAGGCTCCAGGGATGAGTTCATTCTTTTCTCAGGCTATGTGGCCTCACTCCAGTGTCTGTCTTCACATGGCCTTTTCCTCCCTGCTACTCTCTCTGTGTCTGTCATGTAGACTTAGGTAAAAGTGTTATATATGAACCCTGATAGTCAGCTCACTTCAAACAGTTGCTTTTGATTGAAACAGTCTCCAGATACAATTTGCATACAGAGTGAGATGTCCCCCTGTAGAGTCTTGGACAAAGTGTTCACCAGGGACAGGTAGGGACACCGAGGGTCTTTAAGCTTCACTAGTTGATCACCCCTATCATCCTAGTAACACAAGGGGTTAGAATGTAAAAGCTAAGTTGTAAAACAGGCCTGTTGTGGAGGGTGAGGAAGCTACCACAATTTAAAATATCCATCCCCCTGCTTGAGCTGTTGTCATGAAGCGCCTAGAGAATGATCCATGAATGCAGAGATCTAACTTGCTCAGGGATATTGATAATGGTGTTTTTGCCAATAGCAGAGAGAGTGGGCTAGCATGTAGCTCAGTGGTACAGCCTGGGTTCAATGCACAATGCTAAAAATATAAGGATAATAGAGATGAGGAAAATGAAGGATGAAAGGGAGAAGAGAGGGAAAAAGAGAAAGAAACGACGACAGGATCCTCTATAGAGCGATGGCTTAAATGGTCACAACTGCACCTAAGCTGTGATCAAGTGAATGGATAACAGGGAAGGTGGGGATCTATGAAAAGCCAGACACCAGCAATACCTGCAAAATGACCTCATGTTATCAAACAGCCGACATCTACATGCACTTGTAAGCATGGGTGACATTCTGCGTCTGTGTCACAACACACAGGTAAGGGGGTCAGGAACGATCTGACTTGCAGGCAGCTGACCTACATCCTGCTGCAGGACCTGACACTCTGAGGCTCTGTTAGAGACTGGGCCTTTGGCCTTGCCTGCACACTACACTTACCTCTTCCCCTGCTTAGAAAGGCTCCCTGGAAAGCCTCATGAGGGTGATTGGGAGATGTTACAGGCAGGCCTTGGGCATCTGATATTTTTGAATGGGACAATGAGTGCCCTGCTGCCTAGCCATGTTTAGGAGACCCGTTGGTAAATCCTACCTGCCTTCAGTGTCCCTGGGACATCTGCTTGCATAAGAACAAAGCAGGAGGCTTCAAGGGCATGCCCTCTGAGTTCCAAGGCCAGTAATCAGAGGCAGTCACATGTCCTGTATTGGGTCCTAAGCACAGAGAAGGGGCGACAGAGGAGCCTGGTGAATCATCACAAAGCTATGCCACACAGGTGCAATGTAACAGTGATATGCTGGGAATCTAGCCCCTGGTGGGCTGGGCTGAAGGGAGAGCCCAATGTACCAATCCCCTGGGCTGAAATGCAACACACCCTACCCGCTAGCTCCAAGACTGGAACCTGGCATTGGCTTTCCCACTTTTGTGGCTTTATTTTTCCACAGCGGATACATGACTAAGGTCCTGCCTCTGTAAGCAGATCTGATTGTTGGGAGACTGGTGATTTTCAGGCTGGGCAGCTAGGGCCTCTGCTTTCCTGCATTTTTGGAGATGTGAAGTTGTTGTCTTATGAGACCCTGTGATCAACCTGAGCCAAGCCAGTTGTCTGGGCTCTGGGATGCTGTAGGAAAGGCATTTCTAAGGAAGAAAGCAGATTGTTCCAAGTAGGTCCACAAACCTACCCAGTCATTGCTCTGGATGTCTTGGTATGGATGGAGCATCCACTGGGAAACCATGAGACAGGAGCACCTGAGAGTCAAGGCTTGAAGAGGGCCTCTGGACTGTAAAAGACAGCAGGCGTCAATACGCTTCCTCATCTGAGACAGTGGAGACTGGGCAGGTGGCTCTATGAGAGCAGAGTAGGAAATCACCTTTTTTGTTTTCTGCAGTTTTATCAAGTTGTTTTATTATTATTATTATTATTATTATTATTATTATTATTATTATTATTATTTCATGTTCATGCCCTATATGTACCTCATTTCCTTCTTCCTCTAATCACTCCAGTCATCCCCATGTTCCCCAGAAACACCTCCCCCCCGCCAAGCTCCCTCATGTTCGTGGCCTCTCTTTTTCTTTAATTATTGTTTTTACACACATACACACTCAGCCTGTTGCTCATATAGTATATGTTCTTAGGGCTGACTACTACCATGTCATATTAGATAATCAATAAGGAGATTCACCTCTAGGGAAGACTTCCTCTCTCGGTAGTCATTAGTTGTCTTTTGTAGCTCTTTATTTAGGAATGGGACCCCATGGGGTTTCCCCCATCCACATTGGCAGGCCAACTGATGCCACCATTGCTCAGATCTTGTTCAGGCAACCACATTGTTGAACTATGGAGAACTGACCGTGCCATGCCCAGTTCCAACTGATACATCTGCGACACCACATCTATACCAAAGTCTTAGAGAACAGCATGGGAGTGGGGACAGGAAGCTTCTCAGAGCCAGGGGGACAGAAAGTCTGCTGGGAAATTGTGTGTTCCATCTATGCCCAGGAAGCTCCACTGAGAAGTCACTTTTGGTGAGAGCCAATGGACACTGCTGATGCTTCTTCCTGATGAAGAGGAGATTCCTCTCAGAGGCTCCATGAAAAAGGAATTAGACTTCTCATGCCGGTGGGAAGTGCATGAGAAAAGCAAGACAAAGGTTTACTCAGGCATACGGTTTCAGAGATGTCCGTCCAAAGCCAGTTCCACGGCCTTTGGTCTGAGGTAAGGCAGAGCATTGTGACAGCAGAAGCGTGTGGCAGAACCTGCTTGCTTTGTGACATCCAAGAAGCAGAGAGAGCACACGACTAAATATAGCATACGAGAAAACTCCAATGTCCTACTTCCTTCCTCTAGTCCCACCGCTAAATGTTCCCAGGACCTCCCATTAATGGCACCAGATAATTAATGCATGGAAGGACTAAACCATTGACTAGCCTAGACCCTCACAATCAAACTATCTCCAGAAATCCTCTGGATCTGCCCCATGCCCGTCAATTTGGTCAAGTCAGTAATCTAGATTAAGCATCGTGGTCCTGAAGAGATGGCTCAGAAGTCAAAAACACTTGCTGTTCTTGTGGAGGACTTGAGTTCAGTTCCCAGCAGCCACATGGTAGCTAACACCTGACTTTAACTCCAGTTCCAGGGGACCCAAATGTCTCTTCTGGATTCTGTGGGTATTGCACACATGGTGCACAGACATACACGCCAGCAAACTACTCATATATGTGAAATAAATAATTTTTTTTAAAACCTAACCATAAGGAGACAGGAACTGGTTTTTCATTCCCATCTTTTCTTGGACTCGTGGAGAAACTACGAGGACAGAAGGTTTCAACAGCTGAGCATCACTAGGAAATTGAAGCCAAACGTTCCAGAACTTTCTACCTTTAGCAGTTGATAACAGGAAATGCAGAGAGCACACATGTGGTGAGTGGACATTGACTCTGTGAGCAAACCTAGTGGAAGGACACGGGAAGATTTCTTGGAAATCTCAGCTACTTCTAAGAGTAGGAGGTACCCTCGGGTACCCCAGTAACTCTAGGCTCCTTACAGCAAATGCCATATTGCAGACAGGGGTTCTTATTACCACTGGGGCCCAAGGCACAGCCTCTCTTTCAAAAATCCTACTCAGTTCTATTTCAAGATCCCTGTCCCTACTACCCAGACCAGTACTGCTTCCTTTAGGCAAGGTTAGTGTACCAAGCTAACATGGCCTGCACTATCTTTCCAACCAAATGTTAACTTCTACCTATCAGCATGACAATATGCTTCCTGGTGTGAGGTTCCATGGATGCCAAAGTTACTCAGGAAATCTTGGGTATGGAATAAGTCAGCTTCTGACTTCTGACACAGTGACAGCAGAGGAGTTCACTCGGGTAGTCTGTATTCTGGTCTATTCCTCTCAGCATTGGCCAGTTGTTGGGTCAGTATCATCAAAATGCCTTAATGGGAGGAATTGCTCATTTGGCTTGTAGTCCAGAGAGCTCCATCTATGGTCTTCTTGGCTTCATGTATTTCAGGAGAATGTTACAGCAGTGAGAGTGGCTATCAAAGGCTATTGCTGACATCTTACCAAACAAGAGTCAGGGGCCAATCCACAGGGATCTACAGTAGGTCTCCAGAACCTCTAAGCTGGGTACCAAGTGTCTAACACATGAGACTGGGGAGATGTTTCATGATCAAACAGTAGAATGAATCTGAGAGCATCACACAGCATCTGAAGATCTAGCCTTCTAGCATGAGAACCAAGTGTCATGGTTTAGACAAAGAATCCTTTCCAGGGCCCCTACATAAATGTTAAAAGATTTGTCCCAGCACACTGATCAGAGGTGAGGCTTCTGAGGATGGTGCTGTCTGGATAGATGGACTAGTCTGTTAGTAGATTTATAATTGAATGGATTATTGGAAAGTGGTACAAACCGTGGATGGTGGGGCCTGACTAGAAGGAACAGTAGTGACAGTAGCTTTTCTTCTTCTTCTTCTTCTTCTTCTTCTTCTTCTTCTTCTTCTTCTTCTTCTTCTTCTTCTTCTTCCTCCTCCTCCTCCTCCTCCTCCTCCTCTTCTTCCTTCTTCCTCTTCCTCTCTCTTCCTCTTCTTTGTCTTCCTCCTCCCTCTCCCTCCTCCTTCTCCCTCCTCCCTGTCCTTTATTTTTCCTTCTACTCCCCATTCTTACAGCCCCAACCTTCATTTTATTTCTCTCTTTTCTGCCCACCATAAAGTGAAAAGTCTCTTGGCAAACACTCCCAGTTGCCTCACCTCAGAACCACACCAGACTCAAGTGGAATTGCCCTGAGGTGTCTGCAGCTGTAAGTCAAGATAAATCTCCTTCTTTGACATTGTTTCCTGAGTATTTTTTCAAAGCAATAAAAAAAGTCAAATATAGTGGATAATCCCTGCTCATACAGTGCCTACCTTGTGTTAAGCTTCAGCCAAGGAGTACCAGATAAGTCATGGAGAACATAGCCCCTCCTCTGTTCTCAGCTTCAAAAAAAAAAAAAGAAAAAACAGATATATGCCTATGGCTCTGGAGAAGAGTCTGCCTGGGGCAGAAAATCCAGCCATGGCATGGTAGAAACCTGGATACAGGGCTTTTAGTAGGACAGTAGAGTCATGATTCCAAATTTAGGGGCACCTAGACCTGGATGTGTGGTCACTCTTAGGCTGCAGCCATAGCGTTATTGTCCAGTCTTCCCAGGGGTCCACTGTTCCTTTAGGGGGTCCTACCTCACAGGACTTTTGTGGAATGAGGCTCAAAGAGGAAAAACTATCTGGCTCCACTAGACAGACCCTCACAGGGACTTTGTTTTCAAATTGTGCCTTCTTGGTGAGGAGTCCCTTTTAAACCTCTACTGATGGCCCATATGTCTTCCAATCACCTGCTTGCCACCTGGCTGTAGCAACACCGCTGGAGATCCTTAGCAGGTGGCAGGGAGAAAAGATCCAGCCCCCCAGGTGCTCCCAGACTAGAGAAGAAACCCACCTGTGAGCAGATTGCAGCACAAAGCAGTGACAGATGTTTGCCCAGGGGGCCTCGGCAGTGACTGATGGTGCCTGAGGGTATCCCCAGGGCATGCCAGGCAGAGATGCTCTGATGCTAACAGGCACCCAGCATGTTCATTCAGTTTTTTTTTTTAAACTATATGTTCCTTCATCGCCTTCATTCATCATTTCTTGATTGTCTATTTTGTGCCTCTTACAGAAATAGTCACTTCCCTTCCTGTCTGCCCCCAGAGAAGTCCCCAGGCTGTTGGTCATGCTATAAGCGCTGTGTGTACAGGTAGTCAGCAAATGTATGCTGAGGCTGTAGCCTTTGGTGTGCCAAGTGCCCCAAGAGGATGCTTAGTGGCTTCAAAGGAGGAACAGATAGGGCCACAGAGAGCTGAGGTGTAGACCTGTACTGACACCCACCAAACAGCTTTCCCCAATGGCTGATGGGTACTGGCATGTCAGAGCCCAGCCCTGGCCTCTTGAGTGGAATGTAGCTGAGCTGTGTGTTTCCCAGGGTTCTGCCATGGAATCAAGCCCCAACTGACCACTTCATTAACTGACCAATTCACAGCCTCCACTTACCTACCCAGAATTCGCCAAGTCAATGATTTGATCTCAAATGCTTGGCTCACAATTTGTGAGATGGTCTCCATTGGCAAAATCCTGAGTCAGAGAGCCTAGATTGGTGGCCCCTGCTTGTCACTCACCCCTACTCCAATCATTTCATCTTTCAGGCATTCCCCTCAGCCCCACGTGTTACACCAGCCTCTTTTGTGGGACCGTTCTGATTTGAGATCCACCAACCCTCAAGCATAGTTACCTTCCCACATGAGTGACCTGGCTGGGAGTAAGACCAACTCCATAATTCTGTCTAGACACAGCAGCCTCTGGATTCAGGGAAGATGCCCAGTGCTTGTTCCTGTCCAGGCTTGGGATGAGTCTGACCCACAGAGGGATGAGCTTTCTCTCTCCAAAGTACATGATTCATAGGCACAAGAGATCGGACTCTCCAGGCATTTGGAACACTCTCACACATAACGGCATCAGTTTGATTATGCTTCTTTTGATTGGCTGATCTGTTTATTTTGTGCCCCCATCCTTAGCCCCTGACCCAGATAATGTCCCCAATGTGTTCACCCATGCAGCTTTCCCCCTGCTTCTTCTGCAGAGGGACCCAGGCTCAGGCATCAAAGAAAGAGAAAGTGATTTGGTGCATCCTGGATGGGCTGGCCAGGTTAACATTTCTAGAACCTGTGTCTGGGTCTGACTTCACAGAATTTTGTGGAAACTTCCTCCTCTCTAGATAGCCCAATAAACCAGCCTCGGCTTTACCACTCTTCCTCCGGCCTTGAAAACACCATTTCTATTTCATGTAACATCCTTCCTCCCTGGGAAAAGCCCCACTTATCCGTGGGAAAGTTCTGAGGAGATAAGTAGAGGGTGTGAATTGGTCAGTTAATAAAATGGTCAGCTGAGACTTGTTTCTATGACAGGACCCCGGACAACACACAGCTCAGCTGTATCCCACCCAAGAGGACAGGACCGGGCTCTGACACACCAGTTCCTGTCAGTTGCTGGGTAAAAAATTGTTCTGTGGGTGTTAGCATCCTGTTGTTTCAGGCCTGTCATGAGGACAGAGAAGTTTTCTGAGGCTTAGGATGAAGCCCCAAGCACAGATATGCAATTGTTCTATCCAATATACACCCCCACACAGTCTTTATTCACGAGGCACAGAGAGGGACTTTTGGATGCTCTAACACACAATGCCTAGGACAGACCACCTTACAAACCCCATCAGGATTCCCCAGCATGAGAAACAGCCCTTCAGTCCAGCAAGCAGATCCTGTGAGCTGTCTGTCACCAGCTGGCTTTGTCTTTCTCCCAACTCTTAAGTTATCCACTAGACAGGAGACTATGCCTGTCTGCTCTGAGACTAATGAGCTATCTCCCCAAATGACAGGCAGAACACCCTAAGAACAGGGACTTAGTTTCACTTGCTGCCCACTCTTGGGGTTTCTATTGTTGTGGTTGCTTTGAGACAAAATACGTAGTCTATGCTGGTCTGGAACTCACTATTTAGGTCAGCGTGGATTTAAAATCCAAATCCTCCTACCTTGGCCTCCTAGGGGCCTGGGATTCCATGCATGCAGTTTCACACAGACTTTCATTCCCTATTTTATCCTAAGTGTCTGGAACAGTTTCTACCCCCAGAAACACAGCAAATATCCAGAAGGAAGCAACGCTATCTCTACAATTCTCAGAGCTCAGCTGTCAGTCAAGTCCGTCTCTAGGGAACAGGTCATTGGCCACAGCTTATATGGAGAGCCTTTTGCTTGCTTCCCCTGGGTCCTAGCACTGGCTTTCTGAGGCTGGAGCTCATGGGTTCAGCTGGAGGATCCCACAAGGCACCATCACAGTCATTCCCAGCTAGGCAAGCAGCCTCCTCAACTCCCAGTAGGTCTGGGATGCGTCTCCAGTCCCACCTCCTCCATCTTACACATATCCTGCCATCCTTCCTTACACATAGCCTATGGTGTAAAGTCACGGCAGTATTCAAAAGGTTAAAGCAGAGTGAACTGTTAATTTTAATGCTTTCTCTAAGCTTCAGTTTTAATAAGCGAAAATGATGTTCTTATTTGCAGTAAAGTGGTGTTATAAAATTCTGTCTGTCAAGCTCATTTTAAAACCATGGAAATAAATGATCTGACAAAATCAGGCCATTAGACAACTGAGGAAGAGTGATTTCCATAAAAGTAGAGGAGCTGTTCCTTAATTTCACACTTGGTAGTCTTTTGGGTCGACTAAATTTTTAAATAAGTGATAAAATTATATTAGCGCAATTGCATTTTTATAGATTTTTTTGGTCACTGTACTCTTTTTCAATCCCTTTATTTTAACTCAAACTGTTCTGCTGAAAGGTTACTTTCAACTTATGTTACCTCGTAACAATGTCTGCCCACAACACTGCCCAGGGCTCGCAAATCCTCAGACCATCCAGGCAGCGACTGGGTAAAGAGCGTGTGACAAATGGCTGAGCTGTGCACCCGCAAGACACGTGGGCTGGGGTTCCCATCCCTGGATCCACAGCAAGGCAAGGTGGTCCTGAGGTTATCTTCTGAGGCCCAGCTATTCCTCGAGTGACTAAGAACACTTGATCCTTTAACAGACTAGGAAAGAATAAGAGGACGGTGTTTTCTGGAAATCCACATCTCTCAGTTCAGCAAACATGGACGGCGGCTGTCTGTGTTCAGACCAAGTGAGAGGCTGGTCTTCGGTAGAAGACAGTGGCTCCTTCGTAATCATTCTTGTAAACTGACATCACTACACACGATGATCTTAGGAAGTTTCAAGAAGGAATCCCGGAATCCCAGGTCCCACTCAAGTTGAAATATCCTTACCGGGATGCATATGGACCAGGCCAGACCAGAGATGCAAAAGGCCTCTCACTATGTTCCTGATCTTTGGTATCGCTTCCAAAAGGACAGACGGGACAGTGACACATACCTACCTGCAATCCTGACACTCAAGAAGCAGGAAGATTTCAAGTACCAAGTAACATGGTAAGACTTTATCTCCTTAATAACAAACAAACAAGCAAACAAACAAACAGAGTTCTGCCATGTAAGATACAGCATACACTCCTGCCCTGCTCCCAGCCAACTGTTAGGCCAAAGAGCTCATGTGTTCCCTGCAAACAGCTGTGTCTTATAGGCAGAGCTCAGTGTCTGGTAGTTCTAGCTACCATGAATTTTGCTTAATGATGGACCCAGCCATCTCCCTTCCCCAGCTTACATTCTATATCTGTTCAGATCTTGCCCTGGATACACTGGGCAAGTGCAGAAAGTTAGATAAAAGGTTTCCCCAGTGGCTGCCCCTCTTCATTGAGCAGGTGTGGGTTTAGGATCCCGAGACTAGATGTATCCAGAAACGTCAGAGCTCATCCTCGGCAGGGTTGTGACCTCACGGGACCATCTCCCTTCCCACACATGGAGATAGAGGTTATTCTGCAGTCTCGCAGGGTAGTGTCTTTTACGACAGATATTCATTTCCAGATAGCCTTTCTCCATAAATATGACAACCAGCAGAAGAGAGAGATGTACACTATGGGGCTCCTTCTGTAGGCTAGTGCAGAATGCAGCATAGGTTAGAATACACACTTCTTGTTGGTTTTCCTGGGAGGAGTGTGGTGCTCACCCGAGAAGCACAGCCATAGGACAGGACTTCTGAAGTTGAGGACAGGCCTCTTCTCAGGGAAGCCCAGAGTCATCTGAAATAAGAAGAACCTTGCTAAGTTATTTTTTTTTTCCTGAGGCAGAGAGCTTGGTTGTAGAAGTGTTGGGATAACCCATTCATTTGTTTAATCTTTTGAACCAATCTTTCTTCGATACTTGCTGGATGCTAAGCCCCACACAGGCTTCCTTTCGGAGGCAGATAGGATATAAAGAGACACCCACTTTTCCCTGGCGGACCTTTCAGGATAGACTCTTAGCCCAAGGAAAAGAAAAGCAACCTGGTAACTTACAACACGTCCTCTCTGCCTCAGTCTCCCCATGGATACCCCAGCAAGCTCTGTAGTGCCTGTTGCTTTCCAGTTCTGGTGTTTCCCAGGCAGCTAGTTTAGAGATATCAGCAAAGCGTACCCCTGCCAGCTGTCACTCGGCAGGGTCGGAGTGTTTTCTGTACCCATCACTCCACATGTGTGACACAGCAGGGAGTGTCTTTGGAACTCAAAATCAAGAAGGAATGTTAAAATCCCCTGCATTTCCTGTGAGAGAGCAGGAAGTACTGAGAGGCAGTCTCACGGGTGGCCTGGGAGGGCCACTGCTGTCTCTCCCAGGAAAGAAATAAAGAAGAAGTCCAAATTAGTCATGTTGTATTACTTCTTTTTATGGCAATGCTCTCAAAGTCTGCAAATGTCAGCATGTTAATTTACTGTCACTCAGTGATATTATTCCATCCTCTCAGAAATGTGTTTCTTGCATTTTCAGTAGCACACTCCAAGTGTTCTCCATCTCAAAGTTTCTATAGATAGTGTGACTACTTTCGCTCTGACCGTTGCCAAAATGTAGCAATTCATCATTGACTGTGGCCACATATATGTTCTAAGTGGAGCTGGGGACTCGGATTTCCTGCGTACAAAGGACTGGGGGTTGGGGGGGTGGGAGAAGGCTGGGTCTTCCCTCCATTCCCCTCCATCACATCTCACCCTCCTGCCCTGCACCGTGGCTCCTCCCAAGGAACACGCAGAGATACATTTTAATAGAGGAGATTTCAGCCAATCCGTCAAGGCTGGCTTTGTATATGAACTCTGAGCCCTCCTCATCTCCCGACCCAGCCCACCCCCCAGCTCCACCGCTTTCTCCTGTGGTGGCAAACTTATTTCAAAAATTCTGATGAGACACTTTGTAAATTTTGTTATTCTGTGATGATAATAAATCATTATAGCCTTAAACACTTCTCGAGCTTGGAGCCTCAGTCACAAATTATCTTGTCATTCTGACCAAAACATTCTCCAAAAAAGCTTGACAAGTGCTAAAACCCAGAACACGAAACCATGTGTTGTTGTGAAAGCAAGATTCAGAAATGTCAATTAATTAGATTAAGAGGCTACTTTTAGCTTCACTCGTGTTGCCAAATAACCCTTAAAATATGCATAGAAGTGGAAACCTACCTCCGAGTACAGCACTTCTGTGCCGAAAAGAAGACAATGGGTTGGCCTAATGGACGGAATTATTGTATCTGTCAGTCAGCTTGGGTGGATGATCTAGAAGCCCTGCTTTTTCCACAATGTAGCTTTACGAGCTGAGTAAATGCTGGCGTTTATGAATTCAAAGAGTTTCCGTCACCCTCTCCACTTTTACCCCTTAGAAATCATGTACTTATCAAATATTCTAGCCAAGCCGTTTTCGGATGTCTCTCCTAGTAAGATAGGTTTTTTAATGTATTTCTCTCTCGTGGGTTTTTTTTTTTAATTTTACATTTGCATTTTTAAGTTCACTTTGTAAAAAAAAAATACCGTGGAGAAATTATTTAAGTGTTTTTTTATCCCTGTTTCTTGAAAAATCTTATCTTTAAATAATCTGTATCCTCAATTTTATTTATGCCATAAACCGTTCCTATATTTTAATGGTCTGTTTGCTTTAAAAGGGGTTGTTGGTTTTAATAGCTCAGTTACTATCTTTGTAAACTAAACTCCTTCTGACGAAACTCAAGCAGATCATCTCTGCCTGCGTGTGGAAGGCACATTCCAACCCCCGAAAAGGAAACTTAAGCCAAATAAATGTTCGGCACAAATTAAAATACATAAAATGAATAGTTAACTTGGACAAGACCTGATGGACGTAGCAGTTGGGCTGCGGACATGTGGGTGTTGGGAGAGCTGGCTGCCAGGCAGGGCTTCCAGAAAGAAGAATCCAAATTAAATTAATATCCTGTGACCTCCTTTGTCCATTCCTCTGGGCACACTGATTGCAGTGCTGGTACGATGCCTTCGGTGAGCAGAACTGGGAAGCCTGGGTGGCACTGGAAGGTGCTGTGAAGTTCTAGAAGAATCTAGAACTCTGGCACCTGCATGTCGCAACATTGCATCCTCCAATGCCCTCTCTCTCGGCAGGGCCGGGATGGATGCTCACCTCTGGATTCTCGCGACAATTGAAGCTGCCTTGATTCTGTTATAATCCACGCTGATTCTGGGGCAAGTTTACAAGTTATCCTCGTGGAGGAACGACCTACCCGTTTATACATGGAACTAATGGGGGAGGGGGTCTTGCGGGAAATGGAGGCGTGGTCATACACGAACGATAACAATATTGGAGGGTCTAGAGAACCCCATTCATTTGATGCTCCCACCCTCAAACCCTAATTCCCATTACTACCTGCAGCAGCAACCATGAGAAACTAGGAAATATACAAAGCCTTCACTGGTCAGGGCAAAAATGTGTAGTACCGTGCTGAGTGTGGGAGGGACAGTGGGAGGGGCTTCCTGCATGGAGCCATTTCTAACATGGAATCCTTTTGTGAGACCAAGAGACTGGAGGCGTTGATGTCTATAGCCAGCTGCCAGGTTCCTATGTCTCCCAGTTCTTGCGGATCCTCCCAGTCAATGTATTTCCCGCCCCTCTCAGCTAGTCTTCCTGTTTCTAGCCAGCAATGAGGCAATTAATGAGCTGTACAAAAGCCCTAAGTTATCTCTGGAACTAGATGGGTAATAAACACATAAATAAGTAAATAATTAAATAACTAAATAAAATAAAATGGATGAGCGAGGCATGCAGGCCCTTAGTTTCCTCAGAACAGCACAGGGTTAGAAGAAAACCTCAGGAGGGGGAGACAGCCGCTCCAGGCTCAGCTCTGCTGCTGACAGGGAGCGTCATCCCAGAAGAGTCACAACTCCCTGAGACCTCTCCCATCACAACAACAAGAACACCTTGAATAAATCCAGCCACAACACTGGGTGAAACTCAAGCTTGGGCTTTGTGGTACTTAATCTTGATTCTCGGTTTTGTGGAGATTAGTATCATCACCTTGGAAACAAGTCTCTGGGGATGTTCCTGAGGGCGTCTTTAGGTAGGAGGTAGGAGGACCCACCCTAAACATGGATAAAGTCATCCCAGGGGCTGGAGTCCTGGACTGTACAAGAAAGGAGAAAGCAGACTGAGCATAGCATTTATCTGCTCTCTGCTCCCTGACTGTAAGTACGGTGTCACCAGCTAGCTCCCTCTGCCACACCTTTGCCACTATGGCGGATGATATCCCTTAGAACTGTGAGGCTTTGCTGCTGTGGTGAATAATATCCCTTGGAACTGTGAACCAGAACATACCTTCATCCTTTAAGTTGCTCTGTCTGGCACTTCGTTGGTGCCACAAGCCCAAGAGCGCTAACACACGCAGCTTAACGCCAAGTGGTGGGTAGCACTCACCTTGTACCCCTTCACTGCCATAATTACTGTGTATTCAAAGGCTCTCTATCTAAGTCCCACCAGTTGTGGGAGCCTATTCCACCCCTATGCTAGGTAGGCAGTGCTCAACTAGTGACAACAATTGGTAGAGACATCTATGAGTCACCTTACAATGGGACCCCTTAGAGATTTCCCCCATATCATCCTGCAGATTTCCAGGGTACTGAGTTCCATTGCCTATCCTGGCACTCTATCTTCCACACAGGGTCTCTCTGAATAGCCCAAGCTGGCCTCAACCTTGTATTACTCCTGGAACTTCCTCTTCCTCCTCCTCCTCCTACTCTTCTGCTTCCTTCTCCTCCTCTTCCTCCTCTTCCTCCTCTTCTTCTTCCTCCTCTTCTTCCTCCTCTTCATCTTCCTCCTCTCCTCCTCTTCCTCCTCTTCCTCTTTGTCTCATCTTTACCATCCTCTATGTCTTTCCTCATCTTTCCTCATCCTCATTTTTGTCATAGCGTGTGTGTGTGTGTGTGTGTCCTGGTGATGGAACCCATAGTCATGCTACCTTGAGCTATATCTCCATGCCGATGGCTTGCTTCAAACTGCAAGGGAAGTTAACTTGTCCCTGTCACTTTCTTCCCCCCTTACCGAGGCTTTCGGGTCACTGACTTCCTTCTCCCCAGCCCACTTCCGAGATTTCACTTCTGGCAGGAGTCCAACCTACAAGATTAACCGGGAACAGAAGAGACCACAGCCACCCAGAGAGCTGGTGTCTGGTCTAATGTAGGCAACTACTATGCCATTCCAGCCACTACCTGTTGCATAGGTGGCATCTAGACATGCCAGGAATCTGGCTGTTGTATGAAATCTCTCAGTTCTCCAAGTCTAGCAATGAGTTAAATTTGTTTTGTTCAACTGTATGGTTCTGACTAAACACAGCCACAGGTCATAGTCAGTCCACAGACCACATTTTCAAGCCCACCAGATAAAAAGTCTCTGTTCAGATCAGTTGTCAGAAAGACAGAGGTGGAGGGTCCTCTTTTCAGGTGTATGTAATTTTCAGCCTTGTCAGGGTCTTGGGAGTAGTGACAGAAAAGACAGGAGTTATGTCCCTAGGATGCTGGCCTTATGATGTTCATTCAGATGCAATTATAGGTAGGTGTGCTGTGGGGTGTGTGTGTGTGTGTGTGTGTGTGTGTGTGTGTGTGTAAGCTCAGTATTAGCCACTCTAGGGTGTGTCTGGCCCAAAGAGGAGACTGTAGCTGGTTCATCAGGAGGACTTGTTCTTGGGGTCTGTGGTGAGTCTATACTGAGCCGTCTGATTACAATTCTCCCTACTGACTCCTGGAAAACTGTGGACATTTAACCAGGTTTACGCATATTAAGTAATATGAGCAATCCCCTGACTTGAGAACTGAGACCATGCATTGGACAAGGGACTCTTTGCATCAGTCCTTGATCCTTTGTTGTAGTGTGTGAACCTGAGCTTGGGCAGAAGTCTGTTGGGCCTAGAAGCATGTGGAACCAAGCTGAGATCAGAGTCAGTATGGTTGGTCTAGAATGAGAACCAGGTCTAGTCCTGGACGAGAAGAACCTTATCCAGGGCTCTAACCTCTGCATTGTGCCTCCAAGTTCTTTTCCTTTCAAAGCTGATGACCAAAGAAGAATAATAGTTACTAGAGAAAATAAATTAAAAGTGTACAGCAAACCTCCAAGGGAAAGCAGAGAATCACGGGAGAAAAACAGGCCAGGATGAGAACAATCCCTAGTCACACCTGTAAGTTGTTGTTGTCAGTTCCAACCCAACAAAAGTTGTTGTTGTTGGGGCCAGTTGTGGCCAAAGCCCCTTCTTTCAGGACTTCAGTTGTATGAAACAAAATTCCCTTTTTGGCTTATAACCCAGCATTGGCTCACAGCATCTTGCTGAGTATCTCTAGGTCCCCTGAGTCTGGAAAGAACCCAGTGTCGGTGGCTTTCAAGTTCTAGAAGGCAGCAGAGAGCTTGTGAATATATCCTGATATCCACCACTAAGGCCTGTGAATGATTTGGGAAGTCCAAACCCTGGCCCCATAGCCGTAAGAAAAATATGGCCAGATCCGCATATGTGTTTCTTAGTGTTTTGTCGCTATGAAAACCTATGAAGCGAACCTTTTTTCCCCCTAATTTTATTAGTTCTTTGAAATTTTCATACATACATTTTGATCATATTCACTTCTCCCTAACATTCCACCCAGATCCATTCCCTTGACCCACCCAACTAGGTATAATTTTTAAAAATCAAGTGCAATCTGTAAGGCACTTACTTACAGAAACTTCACCGGAAGGCAGTCAACCCACCAGGAGCTACACACCCGAGGAAAACTGACTCCCTCTCTCAGGAGCTCTCAGCTGCTAATAAGTCCTCAGCTAGGATTGGAACTTGCCTACCTCCACTCTCCGTGGCTACGGTGATTTTGTCTGACCTGAGCCTGCTCAGGCCTTATACATGCTGTGACAATTGGTGTGCGGTTCATATGTGCAACTGACCTGCTGTGTCCAGCAGACCCCACTTCCTTGTGACCATCCATAATCTCTGGCTCTTATATTCTTTCCACGCCCTAAGACAAACAGGTTCAAAGGTAGGAAGTTTAATTTTGCTCATGTGTTCAGTTTTAGTACATGACTAGCTGGATCTATTAGTTAGCTCTGGAATAAACATAACAATCTGTTATGGCTTGAATCTCAGATGTCCCCTCCAGGTTCATGTTTTATATAGTCGTCCCCTGGTAAGACACTATTTTGACAGACAGTGGAACCCTGAGGAAGTAGCATCTGGCCTGGGTCACTAGGGATGGGCTTTGATGGTTAAAGCCAAGCCATGTGTTCTGACCATTCTTTCTCCTCAGCCCCCCACCATGCGAACAGCTGCCACCTTGAGCTCCCATTCCCAAGATGGAGGCACTCAGCTCTGCCTTCCATGCTCTGACAGACTGAGCACCTAAAACTGTGAGCTAAGAAAAAAAATCTTTCCTATTGAAAATCCCTTCTGTTTCATATTTTGTCACCTCAACACAAGAGTAAGTTGAGCACAGAATAGGAACCATGTGTGGCTCCAGAGGCTGTGGCTCCTCATCTCATGGTGGCCAAGTGCAAACAAGCGAGTCAGGAAGAAGCCAAGACAAGGCTTCTAAGGACCCACGGTGACCTGCTTCCCCAAGTAGCCCCTGCCTTCATGCTAGCACACTATCTAACCATTGATTACATCAGAGCCTTCAGGATCCAATTACTTCACGATGATTGGGTCTTCCAGTTGGAGTCCTCAACATATGCCCCTTTTGTGGGACACTTCATATCATATACATAAGTTCCTGATAAACTTACCCCAAATGTATGCTTTGAAAGGATATTTACTCTGTGACACTAAAATTCCAGAAAACAAAACAAAACCCTAGTGATCTGGGAGTACTGGCATATGCCTGTAATCCCAGCACTTGGGAGCTGAGGCAGGAGGATTATGAGTTTGACGTCAGTGTGGACTACTTACAAAACAAAGCAAAACAAATCAGGTGTGTGATACCAGGGCAGAATAAAAGAGCTAATAGCCTTCACTAAAAGGACCACAGTAACAGCTTGTAGAAAATCCACAAAATGATCCTTGTAATGTGACAGGCTGTGACCATTGGTTCCATCATCTCTGAGCACAGCCAGGCAGAAGACTGAGTGAGCCAGCCTGCTTGCTGTTCCTACCAAGGAGAGAGTGAGTTCTCTGATGTCCCCTCTGACTAAAGTCTCTGATTTTCCCCATCCTTCATAATTTATCTCAGGGCCTTTCCCACCCAAAAGGCTCCCAATCATGGCTTGACCCTAGTAATCTCTGTTTCCTACTCAGTTTGTTCCTATTATATGTTGTTTATTATTATAAGAGAAAGCCTTTTTATGTAGACAAAAATGGGGAACTGTTGAGGTTCAGTCTCTTGTAATGCTAAATACATTGGATTGCTAAATGTAATGCTAAATCCTGGTTGCCTCAAAGACGAAAGAATCCTCACATACACCAAGTGATGCTATGTGATCTCGTTTCTTAACTTAAAACTACTGGTTGACTAAAGTTGTCTACAGCCTATAGCTGGGCAGAAGAGAGGCAGGTGAGGTTTCGGTTCCTGGGTTTGGGGTCTGAGGAATATCACAAGGTAACAAGAAGAGATAGAAAGAGAGGATATTATGGGGTAGGTGAGTCATGAAAACATGGCCGTGAGGGCTGGCTAATTGGAGTTACAAGTGACCCAGATGGAATACAGTAAGTTATAACTTAGAGTTATTGATAGGGAAGTAGATAAATAGTTTAGAGGGTAGCTATCTGCCTGGTTCTTGTATTCTAATGGCTTATCATAAATATAAAGGTTTCCTGTCTTTTATCTGGGAACTGAATGATCTAAGGGGGAGGGGTGGAAACCCCTAACTGAGATTTTAAAAATATTACAACAGTTGTTTGCTTAGGACTTGGTCCCTACTCCACTCTCAAGCTGACTTCATGCTCATTTGAGACCAGGGCCATCTTAGTTCATTTTCTTTCTGGTTCTGGGTGCCAATCCTTGGTTAGAATGCCCTCAGTATGACAGGAGGGCTCAGCATCATCCTGAGATATAGACCTCATAGTGTCCCCGACGTCTTGGGCTCACAGAAGTTCCTCAGACTTCTCTCAGGATGAAACCATGAACCTCCTTCTGGAATCACCCACAGCTAATGCCAAACAGACCATTGTGACAAAGCTCCCTACAGAACTGCAGGATCCTGAAGTTCCTTCTCAGGGAATTCGAAGGTTTATGCTCCTCCATTTTACCCCAGAGCCTTTCCCAGAATTCCTTCCACTCTCGACCTATGCTACATTCTCTACACCCAACTCGTATCTAGCACTGTTCCTCTTAGGGAATGAATACGCCTCTTTTCCAGCTTTCCAAAGTTCTTTTTGTTTTTGCAGCAGGGTCTTACGGTGATGACAGGATTGAGCAAGTAGAGGAAGCCAAGATTCCAGAGTATTTTTGTTAACTTTTTTTTTTTAAGTCATATTCAGAGCTTGACTATGTGAGTACTGGCAGTATCTGAGAGGACTATAAGGGAAAGAGGAAGAGGCGGGGTCAACGTGTATGTGGGAAGGGAAATTGTGTTGATCTCCCTCGCCTACTAAGTCTCATAGGCCCCCATCCCTTGGGCTTGGGCCAGTCCATGGATGTGCTACTTCCTGAAATGAAGAACCCGTGGTACCAGGGAGCCTGTGAAGAAGCTAGAACCCCTGGATACCCAAAGATACCCCATGATACTTATTCTCATATGGAAACAGAGAGGCCCAAATCAAGCCTCTTCCATAAAAGAGGCTCAGCCACACATGCCTGTCATCCCAGTACCTTGGAGGCTTAAAGAGGAGGATCAGAAGTTCCTGGCCAACCCGGAGTACATGAGTTCAAGGCTAACTTGGGCTACATAGAAATATCCTCTCCAACAACAATAACAACAGAGAAATCCCTTAGAGGTGGGGATTAGAAGGTTGGATTTATGCTTAGGAGTTATATTTCCAATGATTTTGCAAACAGAAGCCTAGCTGACCTTATAGGACTCAGCAAACCCTGGCCCAGTGCTTTTCACTACATCTCCAGAACCAACGATCCCTATGGGATGCAGAACCTGGATTCTTATCCCAGGATAGCTGGGAATACATAGGGAACAAAGTGAGTGTACGACAGGAAGGGAAGGATGAGGAAAGGCAAGAGTAAAAGGAAAGGCTTAGGACATGATGTCTCAATATTCCAGGTTCCAGACAGATTAGAATGTAGGGGAGGGCTTTGCTTTTCGGGGCACAGATGATTGAAAGCCCATCTTCTCTTCTTTAGTGGGAACTCTAGCCATAGACTCTCCTGGAAAGATGAGCAATCACATCTAGCCATTACCCTGTGCTATTCAGTCCACGTGACATTTCATCACAAGAGCAGAGCATCCATCCACAAGAACCCAGCTGTACAGACCCAGGTCCGAGCAGAGACAAGATGGCACAAGCTTGTGCCATCTCTAGCCATCTCAGCCATGACCAGCATCAGCTCTGCCCAGTTCTGTGGGCCCTGCAGGAGAGAACCTCCTTTCTCCTTCAGCAGCCTCATCTACTTCTTTCTGAGGGCTGTCACGGCAGCCCTTCAAACTCATTTGACTGGGTTGGAGCGCATCACACTGTCACCGGCTCAGTTTTCATTAGACGCCTGCTTCTCAGTTAGCCTAGCCAAGCAGAAGAATTCAAACACATGCACAAATTAAATCGACATCCAAACTCCACCAATATACAAAGCAATTTAAATGATATTCATTAGAGCGATGACAAGCCCTGATGAGGCTTTCAGGAACCCGGTCCTTCAGCTTCTGCCGACTCGGTTTCATGGTCACTGAGGCGGAACTCCAGCGACTGTACCTCCATTTTTTTTTTTACACTAAGAAATGGCTCCTTCCTGACACACCTATCTCATTCTCCCTCTGTACCTCTCTGGCTCTCTTGACCCAAGCTCCTTCAGTATCAGCTGTGGACACAGGTAGAGATGTGAATGGAATAGTCACAAAGACAGGACACAGCCATTAGGACTTCTTTTTCTCCATAAATGCTCCAATTAAACCAGATTTCAGCGTCTCGTAATTTCATTTCAGTTGGCCTGGGAGATCTCTAATTCACAATTATGATGGTCATAAATGTGTCCCAGGGATCTTGCTATGGGGGGAGAAAGTAGAAGTAAAGTGTTGAAATGCAGTAATTTTTAAAAACATGGCTCCCAAATTTAAAAGCGCACCTTTAAAAAAAATTTTTTTCTTATTTGTTTGTGTGCTACTGGGGCTGGAACCCAGGATATTGTGCTTGCTTTGCAAAGGGCCCACCATTACACTGCATCCCCGACCATATTTTAGTTTTGAAGAGAAAAGACTAGCCATTTTACTGCTGCCCAGGGCTACAAAGGAAGGATGCCAGAGGCTGGTGAGATCTGCAGACAGGAGAGGGCTCCCATGCCTGAGTCTCCAGCTCTGATATAGCCTTATTCATCCCCATCTAAGTAAGGACAGAGCAAGGCCATGGTTATCCTATTACATCCATAGGCTTTGGAATTTGCAGGCTAACTGATATACTCTTGGGGGTGGGTGGCAGAGAGGGGATGGGCAAAGATTGCAGACACCAATGCCTGGCACTTCTGCTTATGCTCAGGGTAAATTGTGTGTGTCCTTGGCTTCGATCAGTAATATTAGCATGTGAGAATATGACACGTACCCATTTTGGCAAAAGATTCTTAGAAATACTCAGGGACCGGAAACACACTTTTGTCACTAATACGCAAGAGGACTGGCTTTTTAAAAAAAAACACCTTGTCGATAATGGTAGATGGCAAGGTCCCCTCGTTCTAGAGCTGTGATATCCAAATGGCTGGTATACTGTAAGAACTCACTCTTGCGATTTTATTTCATTTTTACTTGAATACTCATCATATAGCTATCATCTGCTGTCTGGTGACACTGAAAACTTAGATGGTAAATGACAATGGGGCCTACCTAACTCCACTGAGCTAAGTGTGGATCTTAACATTGTAGAGGGGTCACCTTGTTGGCCATTATGGGTGATTTATTAATATATTAATTCACGGCATTATACAAAGGTTGGCGAGAGGTAGTTCTTTTGATCTACTATTAGATTTTAATTTTGGAAGTACTTGGATTCTTGGGATAGAGGTGGGGCATGGGTCCCCCAATTCCTAGCCTCTGGGAGCGGTTTTAACTAAAGCCTCCCCCTGATATCCAGTGCTGTCACTAGGCTGAGTCAGCCTTGGGCTGTCTGGGACTGACTCAACCATCATGAACTGTCAGGCAGCTAACCAACGATTTGGCACGTCCATTGTCTTGGCAAGGTGGAAAACATGGTCTCCAAATGGAAAATACTTTGGGATGGTTGCCTTTGTAACTCAGAGCCTACTCATACAGGGTTTTCTTGCTCTGAGTCGTGTGTGTGTGTGTGTGTGTGTGTGTGTGTGTGTCCTGTCAAATTCATAGGGATAAAATAAATGGAATGGAAAAAGGCAAGAAGATTCCCCTGTGGGTTTGAGGAACTCAACATGGCAATAGGGAGATTAGCAACCCCTTGCAAACAAAATCAGCACTTAATGACTATTCTGCCCTGACTCAACAATCGACATGGAGAGGCTGGTATTTTCCAGAAAGGGATGGAGCAGTGCCTGGCTGCCTACCCCCCACCCCACCCCACCCCCAGTGAATAAAAACTAGTCATCCCATGTTTTGCATAAGACCAGCAGTGCCTGGCAAAGGCAGGGACTGCATGGCGTTCTGAGCATCTTTCTGTTTGACGTTTTCTCAGATCTCCTGGAGGCCTTGAGGTGTCCAGTGATGCACATGCTCCAAAGAAGTGTGCACTTCCAGGTTGCCTTTGCCAAAGAGTACAAGTACTTCCTAATAAATCCCTAGGGAGAAAGGAGCTTAGTGTTTCTATTAACAGAAGAATACCTCTTCAGTGCAGTGAAAATGGTAATTTCTCCATTAGCTGAAAGGATAATGGCTATTATTTTAAACTTAAAGTATTTATTATTAAAGAGTGTGGTGTTGGGGTTTGCTGTTTTTATTCTTATGATTGCTTCCTATAACACTGTTGTTTCTGCTCTAAATAGTCAACAGAATAAAGCGCCATTATAGTGTTCCTGTGACTGAATTATACAGATGAATTCTAAAAAAATAAAATAAAATCATGTATTATTATGATATTATTTTGTATTAGGTAACTGGGAAGTTTCTGGAGCACTCAGTCTGCTGAGGGTAGCCTTGTTTTCCTTCCACTCCTGTGTCTTCTGTCTTCACAAAGGTTCCCTCAAGGTGGAGCTGGGCAGCTAACAGGCCTTGTTAATTTCTATATATCTTGCCATACGTAGACTTGCAGAGGCTAGGGGCAGTGAAGCCTACCAACGTGCAGCGATCTGGCTCTGAAAAGGACTCCTCTCTGGGATGCAAAGGCTCTGGCCTGATCTCCCTGCAGACTGGCCTCCTTCTGAATTCAGGACACCCTGGGGAGAAGCACCGTCCTCTATGTGTGTGTGTGTGTGTGTGTGTGTACACATACATACATACATACATATATATGTATATATATACATATATATATGTATATATGTATATATGTATATATATATATATATATACATACATATTTCTTTTGCAGAATGAAAATTGAATGGAGCTACCAGGGAGGTGAGGTGCTCACCATCAACCCTCTCAAATTTTTGTGTAAGATTTTGTTTAATTATAGAATTCTTGCTGCCTCAAATTTAAAAGATACATCCTTGATATTTTTGCTAAATGTTGACTGTGGCGAATAGCTAAGATGTGGCATATTGATTTCTTGTTGTGAATTGAGCTGTTCAAGCTCCATTTAAGATTTTCATCTTGCATGTAGCCCTGAGCACATCATAGCACCATAAATTAGTTAAATTGCACATTTATCACAAATGTTATTTTAAGATACTGCGTAAATGTGATGGCTGGAAGATATACCATAGGACTCCAGTGAGCTGAGCTTGGGCGGGTGAGGTCAGGGTCACCTGTGCACCTGTGATTAAAGCCCCCTCCCTCTGTGAATCCACTGTTCTTCCAAGAGCCACTTGTGCAGGCCTCTTTGGACACCAATCTCACCATTTACTCTCCTCTGTTCACATCAGCCATAGACTTTGTGGTCAACAGTAGACCTGGTACTCCCTTTGCATGGTCACGGGCTATGATCTGAAAGTCTTCTTGCATGTTGTCTACCCTGTTGCCAGGCAAGGGTTTGGTGGTTTTGGGGGAAAGTGGCCCACCTCCTGATGCTAAGAAGACTCTCTTTTCGCAAAAAGGTTTGCATTCAATAGCTCTCCTTACTAATACTTCCCTGGAGGTAGAATTAATTTAGGATTTCCATTAGTACCAGGAGGCTGAGTCCAAGGCACAACTGAGTGTGTAACTCACTCCCCACCTTGGCTATCCATCTCCATGTCTCCCCCCAAATTGAACAGCCCTGGTAATAATCCTGGGGGAGGGTAAGGAGGATTTCTCAGAGTGTTGGGTCCTTCTCAACTGTGAAGAGGGGGGCTCCACCATCACTCACACAAATCCCCTCTCCCTTCAAGCCACATGGGCCCTGGTGATGACGAGAGTGTTGTCAGTTTAATCTGTTAGATGCAGGACTTTGGATTCTAATAAACCGATGCTATATTTAACCTGTGAAAAATTCAAGAGTGGAAATCTGGGCTTCAGGATGCAAAGATGCAGAAGGCACAGCAAGGGGGGGGGCGGGGTCTCTGTCTCCTGAGCCAGGTTCTAGGACAGTAGCAGGTATCTTGGTAGAATATACATGTCCCTCAGCTTCCTCCAGGTAGAGGACCTTAAGAGACCTGGGCTGGCCATGCTGGAGGCAGAGCAGGGCAGACCTTGAACCCAGAGGCCAACAATTCTTCTGAGGCTGTGCCTTACCTGTGTGCCCAAGTCACAAGGCTGGAGTAGAGCCCCCATGTCACTATCTGCCAGACAACCATTTTAAACTCCAGCAGAGTTCTTTCCAAATCACAGAGAGAGAGAGATGGATTACTGAGGAAACAGAGTAGATGGCACATTTGGACTTGTCTTGACAAAAAGGGGTGGGGAGAGGGAAAAACCCGTAGGCGTGTTGCCGAACATTTTTGAAAGGGCTTAATTTAAATTTTTAATAAAAGAGTATCTTTTCTTCCTTCGAGTTGAGGTGTTTTATGTATTACATGGGTGTATCACATCTCTCATTTGTATAATTCTAGGTTAGGAGCTCCAATTCTGCCTAACTGCAAGACTAGTTTGAATATAGTAATAAAGGTATTTTACAGTTTTACATGATGTTCTCAGCATTTTGTTGGAGTGATTTGCCAGGGCCAATAAAAGCTTGTGATTATCATATAAATGCTTCCTTCCTACTCCTTTCCCTTACCCCACCCCCCACCCCCGACCCCACACCCACCAGGGATGGGTTCAGTCTCCTCCCAATCCCTCCCCACCTGGTTATCTCTGGTTGCTTCAATTTGGGAAGAAAAGATGACCCCCAAGTCTGAACACCTGGGTCCTCTCTGCTTTCTGCTTTGAAAACCTTAAGTTGCCAAGAATGAGCCATCATGTGCAGAACCTTCTAAAGATCCTTCAGCCCAGGAACACTATAGGGCATCCAGAAAGGAGACTAGAGCCACCCAGGAGAGGTATCCCGTGTGACCCGATTGAGGGTCTGACAGTGGAGACATTATTGTGACATTCCTTGCCCACAGGGGTTCTAGCCTCATGTGCGTCTCTGACTTCTTTCCAATTTTTATTTCTGAGGGGAATGCTATGCAAGCCTCCTCGATTTCTTTATAAACACCAAAGTTCACTAAAACTCCCCTGATTTACGCGCAGCCTCCAACTGCCAGCACCTGGCAGACACAGCAACCAAGTCAGTCATAAACAGATCGCATACAATTTAATTTTAATGTGCTCGTTAGTCGTAGCACATCTCAGACATAATTGTGAACGCAACACAAAATTATAGCAAAAAGACAATTTTAATGCTGCCGTAGAAAAAAAGGGTTATATGAAGAGTCACATCATGGTGTGCCATCGTCAACAACAAAACAGGGCACAGAGTGTGTCACGGTGTCTGTGGTGTTTACATGCCAATATTTTATACATAGGTTCTCATATGGTGTCAGCTGTCAGTTATTTCTGCAAATTAACTGCCAGAAATGGAGACCAGAATGGCTTGGAGAGCTGGTAACCACGGGTTACCTTTCATAAGCCTAAAGATAAAACTGCAGTGTGGGATCTTGGGAGAATAATTAGGAGGAACAAAACAAAGTTACTGATTGAAATTAAAAAAAAAAACCAGAAAGAAAAGAAAAACAAGAAAGAAAGAAAGAAAAATCCCACATTATGAACTAGCAACCGAGAGGGCTTATAAATAAGTGAAGGAAGTTGTCCCACAGAACGCCTCACGACTTTTAAGCAAAGGATTACAGTACAAACATTTTAAAGGCTTTATCAATGTTCAGGAAATACAGTACAAGTTGTTTTTTTTTTTAATCTTTTTTTTTTTCCTTTTCGAATAGACTTAACCCTTTGAGCACTGAGTTTACTTTGAGCATCCTTTAATTTCTAATAAATACCTTTAAGAACCATGTGCAAAATAGTTATGATGCCTGCCAGGGATGGATTTCCTGGCTTCAAAACAAATGATAATAGATTGCTAATAAATATGTATAATTTAAACATGAACCCTCTATCAATATAGATGTGCCGTATAGCAAAACAAACATCATACCTTGCTTTGAGATAATGCTTCTGTATATTTTATAAATGCTATCTGTGGTATTTTCTGTATAATTTACAACGTTTGCATGTAAAAAAAAAACATAAACCTTAAAAAAAAAGAAAAAGATAAGGAAATATACACTATACAGAGGCAAGGCTTGTGCCCAGAGTATAGCAGGTACATAAAACACTTGTTATAAATGCAAGAAAGGAAGGGTCATTTAACCAGTCACATTTCCCATAAGAGTTTGAAATCTATACAATATATACATCTATGTTTCAATGTGAAAATAATATTCTTTTAAATTTCAAGGCGTGTCATACCCCTGCATAAATGGAGGTTCCTAATATTCCTTATAACTAAGCTGGTAAGGAGTTTAAAAACAGAGTTTCATACATTATTATTCTTCATTATTATTTTGTTTTATTATTATCTTTTTTTTTATTAACCAAATTAATGCAAAAGTGCTTCGTAGTACTCAGAGGGCTAAAGATGAAAGGGTGGGAAATGCCAGCACACCCAAGTCTCATGGAAAAAGTGTGCCTGGTTTCCTTATAAATGCTTAATTAAACCGTCTGTTAATGCATGCAGCTCGAAGCATCGAGGGGATGCTCACAATTAAATTCCATTTACACAAAGTTCCAAACACTTAGCACTGCGTTTTAACCTTCGTTATTTTACCAGTAACAACAGCTGATAATATGCACCTCTCTATGAAACACTGTACAGTTATACCAAACAGTCCAGCCCAGACGATCCTTTGCAGTGAACATAAGAACATGTGCCAACAACAAGACAGAGGGGCTTTAAGGTGCCTTCAGCATTTTTCCTCCAGTCATTTCCGCTCTGGAGCAAACGCTACTGTTTCTCCAGCTCAGAAACGAACAGGAGGTGGTCTTCTGGCGATTTCCCGTGGGTTTTGCTAAGGTGAAGTTTAACAGCATGCTTGCTCGCAAAGGTCCGATTACAAAGCTTGCACTGATAGGTGGTCCCCAGGTCCTCCTCCGGGGAGGATGTCACCAGTTTTTCTGATGGCGACTTGGTTTGTGCTATTTGATTGTTAATCTGTTCGGTGGACAGTTTTGATAAGTCCCGTAGCCGGAAGCCCAGATGTGACTCTAGGTGACTGATGTACGTGGAAGGAGTCCTGATTTGTGATGCACAGTCGTTACAAAAGAACACAGGATGTCCAGTGTCCAAGTTCTTCAGGAACTTTGTTCCACCTGTCCTTCGAAGTTGGTATTTCACATTGGCCAGCCAATGGCTGATGGTGGTCATGGAGAGGCCGGTGAATCTAGAGATATGCATGCGCTCCTGGGGGCTCAGATCTGACATGATGTACTTCCCTTCTGATGTCTGCCGGAGGCTAGCTGCAAACTGTGCCTGCAGGATTAGCAGGTGCTGAGGATTCCAGTTTGACTGGCGGCCTTTCCTCTTCTGAGCCGGAGTCGACTCCTCGGCCTCTTCCAAGGTGGCCCCGTCAATGTCAGACTTCTCAGAGATGCTGGAAGGAGTGGAGGATTTTGACGTGTGGCTCTCTGTCAAGTTCTTCAACATATCGGATATATCTGACAAGGCATTCTCGCGCAGCGGCGAGTTTGACATGAATGATACGACGGCGGATGTCTTTGCCGTTGTCACTGTAGATGAGGAAGTTGCTGGGGATGTGGACGTGGGGGACAAAAGCCCTGAACCTAAAGAGCAAACTTTGTCACTCTTTCCTTTTGTCAAGTCTATGGGCTGGTCATTGTTGATGTGGTAGAAATAACGGTCCAGATGCTCCGCCTTCTTGGCCTGAAGGGGTGGTGGGGTGGCCACAGCTGCCTTCTCAGCCAGACTGTTGCTCATCTTAAATAGCATGCTCATGGGGTCCAGTGCAGGCAGGGAGGGCTTGGCGGCCTTGCCCAGGTGGATGTTCATGACTGACTGCAGGGCACTCAGGGGGTTCACAAAAGGCTGCTCTGGTGGGTGGTCCGTGATAATGGCTGTGCTGCCACTGAGTCCTCCGCTCAGGGGCTTCACCAGCTCCTTGCCATTCTCCACCGGCTCTGCGGAGGGGCTCACCTCCTTGCACACATCTCTTGGTGGGCTGGGGCTGTTCTCCTGGCTTTTGAAGCCACCGTCACTGGAGGCCTCCATCTTAATGGGCTCGCTCTGCTCGCTGCTGCATGGGGACGGTGTGGCCCGCTTGGGTGGTGACAGCTTGCCCTCGGGCTCTTTCATTTTCTCCTCAACTTTGGCAACTTTCTCAGTGACTTTTTTCACCAGTTCCTCCATAGCGTGAAAGTTTGTCTTGGGCATGGGGGAGGTCTGGCTGCTGGGGGGAGAGACCAGGGTCTGGGTTTTTGTGGGAGACACAATCTCGCTGTTGCCAAACATAGGTTTCAGGGGTGTGCTCTTCCCCGAGGAACCCAGAGACAACTTCATCATGTTGGGGAGCTGGTAGGCAGCGTGGATGCTGGGATAGCCGCCCCAGCTGGGAGTGCCATTCTGAGCCTTGTTGATGGCAGATGTTACTGTGTTCTCCAGGGATTTAAGGATATCTAGTCCCCCTTTAGGGCTCTCTTCTAAGTCGTTTTCAGTCAAGTAGTGGTACTTGGAAGAAATGTCATATTTCTCCTCCTCCTCACTGGTCTTCTCTTTCTCCTTGGGTTTCTCATCCAGGACCGCTTTCTCCTTGTCTACTTCCTTTTTGATCTCCACGGTCAGCTTCGGGGAGACACTCGCCGGTGTACTGGAGGGAGACGTGAACGTGGTGGCTGCCAGTGGCACAGACTGCACCTTCTCATCCAGCAAGGTGGTGGTGATGGTGGGCGTGACCGGCGTCTCCATGATGGGCTTCCCCTTCTTCATGGCTGAGTTTGTGACCTTGATAAAGTGGCCGGTGACCATCATGTGTGCCGTGAGCTCCTGGAGAGTGTCGTGGGAGCTGCCGCACTCCATGCACTTGAGGATCTGAGACTTTCGGGCCTCGAAGTGCCACGCATAGCTGGCCCCATTCTGGTGGCCGTACCGGTTATTTGGTGTGATGTAAGGGTTGGAGTTCTTCTGCAGAGCATCGCTGGCATCAGACAGGGTGGCTTTAGGGGTTCCACCTGTGGAATCAGGGGAGCTAGGCAGCTCCAGCTCCAGAGAGGGTTTCTTCCGAGCAGCAGGGATGATTTTGGCTGCAACGGGTGTGACAGGTTCCTTGAGAGGCACTTTTTGGTAGTGTTTAGTTTTGATCATATGGACACTCAGGTCTTGGAGGGACTCAAAGGAGTGGCCACAGTACATGCACTTTAGCACCTTCTGAGCATCCTCCTTCCCCTCCATCTCCAACAAAGACCGTTTGCGAGGCTTGGACCAGCGCTTGGGGTTGTTGTTGTCGGTCTCGTGGTTGTCATCGCGATAGTGACCAGTCTCATTCATGTGCACCGTCAGCTCTACCAGGGTGTCATAGGCGGCGCTACAGTCTTTGCAACGGAACTTGCTGGCCCCGGTGAAGATGGAGCCATACAGCTTGCTGCTCTGGCGGTACAGCTGCACGGTGCTGAACAGGCTGGGCTCAGGTAGCATTCGGTTCTGGGACACCTGCTGTAGGGTCTTCGCCATGGCACTCTGGTGCCAGTCAAAGCTCCCGCTGCCACAGCTGCTGCTGCTGCTACTGCTGCTGCTGCTGCTGCCACCGCCATTGTTCTCAGAGGAGGGCTGGTGCAGGTTCAGGTTGAGGTTGGACCAATAGGAATTAGACAGGAAGTTGTTGTACACAGCCTTCATCTGCTCCAGGCTATCCGACACAGTGGTGTCTTCCAGGGGCACCTGGACCTCCTTGGTCTCCTCTTCATTCTTGATGGAACTACTTTCAAAGTCAGCCATCCGGTCACTGGTCTCACTGATGTGAGATTCGCTGTCCATTTCATGGCTGGAAAACTCAGCGGCTGGTGAGTTCTGGTAGCTAGGGCAGGCCTTATTGAGTTCCTTCTCTGGACACATGTATTTGGCTGAGGGTTCTCCATCAGCTGCTTGCCCTTCCGGTTCTATGTCATCTTCTACCAAGGCAGCTGCCTTTAACTCATCGGAAACATAGGCTGCCATGATCACAGATGAGAACAAAGAAGAAGAGGAGAGAAAGAAAGAAAGAAAAAAAAGAACGTTAATAAATAAGTGTGGATCGTACCTAGAATACGTTCTTGACTCTTGGGAAGGTGGCAAATGAGATGGGTACATTTATTTGTAAAATTAAATAGTTAAAATGTGATGTTTCTTCGGAGCAAAAAAAAAAAAAATTCTGCTCTTCAAACATAATTTGCCACCTTATTCTTCTCAAGGGGCAACAGCTTGAAATTAAAACTAAATTTGAAATTAATGAAGCACATTCTGGAGGTGGCATTCACTTCTAAAGTAATAAATTACTTGTATCAACCTCAGAGACAGCAGTTCCTGTCTGTCAATTAATATGTCTTATGCTTCTCCTACCTCTAATGCATTCCTTAACAGACAGACTCACAATTTAAATTAAGCAAGCAGTTTTTTTTTTTTACTCATTACATTTTTGAGGCTCAGTCTTTAATAAATATAAAGTACAAAAACATCAATAAGATTTTCACCTGGTTTAAAAAAAAAAAGTTCGTCAATTATAATAAATTAAAACCAAAGATTGCGGGTTTTTTTTTTCTCTCCTTCTTTTCTTCTTCCTAGAAAAGTAGCTCTTTAAAGAAAAGGAAAAAAAAGCCCAGGGTAAGCTTCGTACCAAGGACAGGGGCCTGAAGTATTCTGAACAGGGACCAAAGATGGGGAGTGCTACCAGCCACCACAGGCCCTGTCCCCCACATGCTTAGCCTCCCTCCCACCTGCATACACCACCGTGTGGAATTATATCAGAACAGGTTCAGGAAAATTGGTATTCGGAGCTCACTCCTGCTGTATAAATATATACAAGACCTGCTGGTGGACCTTACAAATGTCAAAGTGTTTGCTCTTTAGACTACTTTGTCAATATTTTCTCAGCACAGGCTCCACGGGTATCCTACAGGGATTCTGTCTTTTTGGAGGCCTTGTACTGGGGATGGAAACCCAGCAGGCATTCCTGAGCAGGTGGACGGCAGGGCTCAGCAGATGGGAGTTCTAGAAGAACCCCCCAACCCTTCGGGAGGCACAGAGCATGGGGAACACACCTGCGTAATGGGACACTAGGTACTATTTTTCCAACCTCTGGGTATTCTACACCTTGGCGGTCTAATCTATGCTGTGGTGTGACCAACTCTGCGTGAGCAACAGCTTCAAGTTAAGGGAGAAAGGGGTTCAGGAGGGTGATTTCTTTTTCCTGTCAGGATCTAAAGTGGACATAGGGTGTATCCCGTGCACTTGCAATTCCTGCTCTGGGGAGGAAGAGGCAGCAGGGTGGTCTTAAGGCTAGCCTGGTCTACCTAGTGAGTTCCAGGCCATCAGCCACGGCTACATGACAAAACCTTTTACAAGTTGGTTCCAAAAGGCCAAGGGTGACTATATAGGGTGACAGGAAGATGGCACATGTAATTGCTAGGCTGATTTGAGAGAGAGAGAGAGAGAGAGAGAGAGAGAGAGAGAGAGAGAGATTAGAAGAGGGGGATGTCTCATTTGTAGAATTCAATAGGTGAGGAGATTTGCTCCAGGTGAGTTTCATATCAGAAAAATAAAGTTTAAGAGAATGGAAATGATTCTTTTTAAACCATAGAGCTACTCCCCACACCCCAATTCCATCAGCATCCTTCCTATACTGCTGTCAAATTTACATTTTGTTCCGAGCGCCACAATTTCTGAGCTGAACTGCAAGGGAGGCAACATGTGATCTCGGGTGGGAACCACAACCCAGTTTTGAGAAAGGGGCACTTCTCTTTTATCTGTGACGCAGGAAGCAAGCACCTTGCACGTGAGCCACAGGACCCCCTTTAGAAACGTGCGGAAGAGCTGGGAGTAGCTGTCTACACCTGTCATCAATCCTGGCACTGAGGAGACTCGGGAAAGGAGATCGGGAGTTTCAGGCCAGGTTGGATCACATAGGGAGATCTGTATCAAAAAGAAAACAGGGAGAAGAAATTGCCAGAAGTGTGCTGCTGTGGTGTGCCACACTGCGCTATGCTTTGGTGAGCCTGGAGTTGAAGGCCAGGAAAGAGCAGTAACTATCTCCCTCATAATACTCCCCAGTTTGCAGGACATTCTAAAAATCTTCACTCACAAACGGCTCCAGAGAGCCAACCTGGAGAGAGGTTGGTGGGAGTCAGGTGACCAAGTGTCCCTAATTTGCCTGGACTTATCCTGGCTTAAGACTCCCCATCTCTCAGGCATCCACACCTACTGGGGCAAATTGAAGAGGGCTGTTTACACAGCCCAGTGGTGGTTGGGCACTGAGTGGGTTTGCAGTTGATTTTACACTCCTTTCAGAGGGCAGCTAAAAAGGGTACGCTAGGTTTGGGTCTCTGGAAACTCACTGGGTGGCCCCAAGCACCAGAGAAGGACTCTACTGCACAAACTGGGATAAGAAAGACACATGGTCTGTGTTGCTGTCAGAGAACTAAGGGTAAGCTGGGGCCCCCACACAAACAAGGGCAGATGCTGTGCTGACCTGAATGGGAATGTCCTTGACACACTAATGTGTTTTCAAAACTTGGTCCTCTGCTACTGCTCCTGTTTAACTGAGTTGTGACCTAGCTCTGACCTGAGACCTAGTCAGCTGAGTAGGTTGCTGGGATGAGGTTTTGAAGGTTTCTGGCCTGAGCACTCTGCTTCCTGCCTGGCAATCCGTGACCAGGTTCTTTACATTATTACCACTGTAATAAGACAGCAATCCTCTGAAACTGGGAACCAAAATAAATGCTTCTTCCCTTAAATTGCTTATGCTGGGAATCCTGTCCCAAACATTGCGGAAAGAAATGAATAGCGCAATCCAAGTCCTTGTCTCGTGGATAGGCACCTCAGAGCCACAACCTGAAGCCCAAACACCACACATTGACCCATTGGCTTAGCTTGTACAGAATCAAGAGTGGGAGAGGAATACATCTACAGACAATAGACACCATAAGACATCAGGGAACCAGAAGTCGACAGTGGACACAGGAGTGACTATAGTAGCAAGATGATGTAGAGAAAATGAAAGCACAAGGCTAAGAACTGGAATGTTGATCTGTCTTTCTGGTATATTAGCAAGCATAGTCTCCAAAAATCGTATCTGGGGTTGAAAAGACAGTTTAAGATGGGTTAAAAATACTGCCTTTGAAGAGGACCTGAGTTCAGTTCCTGGTACCCATAGCAGGCAACTCAGAACCACCTGGAACTCCATCTCCAGAGGATCCAGACATCCGTCTTCTGTGGGTATCTGCGCACGTGCACACACACACACACACACACACACACACACACACACGTGCACATACATATACATAATTAAAAAATAAAACCTTACACTTGATCTAGTGCAGTTTTTCCTTTGTGCTGGGAATTATTAAACCCAGGGTCTTGTATATCAGGTAAAAATCACTCTACTTAAAAAAAAAAAAGCTGTATTTACTTTTTTTATGTGTATGAGTGTTTTTGTCTACATGTATGTCTATATGTGTCTTGTGCCTGTGGAAACCTGAAGAGGGTATTGGATCCATTAGAACTGGAGTTATGGGTGGCTGTGGGCTGAGAGTTGAATCCGGGACCTACAGAAGCAGCCAGTGTTCTTATGGCCAGTGGAACTGGAGTTATGAGTAGCTGTCAACTGAGAATTGAATCTGGGTCCTCTAGAAGAGCAGCCAGTGCTCTTCACGGGTGATCCATCTTTCCAGTCTTTTCTTCATTTTGGTTTTTTTGTTTTTGTTTGTTTGTACTAAGCTAGAGTCTTGCTATGTAGCCCAAGCTGCCTCCCACTCAGGATCCCCAGCCTCCTCCATGTTGGAATTTCAAGCTTGTACCACTACGCCATGCCTTAGTCTTTTCTTCTTGTATGGAATCAAACTCGAAAAGTCTCTGGTTACACACAAGAATTATTTCTAGATCCTAGGACAGTAAATACCCTGGATGCAGTAAGTCAGGAGAGGACACGGGTGGCTTCAGTCACGGTGTGGGTTGGTTGGTGGCTTCAGTCACGGTGCGGGTTGCCAGGTTCTCATGCTGGTGTCGTTCGTCCCTGTCCCCAACAGCAGTGACAACTTTGACTCTTCTATTGCTGTTTAACCTTATGCATATCCTTATCTGAATTCTTGCAAACCGGTCTGGTCTTGGTCACACAGTAGGCCAGCATTAGACACTCACTGTCTCATTTGGGATGCGGTTAGCCTGAGGTCCCTGGTGGCTGCACAGAGTGGTTTTAACAGTCCGATTACAGGATTGAATCTACCTCTGCCTCCTCCCATCCCAGCCTAGTGCAGACACCAAAATGTCTCCCTCCCCATTCCATACCCTTCAATCTAGTATAAACAGAAGCCACTGAGACTGTTATAACACAGCTGACTGCTAACATCACTTACCTGGAGAGCACCCTCAAGACTCTCCACTTGCTTCAGACAAAAGCCCTAAATCCTCAGAGTACACCCAACTCCCACCCTCTTCTGCTCCAGTTTCCTTCCAGCTCTTCTGGGCCTCTAAGATGTGACAGATCTCTCATTCCTAACTCCCTGCTACTGTCCCCCAAGCTGGAGGCTAGAAGCACATGCTGTGGGGTCCTCTCCTCAGGACCACAGGTGGAAGCCCATTTCTGGGTGTATGTGGGGGAGAGAAAGAAGCAGCTTTTGTCCCTTTAGTTCTCACTGACGTCACTGGCCTGTAGCCAGGTGCTAACTAAATGGCATCTCCATGTGGTCAGGACAAAGCCAAAGCATCCCAAACTCCCCGCCCCAGTGTCTAGCTACACTAGTCAGTTTTCTGTTACTTAACAAAATACCCAAGACAAGCTAATATAAAAAAGGGATGTAGTCGGTTCACAGGTTTGGAAGCCTCAGATCTAAGCTGCCAAGTGCTGGCTTTGTGAGGATTTCATGACATATAACCAACCTCTATGTGGAGGAAAATGCCACATCTTACATGTCAGGAGAGCCCACAGGCTAATACAAGATCCATGAGAGCTACCTTAATTTGGTCTGAGGGCCTCCCTCTAGCCCACATCTTAGGGGTCCCACCACTTCTCATATCATCCCACGAGGAATCAAGTGTCAAACTACAAATCTCTGGTGGACACCTTCAAATCACTTGGTAACCATGGCTCAGGTTCACAGCGGCCAGTCAACCTACATCCAAAGGAGGCAGGAGTGAACATCATGGCTGACTTCTTCTGACATCCTCTACAGCTGACTCATTCGGCTGGGTCCAGATTCAAGTCTGTCCTAGGATGGAGATGTGCTAAGGATGTGTGGCTAAATCCTTTCTGGATCTGCTCTCTGTGTGTGACTGGCACGGACGCATCGCCGTGCCTTCCTGTCCTATGGATAAGACTGAACTGTGCATCCAGAGCCAACAGAAGATGCAGATGGACTGTGGTGGGGGAGAGACTTCCATCCCATCCACCCGCTGCTGTACAAGAAACATAGAAAAAGTTAGGAGTGTGCAGAGACTTACAAATGAGGGTGGACTCGGGGTGGGGTACCAGCATATTGGTTTTTTTCCCCAAGTGATTTGGTCAAGAGTCTCTCTTTATGAGGGTAGGCAAGCCACCATGCCTGCTTCCTGACCTATATCTAACCCCTACTCACTCTCTTCCGCAAGCAAATACACAGTGTGAAGAGACACACGGTGCTTGAGGGCTAGGTTAGATGGTGGGGTGAACAGTAGAACCCAACCAAGCAGAACCAAACGAGACATAGATAGGTAAATGAACATTCCTGAGAAAGAGGCTTAGAAACGTATCTTTTAAAACTATAATTACCCAACACTCCTGGAAGGGCAAGCTACCAAGGAAACAATGACCCCAGCCTACTAAGTGCACCGGTCAGAAGGATCTCACGTTCCTTGCCTCTGGTTTTTCCAAAGGTCGGGGGAAGATATAAAACAATCTTTGGGCTCTCTCTCTCTCTCTTTCTCTCTCTCTCTTTTTTTTTTTTAGCAAACAGACAGACAGACACCCCTCCCTCATTTTCAAATGATTACACTGAGCCATTTCCCATTTCTGACCCCAAGACCCTCTCACCCTGGGTCTGGATGTGAAAAGGCGGGCCCCAACGTGAAAGTGCACTGAAATGCAGAGCAGAATATTTCCAATAGGATCCCACACCTTCCCCTCCAACCCTCTCAACCATATGTATCGTCCTTGGCTAAGCTCCACCTCTAGGTAAGGAGGAAATTAATGTGTTTTATACAAATATAAATAGCAAGCAGAGGAACACGGGAACGTCTTTCTTGAGGAAGTGGAAATTACCTCATCACACTGTTAGTGAGCTCTCCCCCAAGATGAAAAGGCAAAAGCTTGGATCTGGGCACTCAGAACACAGAGGCTGTGGGCGGGGAGAAGGAGTACGGCTGGGAAGAAAGGGACTAGATCTACCATGTTCCTAGAGACAATTACAAGTCACCCTGTACGTGTGAGCATATTTAGGGCTAAAATAAAGGTTGTGGAGTTGGAACTCTAGGAACTGGAACTGGATACAGTACTTTATAGACTCCCTTCCCATAGCTGCTTAGTAAAGGGAAAACCAGAGAGCAAGGTTCGTTGTATGTTTAGACTGCATCTGCCCCACATCATTGCCCAGGCCCAGTAACAAGGAGGCAAGGGCGGGACTCGGGGTCAGTACCTTGAGAAGGCAAAGAGGTAGAAAGGAATTCTCAGAGATGTAGCTATGCTAGCCTGAACAAAGATGGCGTTCTCGTATCCAGTGAGGGTGAAGCAGGCCACAGCAGCCTTAGCAACCCTCTACTGTGATCACACTGGAGACATGGAACTGTCCAGAAGATGCCAGGGACATTGCCTAAAGTTGGACAGCTGTTGGGCTCTCCAGGACTCATACACAGCACAAGTCCGTGTCAAAGATCATGAATCCAACTTAACGCCAATGTCAAAGCCTCCGGGGGGGTCTCTAAGTCCTCCCACTGTTACAGAATTGTGAAAGGACAAGAAAAGACGCCAACAGCATCAGGAGGTGTCTGAATCACTACTGACTGCCAACAGGGACACCTCTCCCAAGGGCTCCCATCAGAGCAGAGCTCCAGGAAATACATGAGAGAACTGTTCAAGAGCTGGGACCATGGAGAGGAGCAGCCGCCACCACGCCTGCCATCTCTACGTTGCATTTTCTTCTATGAAGCTACGCCAAGTCACAGCTGTGGAAGGCTGGCTCTTGGTGCCTTCACTGCCCCAGGCTGGTCATGTGGCTGCCGTCTATAGTCTCTGAGGTGCAGATTCTTCATCATGAACAAGAAAAAGCAAGCAGAGTAAGCAGAATATTGGCCAAAGTCATCTCCTGGGTCCTACCAAAGATGCCATGATGCATGAACTTAGCAAAAAACCTAGGTGCTTTTCCAAGCTAAAGGGTCTCTTCAAATTCGGGTGTACAGACTACCCAGGGGTTTGCTTTCTGTGGAAGTGTCAGACTAACTCTGAGCTCAGCATTCTCCTGTAGAGCCTTGACTGAGACTCTCTCAAAGTCACTCATCAGGCCTTAATGCCTTTTAAGGGAAGCTATAGCCTTAAGATGGAGGCCTTGGAGAAAAAAAGGCAGAAGAACGAAAGGACAAGGAAGGAAGCATCCAACCCAACACATGTTCTCCAGTGACTCCAGCCCCAATCTGTGGTACTTCTAAGGAGGAAAGAGCCATAGCCCTGACCAGGCTCAACTCTACCCAACAGCAACACTGCTTGGAAATCACCAAAGAATGTCCAGTGCTGCTGCCTTAGTTGGGGATCAGTCTGTGATTCAAGAAGCCACTTTGGATAACTGGACCCCACTGGCTGCCAGTTAGGCTATGTCCTGCAAGCTCAGTCCAGTCTTGTCAGCTCAGCTCCTACGCTAAGTCCTCTCTCTCTCTCTCTCTCTCTCTCTCTCTCTCTCTCTCTCTCTCTCTCTTTCTCTCTCTCTCTGTGTGTGTATGTATGTGTATGTGTGTGTGTGTGTGTGTCCGGGAATTAAGAGATGGGGGAGGTTCAGGGGGTTGCAGGAAGTGGGGAGGGAGACCCAAGTCCTCAGAAATTCCTACCTAAATCTAACCAGGAAAACTCAGATGGACAGACAGACTTGATGTGAGAATTTCTGCCTTGTGACGACTGCATAGGTAAATACAGGAGGCTGTATGCCCTCTGGGATTTTTGGCTTGTTTGTTGTTACTGATTTGAAACAATGTTTTTCTGTGTAGCCCTGGCTATTCTGGAACTTCCTCTGTAGCCCAGGCTTACCTCGAACTCACAGGGATCCACCTGCCTCTGCCTCCCGAGTACTGGGACTAAAGGCATGTGCTACTGTCACCCAACACTCTGGATTATTCTTACATGGGGCTCTACAAAGGGCTTCATGATGACTCCTCAGGAATCACAGAATTTACTGTATCTGTTGCAGGCTGATTTGGGACTCAAGAACACTCCTTAGATGTCCGATGAGTCAAGATCCATAGCTTTAGAGGTATGAAGAGGTGAAAGCAAGCAATTAGTGCTAGGTTGTCACTGAACAAACACTGACCCCACCCCTGCCCCCAGCATCCCCAGGCTGTGACACTCAAGACAGAGATCTATTCTGTCTGCTGATTGGTAGAGAGATCAAATCATCAAGACGGGAAGGGAGTGGGGCCGGGGGCATGGTTCAGTGGCAGAGCTCCTGCCTAGAATCCCCCAGTGAGGGGCTGGGGCGTGGCTCAGTGGTAGAGGCCCTGCCTAGAATCCCCCAGTGAGGGGCTGGGGGCGTGGCTCAGTGGTAGAGGCCCTGCCTAGAATCCCCAAGTGAGGGGCTGGGGGTGTGGCTCAGTGGTAGAGCCCCTGCCTAGAATCCCCCAGTGAGGGGCTGGGGGCGTGGCTCAGCGGTAGAGCCCCTGCCTAGAATATTCCTGTGAGGGGTTGGGAGTGTGAATCAGTGGTAGAATTTTTACCCAGGATTTACCAATAAGGGATTAGTAGCATGGTTCAGTGGTTAGAGAGCTTTCCTAGTACACAGGAATCCCTAGAACTGGGGCGGCGGGGGTGGGGGGGAATAAAGAATAAAGAAACGGCAAAAAGAAATGGAAGGATGTAACAGAAGTGGGCCTGGCTGCACAGGTCTTTAATAACATCAAGGGAAGGAGTCTACACGGTGGCCATTTGCCTGGTTACTAAATATGCAACAGGGAGAGAAAAACAAACGGTTCTAGAGAATGAGAGCTTATGCACGGGACCCAGGAGATCAGAGTTCAACAGAGACTGCAGGTGTTCTCTGTCCATCCGCCTGGACACTGAGAGTCACATAAAGGCATCTAGAAGCTGTTACGAAGTCATGGCCACTGAAGGCCAAGGGAAGACATCTGGAGGACCAGGGCCCTTGCAAGCATCGCCACTGCATATGGAGGATCCCAGAAAACAAGAGAAAATCCCAACGTCCCAAGGGAAGGTCATGGTCTGATGTTACAGGAAAGGGCACATGGCTGAGTTATATGGGAGAGGCCTTCTCCAGAAGGCTGGGCACACTGGGATGACAACCTCCCTTAGATTGATGGTTTTCCCCACTAGCAAGGTCAGGAATATTAATTTTGTACATGTTAATTTGATGTAATGTGCACAGAGAAGGAAGGCTCATTCGGTTGGGGACCACCGTGTTAACAGAACAGGGCTGCTTCCAGGCCAAGAAAATCAGAGCATCAGTTGATTGGCAGGAAAAGGTGGTGTGTATAAGGCCATGTCACTCTGGCACAGCCAGGGTTGACAGGAGGTTATTGCAGACATTACAGTCTGCTGCTGCTTAGTGGAGCAGGGACAGTTCTGCTCTGAAGACACCCTCCCATGGGGTGAGAATCCCCTGCAGCTCCAGAGACTCAGCATCCACACCAGGAGCTGCTTCTCCAGATGTGGCAGAAAACAAGCGGCCAGTTCCTAGGTACCTCCAGATCATCTATGTCAGCAAACCTCAGAGACACCTGCACGTGTGTCTGCTGACTGAACACTTCTCACAGCACCAAGTCAGGGAATCGGCCTAGGCGCCTGCCACAGATGTGTGGAGAAAGGAAATGTGGGGCATATACAGAGTGGAGTATTACTCGGCCACAAAGGAGATTACATCATTTTCAGGAAGGTATATGGAACCAGAGATCACCGTGTTAAGTGATATAAGCCAGACTCAGAAAAACAAATACTGCACGCTTTCTTTCTAATGTGGACTCTAGATTGTAAGAGGGGAAGACAAAGAAGAAAGTAGAAGACGAATAATTAGGGAAGAGGAGAGTGACCAGTAGGAATAGGGGAGGATGGACATGATGAGAGTACATTATATAGATGTGAAAATATTACAGAGAAATCCACTATTTTGGATAATTAATGTACATTAAGATCGCTGATGATAATATTTCAGTGAGAAAGTAGGAGCTGCAGAATCGCATACAGGACTCCCACACGTCAGGCGTGTGTCTCTAATTCCTGCTCAGTGACAGCATCAGCAATTCCTATCCAGAGTTCCCTCTCCTCCTAAGACAGAGGACTAGGAGAAAGAGGGGGCCAGGCAGCTGGGAGGTTCTCTAAGATCTAAAAGGGAAGGCAACCTCCCTGCCTCAAGAAGAGGTGGGAATCTTCCATGTGCTTCTGCAAGGGGTACTCCATTAGAGTCCTGACACCTACCCCGTGCAAAGAAAACCTCACATGGCAAAAGCAACTGACTACCTCCGACAAATCTTTAGATGATAAACAGTGAGTGAATGCCCAACTTAGGGACCATCTGAACGACCTTTGACCTTAGCATCAAGCCCATACGCTATCTGGGCATCTAACCAACAGTGGTGTTTAAGGACGTTTGGCTCTCTAAGGTGTCCGTCTCCTTCCCTCTGTCCCACGGTAGCATTTTAATACACCTAACAGAGCAGAGCCAGGATGTAACCAGCCTATACCGGGGGAGGGTCTGGTTGATGCCATTTGGTTAAATCTGTTGGCCAATGATGGTCTACCAGCTTATTCAATGACTGACGTTGGGATAGGCTGTGGCAAGAGTAAAACCAGAACTACAAGCCTTCAGTCCTGTATCTTTCTCCCCCTTACTCTACAAGGAAAGAGGTGAATCCCAGCATGTGGTAGAGTCAAGCACTTTGGGCAACTCCCTACGAAGAAAGAAAGAATTCTCTCATCTTTGACTGAAACAGGGTGGATTTTCACGGATGGATGTTTGTACTTTTGCTGAGCACAGAGTGGCCACCACTAATCAAGATTCTGTGTCCCTCGCACCTGCAGTTGGCACACGGGAGCCTGTAGAGGAAAAGCAGAGTACGTGACTGGTCTTCAATAAGGCTGCTTAACTGTGGTCTTCAGTAAGGCTGCTCGACTGTCTACACACTTGACAGTCTGAAATCTCAAGAGAAGAACAGGGGATAACTAAGCAATGGCTTGGGGAACTGGGGTTCAGTCCTTAAAACGGACATTTTCAAAGCGGTCATACGTGTATAGTTCAGTTCTCACTCGGACTCGCTGGTTTTTCTCCCTAACATTTAAATGAGTTGTGTCTTAAACAAAAAAAAAAAAGATAAATGGATGGCTATAGAATCAAGCTGGAATTAAGATTTACATGGAAAATAAAGCAACCGATGTACAAAACATCATTTGTCTATTTTCACATTCACTAGCCCATTCCTCATCTGCATTCATTCATTCATTCATTCATTTATTCATCAATCCATCTATCTATTCATCATCTGTTGGTCCTATTTATCTGCCCATCTGTCCATCCATCCATCCATCTACCCACCTACCCATCCATCCATCCACCCACCCACCCATCCATCCATCCATCCATCCAACATGTAACGGACATAATTAAATATTGCACAAGCTTAGATTATAAATCTACTTAAGTGAATGAGTCAGTCACAGCCTTCATTTCTTTACATCATCAAGATGGTCTTTGTTACACAGAGTTCAGGGCTATTAAGGAGTCTCCGGATCACCACAAACGTCTTAGCCTGACATTCAGAGCCTCATATAATCAAGCTCTTAGTTACCTTTTAGCATTTTTCTTTTTCTTTTCTCCTAGGGCTGGCACAAAGAGCCGTGTGCATATTAGACAGGTGTTCTACCACTGAGCCACGCCCACAGGCCCTCGATCTAGGTAAGTGCTCTACCACTGAGCCATGCCCACAGGCCCTCGATCTAGGTAAGTGCTCTACCACTGAGCCACGCCCACAGGCCCTCGATCTAGGTAAGTGCTCTACCACTGAGCCTCCTACTCAGCCCCTCCTTAGGGGGGATTCTAGGCAGTGGCTGAGCTATCAACACCGTCATCTTCCAATGTTTGCCTTCCACTGCCCAAGTCCACAAACTCATGCTACACTCTCATGATGTTCCACGGTCTGGCCTTGACTTACGCTTGTTTCCTCCATTTTACGTAGGATGTTGATCTTTACATATCCTCCTGTCTACCTGCCCTCCAAGATTCAGATCACTCCACACACCCCAGAGAGACACTTCTCCCATCCCTGAACGTGACCTTCTTTCATTTCAGGGATGTCTCGACGCATGGGACATCTTCTCTACACTCTAAATTCTGGTGAAATAAGGAATTTATCAGCATAAGTTTTGTGCATCTATCTCTTTTGGTACTGACCTCTCAGAGAGCTCTACAGCACCTGGCCAAGGGCACGAACTGCACCTCTCTCCACACAAGAACTTCTTATGTCTGTGCTCTCCTCGTCACCTGGCATTCTAACCATCCTTGGTGACTTCAGGTGGATTTCGGATAGTTCTGTTGATGGTGCTTAATTAAAGACTTGCCATGAGTCAAGGTCACCTCAGGCAGAAGTGACTACTAACTTCCCGGACAACTATTGAGTGTCTAGATAGAGGATCCAGGAGTGAGACAAACAAATCCAGTTTTTCTTCTTGGCCACTTAGTTCCCACCAATAACGACTCTGAGACTAATTATTTATTAATAAATGCCTAGGCCATGAGCTTTGGTTCATTCCCCGACCATCTTGTAACTTATTTAACTCATTCAAACTATTCTATGTCTTCCACATGGTTAGTTACCTCTCCTCAGCTTCGTGTGTTCAAGTCTGAGCGAACTTCCTCTTTATTCCCTGCTGCTTCACATCCGCCTCCTCAGTGATCCAGCTAAAATCTCTCCTTTAGTCTATCCTGAGTTCCTCTACCTGCTGGTTTTACATCCTTCTTCCCCACCCCCACCCCACCCCGGCATTCCCAGGCAAATCTCTTACACTGCTGACTATTTCCCAGAATCCTCTCTCTCTAGTCAATGTCCCACCTCTTACTTCCTGCCTCAGCTTATTGGCCACAAGTTTTTTTATTGACAGGTGAAACTTATAAGAGATTCCCTCTACACAGGCATACCCATTCCCTGCTGAAAAATCTCTTCAGGGGCTCTGCTCCCATTTTGCAGAGCAGAAAACCAAGGATACAAGTGTATCTCAAGAGTCCACGTGTTATAACCAGATGAAAACTCTGAAGAGAATGTACTTATTATGACTCCAGAGGAGCTTGGCCTAATTTTTACTTACTTAATAAAATGAGTATCTACAAACCGGTATATAAATAAGATCCACTGGTTGGTCCACTACAGTGTTTTTTTCCTACCCTGTCTTATAAATTTATATCAATATTTATTTAATATGAGTTGAGCATTTCCTAACTCGAGAACCTTCCATACTTTATGGTGAGGTGAGGGAGAAAAAAAGAGGAAGGGGGAAGATGAGGAACAGGAGGAGAGGAGGAGGAAGAGACGGGGAGAGGAGGAGCCGGTGGTACAGAATGAAGAGGAAGCAGAGGAAGAGAAAGAGGAAGAGGAGAGGAAGTGAGGGACAGGAGACAGACAATAGCATAAGTTGGTGGCTGTACTCATTGGAACATGCTTCCCCACTGTAGCCTTTGCATGGAGGGTAGGATGGTCTGTGTGTGTGCGCGCACACACACACATACACTTTACACACTTTTCGGAAGACAGTAAAAATAGAATCTCCTATGTAGCTGCAGAAGTGCAACTCATCCTGACCACTCTGCAAAACTGTGAGGCACTGTCTAGAAAGTTACACAAACAAGTACTCAGTCACCCAGCAAGTTCACGCCCAGATGTTTTCCCCAACAGAAGCACAAACAACTGGCACATGGTGAACTAGTCCATGATGTCCTTTGGGAAACTTCATCATAAACTGCAAGAAGCTAGAAGGAACTACATCAACAGTAGAGAGACACAGGCACCATGGCAGAATACTATACAGCAGTGAAAAATACGATTATAGCAAACACCAGGGAGAAATCCCAGAGAGACCGGGGGATGTGCCTCTGTTGTATACCACTTACCCAGAAGCCACTGATGAGTGGCTGGGGATGTGAGCCAATGGCAAAGCATCTACCTAGAATCCCCCAGTGAGAGGCTGGGGGCGTGGTTCCGTGGTAGAGCCCCTGCCTAGAATCCCCCAGTGAGTAGATGAGGCATGGCTCAATGGCAGAATTCTTGCCTAGCATATGCAAGACCCTGGGCTCATCCCCAACACTGCAGACAAAAGAAAATGCCACAAGTAATATTAAGTGAGGCTGCTGGGCACAACAGAGAATGCACTACTTAAATCCATTTGTGTAAGTTTCGAAATTAGGCAGAACTTACTCAAGGTGTTATAAGCCAAGGGTGTTTGTTACCCTTAGTGAGAAAATCGCCAAGAAAGACAAAGGGACCCTGGACTGTCAAGTCTGAGCCCTGGTGAAATGCAAGCTTTCACCCAGGGAAAATGTATCGACCTACACTAATGTACTGCCCTGTTGGTATGTTATAATGCAAACAAAATAAAATTTACAAAGCAATGCAACTTTTTCAAGTGTTCACAAGGGAAGATCTCTGAGATGTATTGTGGAAAATCAAAGAAGTCTCTTCTGTGGGAGCTCTGGATGAGTGCCCCTCCCTCAGGCGGATCCCACCTGGACGAGAATAGATGCCACAGGTGCAGGAGGGTATGTGCTGCTGAGAGGCGATGGAGGAGAGAGGCTCTTACTCGCACCACTGAAATTCACAGGCACTTGGTGAGTGCTGAGGAGCCTGAGAAAAACTATCAGAGTGAATGCATTCGCATTGGGCACGGGCTGCATGTCAGGCTCTGTATGGGGCACGTTCTACAGAGACCACGGAAGGCACAGCACGCGTCAGTGAGCAGCACACAGACATATGTGGGGATACGGGGCGCGGGGAGGGGGCTGGATGCAAAGGTGTAAGTGTCTGAGAAGCCACCTTTGCCAGGGTGCCGGGAAGTCCAATCCGTTTCGATATCCTGCCTCAGTTTCCCACGGCTCCTGGCGTTCTGGGTGAAGATGGCGACACCCACAGTGATAATGGACGAGAGAAAAAGAGGAAACAACAGGCAAATGCTATGCTTAATCTCAAGGAAACAAGAGCCACCATCTGAGAGCCTGGCCTTCAACCTTCCTAATGCTGTCACCCTTTAATACAGTTCCTTATGCTGTAGTGACCCCCACCCCAACCATAAAATTATTCTCATTGCTAATTCCTAACTATAATTTTGCTATCATTATGGATGGTAATGTAAACATCTATATTTCCTGGTCTTAGGTGACTCTTGTGGAAGGGTCATCTGACTCCCAGAGGGGTCGTGACCCACAGGTTGAGAACTGCCGATCTAAGAGGCTGCTGGGTAAACTCCAAAGCACACACAGGCATGGATGCAGCCACAGGTGGGATGACATTCTTGCTGTGGTTCCCAGTGAGTTTCCGGGGTCTCCTTTACTTCAGATTCAGGTCCAGACACAGTTCTGTCAGGCAGCCAATGAAGTGAGTCTCACTCCTCCAAACGCCTAGGGTTCTCACACAGCTGTACAGATCACCTGACTAGCTCTCTGAGGAGCCCTGAGGCCATATTGTCTGGCAAAACAGGTGTTTGTGAGCGGGGATGACTCAATGAGATGTTCAGGGTGACACCCCCCCAAGCAGGGTGACATTTCTGGCAGGTGTTTCACCTAAAGTAAGGTAACCCCCACTTCCCCCTCCCCTCACCACCTGCCTCATTCCTTCCTCCTTAAGACCAGTGGAAAGTTCTGGATGTGAATATGAGAACCACCTGGCTGTGACATCTGTCACTCTGGGTTGATTAGACTGGTCTGGCTGGCTAAGCAGCACCTCCTCTCTCTCTTTGCTCGCTGAGTAGCCCTCCTGAAAGGACACACTTGGTCAGTGAAGCGGGCTTCCCCTCAATAGATAAGAGTCATTCTTCAGTCAAGAGCATAGGAGAAGCTACTCCCTGCTAGAACCCTGAGCTTCTCTCAAGAAAGTCCCATGAAGGATCTTCTGATTCTAATTCAGATATTACACACACACACACACACACAGGTTTACATAAGGAGCATACTAAACAAATCAGCAGCTAGCTACCCGTCCCCCACCTACACAGACCCTCCTAACCTTCCTGTCCATCCCTGAAGCACTGCCAGTCCCAGAGATTCTGCTCCTAAAACAACACAGCCACTGCGCCACAGACAGCTGCCTCAGGAGGCATTTCCTGAGACAAGTTAGAACCATGTGACTGGCACTGGGAACAGAGCTGTGTGGAGCACCAACAATGCTCTCAATGACCTACCGGCTGCCTAGGTGGCATTCAGGGACCTTGAGGATCTTGGCATGTCTCTGTGTCTTCCTGTTTCCTGTACACATGGAATGTCACACTGGGCCTTTGCTCCTGTGGCTCAAAAGCATTTACCTTTGGAAACTCAGCAAGGGCCTTGTTTGCTTGGCACTTTGCTATCCCCTCAGCCTCAGCCTGTCCCTGTCACTTGCACCCCATGCAAGGCCCTTTTAGGATTTTGCAGCTGGTAGACTCCTGCCATTGTGTCAGCAGCTTCTGGTTCAGTCAGGTCTTGGAACATGCTAACGACTGCTTAATAAATCTTTGAATTCAATTATACTTCCCACGAAAAGATATTGTCTTTAATTTTGGGAGGCAGAGGCAGGACTTTGAGTTCTAGATCAGGCAAGGCTCCCCTGTCAAAGGGGTATTGGGGATGGGACAAAAAAAAAGAAAGAAAGCAGAAAAGATATTGCCTGAGTTAGATGTGGTACCACACACCTATAATGCTGTCACTCAAGAAACCAAGGCAGGGGAATCACAACATCGAGGCTGCTCTGAGCTACGTAGGAAGACTCTATCTCAAGAAAACGAAACAAAATGGAAAAGATATAAACAGAAAAGGCAGACTTCATGCCTGTAGTCATCGCTTGCACGCTTAGGCTCTCTGAGGCATTCTGCAGCATTTCCAGGAAGAGTTAAACCCAGCGGCCCACAAGGCAGCTGTCCCAGTGAGTAAAAGCCCTTGCTCCACAGTCTTGAGTTTGTCAGTTTGATCCCTGGGACACATATGGGCTGTGGCATGCGTGCATGGATCCCCATGCTTTAACAACTACGTGTAATTAAAACGATAATCATAAAAAATAATTTTTAAAGCCCAGAACCAATTACCAGGACATGAGATTCCCCCTTCACCTATATCTGGCTAAGAGAGCCACCAGCCTGGTTTTTTTTGGGGGGGTGGGGGGGCCAGGAGACACTGTGTAACTGCCTCTGCATGACCCTAGTTCAGCTAAACAACATGTAGGCCAGCCAACATGAAGTAATATTCCACTTCAAGGATGAGAAGACGGGCTGAGAGATGCAGAGTAGGGGATGAAGTACAGACACATATACCTGTCACACCAGCACGTGGTAAAGCAGGAGGATATTGAGTCCGAGGCCTGGTCTGGACGTATCTAGCAAGATAGCCTCAAATAGACAAAAGTACTGGGTGCAATGAGCATGAAAGAGTGCTACACTATACAATAGGACCCAAGTTCAAATCCCAGCACCCACACAAAAGTGGGGTACCATTGTATATGCCTGAAACCCCAGTGTTGAAGGGACAAAGACAGGCATAACCAGGGAGTATAGTGGCCAGCCACTCTAGCCAAAACTACAAGACCCTAGACCCTGTCTCAAAAAAATAAGGGGAGAGCAACCAAGGAAGACCACTATGTATAGATGTGTAAGCACATGTGTAAATACCCCCGACACATACCACAACACAGGAAAAGATGGTGGTTTGAGGAACAGAACAAGGGTCAGCTGTCAGAAGCCACGGCCTCTACCCACCGTGCCTCAATGAGTAACTGCTCAGCTTGATGAGCTTCAATGGGAAGCAACTGGTCTGGTGTTGCAGCACAGTTTGTAACCCCCAGCACTCAGGAGAATGACAACGAGTAATTTCTAGTTCCAGACCAGCCTGGGCTAATGGTGACCCTCTATTTCAAAAAAGAAAAAAGAAAAGAAAAGAAAACCAGAAAAACTGAAAAGAAAATATGAGGAAAGAGACTGTAATTCTTTAAGAGAGTGGTATATAGTCGTATGGTTTGCACCTCAGACCAGACCAGACAAACTAGAGTGACATCTTGGAAGACACAAAACATGCCACACAGTATTCACAGTAAAACAGCACAAGCCACACAGTGGAGTGGCCAGAGCTCTCTGAGATCACGGAGAAAGTAATCTAATCTAAAAACACAAATGCAAGGGCTGTTTGTGTCATGGTTGGCAAAGCCTGGAAGCCCATGACCACCACCTGTAAGAAGAGCATTGGATTCAGTAAAAGACAACTAGACTATGGGTAATGTTGCTACCACCATGAATAAGGTCCCCTGTGCTCACAGGTCTCGGTGTCTACGCAGGATATAAAACCTAAAAGCTGAGTTGTAGACTCTAGCTACAAAAAGTCACAGTGAAGGGATTAAGGGTGTGGCTCAGTGGTAGAGCCCTTGCCTAGAATCCTCCAGTGAGGGGCTGGGGGCGTGGCTCAGTGGTAG
>NW_021620800.1:1604262-1609262 GCF_004785775.1 Grammomys surdaster
GAGGGGCTGGGGGCGTGGCTCAGTGGTAGAGCCCCTGCCTAGAATCCACCAGTGAGGGACTGACTGGGGTGTGGTTCAGTGGAAAAGTACTTGCCAGGTACACACAAAACCCTGGTTCCTTCCCCAGCATTACAAAACAAACCAACAACCCTCAACCCAAAACAAAATAAAACAAAACAAAAATTGGAAACAAATCACAGACCAGCAGTGAAAACCACCTCGTGGGTCTCCCATCCTGGTCTCCCACCCACCCCATGCCACAGCCCACCTTCTCAGGCTCTCTTCTTGCTGGCTGTGACAGTAAGAACGGTTTATAGTTGCCACCGCGAACACATAATGTCACTCGAGCAAAGACACTTGTCAAATGCCTTTCCCTTACAAGCACCCTCATCATGACCTGTGTTAATGAAGTTAATTGAATTTAAGATCAATAATGGTTAATTATTGCAATTTGACATTCAGAGATAAATGGCTTTAAGACAGAATGTGCGTGTGGTGTGTGCGCGTGTGCGTAAGAGAAAGACAGAGACAGAAGAGTGTGTGCGTATGTGTGTGTGTGTGTGTGTGTGTGTGTGTAACAGTGTGTGTGTGAGAGAGAGGAAGAGGCAGAGAGACAGAGACAGAAGAGTGTGTATGTATGCGTGTGTGAGTGAGAGAGAAAGAGACAGAGACACAGAGAGAGGGGAGAGAGGATGTGTTTGTGTGTGTGCACATGCGTGCGTGCGTGTGTCTGTGTGTATGAGACAGACAGACAGACACACAGACAGACACACAGAGAGTGTGTGTATTCTCTCCACAGCAGGTGAACACATTATAAGTCCTAGAGGGATCCCACAAGCCTTCCATTGATCCCAGCACAATCTGATCGACTTCGCTCTCTGATAAATGTGGGCTTTTCAGAGCTACAACTAAATGTTCTACACAAGACTTCCCTAACCCTTGTCACCGGCCAGATCTATATATGCTGTACACCAGAAATCTATTGAGATAGATTAAAGACCAGCAGGAGAAACAGAGCCTCTTCAATAAAGGTGAGGGTTTATTATATTGACTGCTAATGTAAGTTAACTGTATGCAGTTATGGATGCTTATGGATCAGGGCAGTTTAATTTGAACCAGCTGGATATGATTATAATTGAACATGAATTTTTTTTATATCACCAAAGATGGACTCAATTCAACTTATAGATGGAAAAAATCCAACTCGGAAAGGTGATGACTACTCACTCCTTAGAAGGTGACTCCCCATTGGGGCTGGCCATAGAAAAGCTCACCTGGAGCCTTGCTATGCTGGCAGTCACCATCAAGCTGCTGCTCCAAGTCCTGCAACTTGCTAGAGGTGAATGTTTCATCTTGACTGAACTGAGAAGCTCCAGGGAGGCTATAGAAGCACACCTCTGTGAAGGAAGGGGTCCCCAGAGCAACCCTCTAAGGAGAATGCACCACTCCAAATATGGATGGAACTAGTCTGTAGGCTGAGGGCCGAGTGGAACAAGGGAGAAAGAAAAGCCAGTGTCAGCATTTCCATCTCTGTGTATTGTGGCTACAATGAGTCTGCTACTCCATACTCCCGGTCATGGTGGGCTAACATCTCTGACGGCAAGACCCTAAATAAACCCTTCCTTCCTTCCTTCCTTCCTTCCTTCCTTCCTTCCTTCCTTCCTTCCTTCTTTCCTTAATCATTTTGCTCAGGTCATTCATCCATCTCAGCTACACACACACACACATACACACACACACAAATCCAACCAGGATCCTGAGGGGTCAATACCTGAAGGTCTATGGACATCCACCTGATATCCCAAGGGACCAATGCCTGGTGGTCCATGGAGCCCCACCAGTCCAGGGTCTGCTGTGTCATCTGATTTCATCTGAGTTAGTGAAAATCTGCCTTTCAGGGGAGACACATCACTCAAACGTGCCATAATGGTACCCCTACATACCCCTGCACTAGTAAAATGACCACTTACAAGATTCGTAATGACAAAGTCAATGTTGGCAGGGAGGCACGTCCTCCTGATTGTGGAGCACTGACAATGAAAACGCGGCTGAGGAGTTCTGTCAAAATGTAAGATTATGCAAAAACACCGTGGAGAACACTGCTAATCATCTGCTTGTGTCAATTACTTGAAGGGTCTCTGACAGCATATTTACATTAAACACATTTCAGAAGCAAAATCCTTAATGCTGTATCGGAATATTCTTCATTGCCATTAGCGGATCTTTAAAAATCACTTCTTCCCCCCCCCCCAACACACACCCCTCAACTCCAGTGGGAAAGACAGTGAGGCAAGGCAGGCTGTGCTGTGAGGGTAGAACTCCAGCTTGCTCACAGGCTGGGAAGACTGAGGCTAACCCAGACATGAGGGATCTCTGTCACTGGCATCCTGAGAAAAGATGACAGGGTTCACTTCCAACTCCCAGAACCTCTCAGCCAAATGAACAGCCGTTTCCTCTTGGCCAGAGTGGTCGCTCTCACATGGCCAATGTCACCGTCCCTAATGAGGTAAATGATGAGCACAGAGTGGAACAGAAACAAAGAAAAAGTCTACAGAGAGCAAGGCTACTCCTCTCTTCCCAGATACTCGGGGTGCTGAGGCAGGAGGATGGCAAGTTGAAGCCTGGGCTACACAGTGAGTTCAAGGCTAGCCTGGGCAACAAGTGAAACTCTGACTCAAACTGAGACGTGCAAAATGGCTGTGAATTATAGCAGTGTCAGAGTGCTTGCTTAGCATACCTGGAGCCATGGGTTTCGTTGCTAGCGCTGAGAAAAAAAAAAAAAAAAAAAAAAAAAAAAAAAAACAAATAAAAACACCATAGCACCTGCTGGGCTGTGGATGGTGCCTCCTCTCCAGGACATGCCATCTTACCCACACAGGGAACATGATAATAAACAGTATTTAATGGCATAGCAAGAGTTGATCTGCCTGGGAGAAGTGTGGCCTTCATAAATGCCTGGCCTTGGCAATGGTACAAATCGGGCACCTCAAGGCTCGTGAGATACAGCCTCCACCCCATACGCAATAGAGGATATGGTTAGAAAACCCAAGGGCCCTGGGAAAGCATACCTGAATCCCCTCAGAAGTCACACCAGCCTGACAGTCACAGTGGCCATGTGACAGCCACAGCCACACAAGTGCATTTGGGGCACTTTCCTGAACATTCTTCGGTTGGTTGCCTCCTGTCCCTTTCATATGTCCTGAGGTAGGCTGGGCCAATCCCCGTGTTGTATCCCACTCAGACACATGGTGCTAAGTGAGAAGCCACAGACTGAACCTGGGTGACTAGGGATCTCTCCCGTTCCACGTCAAAGCTGCCTTAGCCCCAGTAATGTTTCCACCCTCAGAGATCCCATCCTACAGTCATGTGATGACACCCCCCCTCCTCCTTAGTTTTAACTTGTTTTGTTTGCCATATTGAGGATTCAAGCCAGGCTTTTGCATATTCTAGGCAAAGGCTCTGTGACAGAGCTACAGCTACAGCCCCATTCAAATTGCCCAGGATAGCCTTCAGCTTGGGTTCTTCCTGCTGTCAATAGCTGGGCAGCTCAGACTACAGACCAGCACCTGGGTATCTGATGTCATTTGTTACAACTGGAATAGTAAAAAGTCCAGTAATTTTAGAGAAGTTTGGCCTAGCCCCAAATCTAGCATATGGCAGGATTCATCTGGTGAAACAGTTCAAAGGGTAGCTGGGAGGGGGAGGTCAAAATGCAGAAGAATGGGCCTGTTTTGCCTGATGCCCACATTATCCAAAGGCCTACACATTTGAGGCTGACCCTTGAGAGCAGCCTAACCCTTTGTGACTGTACCCTAGAGTGTAAGTTAGGAGATAAAGAAACACAAGACTCTACCCACACATCTACATTACTAAGTTGTGTAGGGCAGGCCTGGTGGCACATGCAAGGCTAGTCTGAGCTTCAGAGAGACCTTATCTTAAAAAAAAAAAAAGAAAAAAGAATTAAATAAAAAGATAAAATGAAGAAGTGCATAGGACACAAAGAAAACAAAAAAAGGACACATACCATTCACAAATAACCAATCCAAGGGGTTCAGTATTTGACAAAATTTCAGAAATTGGTGTGTGTGTGTGTGTGTACATGTGTAAAACATATAGAAATCTTTGTTTCATGAAGTAAAATCCATGTCTTCTCATTCTCAAGAAATATCTCTAACTGACCTTCATAGGAAATACTATATGGGTGTCTACTTTTACCTGAAAACACCACACACACACACACACACACACACACACATCTTTTCCAGCTGAGTGCTCACACAGTTGCTGCATCTACCCCGACCCCCGGCTCAGTATCCACGTTCCAGTTTAGACCTCTGTTGAAGATACCACAGCCAAATCAAAAGCCAAATGCTATTGTTTGACTTGGTCCAAATCTGCTCGTTTCTCGACAGACAGAGATAAGATGCTATGTGGCTGGAGATGGCTCTGCAGTTCAGAGCACTGGCTGTGCTTGCAGAGGACCTGGGTTCGATTCCCATCACCCATTTTTTGGGCTCACCCTCATCTGTGACTCTAGTAAGACCCTCTCCGGATTCTGAGGGTACTGCACACACATGAGGCACATACATACATACAAGCAGACGCCCATAGACGTAAAATAAAAATAAATCCAAGCAAAAAGAAGATGCCATAGGCAAACACTGCGGCTTAGGTTCATTTTGGTTTTTAAATATATGTATTATGTATAAATATACATAAAAACCTATATACGTTAATACAAACAATACACACGCTCACACACATGTACTAGACACAAGCAAGTCACACCGGGGCGGGACAACACACGCCTATAATCCCAGCATTCCAGAAACTAAGACAGGCAAAGGATCAGGAGTTTGAAGCCAACCTGATCCACTTAGGAAGACCCTGTCTCAACAACAAAACAACAAGAAAGGAGCCAGTCATGGTAAGCAGTTGGGGGAGGGGCGTCTGTTGAGTCACCCCACTCCTGATACTTAAATATAAACTTCAGCCAATCA
>NW_021620800.1:1611762-1622717 GCF_004785775.1 Grammomys surdaster
CAAAGACCACTGCTGAGCTTGACAAATTGGATGGGACTTCGCTACCAAATTTCCTGCCAAGAGGGTTAACAGTCAAGTGTCTGTCTTCTTCTCATCACTGCCGAGTGATGCTCTGACTTTGACACAGTGTCTCCGTTACTTAAAGACGGAGTTGATACAAAGTGATGGAGAGAGGATGCAAGGTCTGAACAACTTTTAAGAGCCAAGTAAAAGCGCCTTCCACCATAGTCACTTTCATCCCAAACAGAAATGTGTGCACGTGTGCTTGCTGTGTGTGTGTGTGTTTGCACATGCACACACGCACGTTCATGCATGTACATGTAACAAGACTTCTCAATAAAAGCAGAGAACCTGGATTTCAGCAACTGCCACCTCTTACCAGTAATTCCTTATAACAAATGGGAGAGACCCTCGGCTAGGTTTGTTTGCTTCTAATTATAACTAATTATGCTTCTAAATATGTTCTTTAGGGTTAACCACATGTAGAAAAACAGGTAAGAAAGAAAGAAAATGCACCGGAATTATTAAAAGAAAGAGAAACATACTAATTAGCTAAGCCATATACTCATTTCAATGTTTAATAATATTTTTTAACATCCCAGCATACGCTGCAGAATAAAAAATTACCCACAGCACCACCTGTGCATCTCCTGGGACACAGGATTTAGAGTCCTCCCATGCAATCCTGGAGCCCTCATTTCTAAATATTGCTTTGATATTTCTTGGTATTCCACTCTACCCAGCCCCACCCCACCCCACCCCACCCTACCCCCGCAGATTAGGAGCCAAAAACATGATAGTAAATTTTGTTCCCCACCAAAGCCTTTTAAATAACATCTCCACAAAGCCTAACTTAATTACATAACTCGAGTGCTTGAGGAAAGAAGAAAAAAAAAACACATCTATTCCTATCTTTTTGGAAGCTGCCTCCACCCCGTTCTGTATGCACAGAACGAATGAACTGCTTGTGGGGTGCCAAGGGCCGCCCCGCTCCCCAAGTCTGGGTGGGATAGGATACCATCGTCCCCTGGATCCTCTCCATCTGCTCAGTCTTCCCCTCTTGCTATATTCAGTGAAGGTTCTCGGCTTTGTGGAGCCTGTGGTAGAGCCATCTGCACACGGCTGGGGAGACGAGATGCTGAAGCAAGAAGGGTGTGGAACACCTTGGGGCTGTGACCAGGAGCCATAGTCTACCCTCTCACCCAAGCTGAAGGAAGAACCTGAGTGCAGATCTATCAGTACCTGACAATTAAAACTAGGAAATACACGGCCAAGACCGAGATGCTGCTCAAGCTTCCTGGACTGGCCTCCGTCAAACTCTACTTTGGATGGTGGGTCGGTCGTACACAAACAAAGCCTTAACAGAAATGTTGCCAAGGAAATAATAGCCATTTCCAATGATAATACACAATTTTAGCAGGGGCGCTTGGCTGATTTAGGTGTTCGGCCAATGTGTCAAGCAGGCTGCCTTCCTGAGGCGGGCTTTAATGGGTAACTGGCAGGCTCTGGCAGCCTTATTTCTGCTGTAGATTTGGTTTGTCATTGAGTATCCAATACTTGCCATTCATCTTTGATCTCTTTGGACAGGCCTGATCAAAAGATGTCATCTGACCTACTCCACTTGGCAGAAACTTGTATGACTCTCATAAAGGGGCCACCCCAGCTATAAATAAAATGACATTATTATTTTTCTGTCCTATCATGTAGAAGAGACAATTATGATAATGTAGTGTCTGTCATCGGGAGCCCAGCAAATTGCTAGCTCTCACGCAACTGTTTAGCTTTCTTATTTGTTTTTTGTCTGTTTTCCTCCATTTCAAGTTGAAAATAAAGCAGAATTGAAATCCCTAATACTCTGCCTCCCACTCCAATAGTCTCAGGGCTCCTTCCCATGGCAGTGACATGCAGGTGTGGCTAGCAGCTTGCATGTGTCAGTGGTGGGCTGTGGCTGTGTTGGTCAAGCTGGGTAACAATGCGAACCGGTCTGCCCTTCAGTCCAATGTTTTAAAAAACAAACTAACGTTTGGAATTAGAACTGAGAGATGGAACTGCAGATAGGTAAAAAAAATCACCAGTCAGGTTTATTGTGTCCACAATCAAGATATAATAAGGGGAAAAACATACAACAGAAGGTTTACCCAACAGGCCTGATAAATACAGCTTAGGTGCACTTCCTGGGGAGTTCCTAGTCTAGGGCACGCAAGTCCAAATTTGTAACCTTTTCCAGTGTGGACTGATAAGTCATCGACTCTTAATCTATTTCTGGAAATAGAGGCTTGAGTGCTACGAGTCTGCCTCCTCCTATGCACAGGGCTCTCTGGGTACCCAGGGTTAACAGTAAGAGACAATTAGCCTTTTGATGATGGTAGTAATTGCATGCCTGTGTGGATCAAGGACAGTGAGTGATCAACCCACCGTGTGCCAGGAATCTGCCCCTGCTGTATAGCATCTTCCCAATCAGTGGTCTTGCCTCAGAAGTGATCAGTGACATGCCATCAGAGAGACCCAGACCCATGCCCAGAAATGACATCACTAAACACAAAGAGGTAGCAAGATTCTTGCAGGTATGCACCAAGTCCAAAATGTCCTTTGACAGAGGAAAATAACAGAACCAAAGTAAAAGAACTAGACAGGAGTACCTAATTAATAGTAGGGTGAGGACTACATCAGAACCTTCTCTCTGCTCAGGGTCCCGCCACTGTGACAGGCTACCTGTCTACCATCTTCTCTAAGGCTAAACCAAGGGTTTGCTCTTCTATGAGCTTACAACCATGAAGCTGTTCGCTCATAGCGCCCGCTGCTATTGCTTCTGCCTCTGGAACATGGGCCCACTGGAGCGCTGCAAGGTATGAATATATATACACACAGTGGGCTTGCTTGTCATTTGCTGTACCACATAATACACATAGGACCAGGGCTCAGAGATTCCTAAAGCAAAGTGCTGTCATATGCCCATTCTGGTAACAAGATACAAGGCTGTCACCAGAGAGAGTAAGGCTAGTGGGTTGGGGGCAGACTCTGGACTCATCTGTAGGAGGAAGGTGGCTTCTAGCTAGACAGAGACCCATAGAACAGAAGCCCAAGAGCGGGTGGTGAGCTGGAACAGAACAGACTCTCCTGCTTCCATACAGCTGAACCATTACATGAAGGAGCATATCTCTGAGTTCTGGCACAGTAGAGGGGTCAAGAAAAATCTGGAAGCAGTATCCAAACTGAAACATGTAAGCAGAAAAATAAACCACAGTGTAGAAAACCCAGCATTCCCTTAGTCATCCAAACCTGATTTCTGTTGCAAAACATCAGCTAACGTGGCTCAAAGATGGCTCTCGAGACGATCAGCTCAGTACACTTCTCCTTAGACTGTTTTAAGACACACTCGATTGTCCTTGAGAACTGTGTCATGAAAAAGAAAAAAGCACACAGAGATGCTTTCCTTCCGTGAGCTTACACAATGTCTATAATGTTTCTCTAGGGGCAGGGCACTTCCACTTTCAGAAAGCCATCTGAGTTTCCTTCACCTTCTGGGACATTTCCCATGTTCCTCTCTTACTCAGTATTCATCTTGGCTGTAGTGTGCACATGGGGATTTTCTGCCTGGGCCATGTCCTCCATCCTCCTCCTTGACACATCCTAGCTTAGTCCCAGCACCTACCAGTGCTGGCCTAGACAGGTGCTCAGTACACATCTCCTCAGACTGTTTCAAGACAAACTCGATTGTCCTTGAGACCTGTGTCATGAAAAAGAAAAAAGCACACAGAGATGCTTTCCTTCCGTGAGCTTACGCAATCCCTTTTCCTATTCCTGCAACCCTATCATCTTATCCATCATGTTGACAGCATCATGAAGCTTGCTGAGCCTCTAACATGTCCCCCAACTTCCCATGCCTTTCCTACACCCTAGACCCAGCCAATGGACCTCTCTTTCTTTCCTCCAAGCTGCCTATCAGGTGTCAAAGAACCAAAGCTGAAGGAGATGTGAGTGGGCCTGGCAGGGAGAGAGGGTAGGCTAGGGGCGAGAAACCAAAAGATTCCTTTAGGTCTCAAAGATAACCCAATAGTTGTGGGGAGGGGAGGTATTTTACATAATTTCCTTCTTATTTTTATATTTTTACTTTTTGGTGTCACGTCAGTATCAGGCACCATTATCCAGAGAAGTTGACGATCACCTGCTGCATGGATGAACACGGAGACTCACTCAGGGCGAGAGGGACAATACACAGAAAGGGCAAGACTGGATGGCGGGTTTGTTTGTTTTTTTTTTGTGGTCCATATGGCATGATGCCAACTGTCACCTCAGGCCCAGGTACATGGTCTTCTCTATCTAAGCACCTCTGGGACTTGGGCAAGCGACCATGCCTGTCTGAGCTCCTGATCCTTCATCCTGAAAAGGAGGATGAGTTCAAGCATTCTCCTTCTGAGAATTGTTCATGGAATTATGCACACGAAGCACTTAGCACAAAACCTAGCACTGGGCACACATTCAATAAAGAGAAGTTATTTCTGGTTATAGAAATGATGTTTCATCTGTGAGGATGATCCCTACGGTGACAAGGGCAGGATCTCCATGGTGACAGGAGCGGTCCCCCACCAGGCCCACCCGCGCAGCTGGCAGAATCCTGACATGCTCAGGAAACTCTTGCCAAATGCATACAGCTGACTCTTGAGTCCGGGAGGAGGACAGTTCACCTCCACAAGGTGGCAGCCCATTTGGGTACCTTTCATTGCCCAGAACTGAATCCCAATCCCAGGTCAAGAACTCTACCAGCTAGAAAGCCAGTTAGATTCTGGGCTAAGCACAGCTAGTTGGTTATATATCTGATAAGCCTCAAGCAGGATGGGCTAGGAACAGGGATAATAGTGGATACATATTAATCCACCTGACACTCTGGCTGTGAATTTACATATGAGTTCATGTTTCTGTAACAGATCAAAAGTAGTAGCATCCAAGAGGCAGGAGAAGATATAGAAAAGAGGGGACAGTAGGTACCAAAATCCTATAGAGACATGCTAGGCAGCCTCTCTTCACCAAGGATGAGAAGCAAAAGCTAACCTGTCTGGCAGATGGTCTGTGACTAGACAAGTTTGTCTCTTATAAGAAGAGACCCCCTGGTTCTACAGTGCCCTTCTCCTTCATCCATGGAGGAGAAAAGGATTGGGGGAATCTGAGGGGCTTAGGATAAGGGCCAGAAGGTAAGCAGAATAGGAGAATTCAATTGAAGACCTATTTAGAGCCAGGGCTGGTGACACACACATGTCATACTTGACAGATTGAGGCAGGAGGATCACAAACTTAGGGATCTACCTAGGTCTGATAGCCTGGACAATTCTATGAATCCTTATCTCAAATATAAAATGAAAAGGAGCTAAATAGAAGAACCCTCTCCCCCCACCCCACCAATGACAGGCTGAGAGCGTGGCTCAGTGGTAGAGCACCTGCCTAGAATCCCCCAGTGAGGGGCTGGGGGCGTGGCTCAGTGGTAGAGCACCTGCCTAGGATCCCCCAGTGAGGGGCTGGGGGCGTGGCTCAGTGGTAGAGCCCCTGCCTAGAATTCCCCAATGAGGGGCTGGAGGCGTGGCTCAGTGGTAGAGCCCCTACCTAGAATCCCCCAGTGAGGGGCTGGGGGCGTGGCTCAGTGTTAGAAAGCTTGCCTACTGGTTCCATAGGCCTTATCCATTCAATGACGAAAAGAAAGACCATGAACACAGCCACTTCTCTTGGTATCCTGGCTTCTCCGCCTCGTTGCCTTCCAGTCTCAGTTTCCCTATCTGTAAAATGGGAGTGATGACATGACCTTTTCCTAGGGCTGCTATGGCAGGGATCATGGGAAGAAAGTGTTCTGCACACACCAGAAGGTAGGCCTTAGCCCTGTGCCCCTCATGCTCATGCCAGTTTCGAACTGAAGAATCATCAGACTCCAGCATAAGTCGGAGAACCAAGCAGAAACTCTCAAGAGACAGACCTAGAGAACTATGTTCACTGACCGACTGTATGAATAGCTAAGTTAAAACAAATAAATGGTGAACAGAACTTTCAAATCCATTTCTTCAGCTGTACTGAACACACCACAGATGCTGTGAGTACAATTCCCCTGCTGGATGGCTCAAATCAGAACTTTCTACACAGGAACACATGCTGTCATGCTGCCTATCCAGAGGCCTGTCCCTGCACCTCTTAAGTCCTCTGGACCCCGATGCCTTACCCTGCTACGTCCCCACCTCCGCACCCCAGATCACACATATAGCTTCCTTCCTTTAAGAACACTTCTCAATCTATGACGGTGTCAGATCCCTTTGAGATGCTAACACAAGCCTACAAAGGTAGCAACCTGAACTGTCTCACAGCCCACGAGGTAGGTCCCACCCTGAATCACAGTTATAAATTATCCCTTGTCTGTCCTGTCTCTTTCCTTCTGATTGCTTCAAAGGAGAGAGTATCCAGTGGGCACCATCCGTCTTTAACACCACCCTAACGCATGCTAATCTTTCGGATGAGAGATACAGTGTCCGATACAGGCTGCAGGCAGGCAGAAGAATCCAGCTCGAATTTAATGACATTGTTTGATTTCACCGCATTTATTTTTATGGTTATTTTCTTTTATGGCAAGTGATTCTGGGTCTTCATTTATAGGAGTGACACACTTTCCTTTTAAAAATAATTTATTTGAGTTAAAACGTGTGTAAATAATAACGTTCAGGCAGTCTGTGTGGGATGAAGATATGTCAACAGTGTGGCAGGTTTGGGGTACCGGATGCTGTGCCTGGCTCTACGCAAATCATAATCCCAGAGGGGTCTGGAAAGAATCCCTTGAGACAGAGGGTCTTGGTCTCCTAGTTAATAAGCAGTATTTGCTAGTAGGATTTCCAACACTCAGACCTTTAAGAGAATTTAGGCAGCTTCTTAAGGAAAGCTCTCAACTGCCAGTTTGAGAGGTAGTAGTTATTAAGCCTTGATAGGGATAAAGATGCTGGTAAAAAAAAAAAAAAAAATGTATAAATTGTGCTGACCCATTATCAATTAAAGACAGGATACTTCATCTCCAGGTCCCTACTCCAGTGCCTTCTGAGCAGCCCCACTTCACCTGCCACACTGGAGGGTGGTAGCTCCAGAGTCTGGGAGACTGCTTGTCATCTGTGCTATCACCTGTCCGTCAGGATACGGAAATACCTCCTGTCCCCACACATCTGCAGGGTCTTTGTGAGGTTAAGACTTGTCCATCTTCCTGGGACACTCAGCTAAGTCACAGCCATGGACTCAAGGACTCGCCTGGACATTGGTGGGGCTGAGGATAGAGAGTGCCGAGATGGGTGATCTCCGCTACTGAGGAAACAAAGTCATCTCAGCCCTTGTCTGAAAAGGCTTCCTCTGAGCTGAGCACTGTGGTCACTGGGGTGGGTCTGAAGCTAACGTCCAGACAGCAACATGGTGTCCTGACATATCCACCTAGCAGTAGGGAGCTTGGAGCAAATGAATGGCTGCTATTGTACCTCTGGGGCTTTATCTGCATAGCATAACCCCGTATCAGCATCCTCCTCGTCATTCTTCCTACAGTGAGCCTGACCTGCCTCCTGGGCTACATCCCTTCTTCACACCTACGTAATATGCCTGCTTCCTGTGTGTCCATCCAACTCCCAGAACCCAAGAGCAAGATGCTCTGTGAATGGCCTGAGATCATATGAAGCTGTATTCTCAACATCCTAGTTAGACAGGAAGCTTGCCTCTGGCCGCTAAGGTCATAACCTGCAGGGAAGCTGCCTACACCATGCCTAGGCCTTTCCCACCTCCTCTGCCAAACTGCAGACAGTGAGGATGAGCACCTTCCCAAGCAGATGAGGGTGCATTAGGAACGGACAGTCCCCAGAGAAAGACATTCCATGTAAAAACCTGAGACACAGAGTAGACAGGTATACCATCTTCACCTCCATGGTGGGGTTCCACTCACCCTGCACCTCAAATTCATTCTCTCTCAGCTACCAGGCTTCTCACCTCCTTCTGTGTAACCCTCTCCAGGCTGGGCTTCAAATACATCTGAATCACGTCTAATGAGAGAGCTCCGTGGCCCCTCGCGTTACTCCATTCTTGTACAGAACTTGTAATTTGAGTGATTGTGGATTGTTCCAAGTACCAGATCTGTATTTTGCAAAAGATCGGGGATTTTTATTCATATCTGAGTGCATAATTTTGCCTCAAGACGTGTTAGATTACATTAATTAACTTTGTAGCCAGAATGGGAGAAATTAACCGTTAGGACGAACCTTGGGCTGTAATCACCGTCATTCTCAGACCCCTTGCATGTGGCCCTCTGGGGCTGTCTAGAAGAGCAGACAGAAAAATCGGGAGGAGGAGAAATGTGTGTGTGTGGGGGGGGTGACTTAGCTCACTGTCCAGCCTCCGAGTCACATTCCTGGGATTCGGAAGATGTAAGCTCTATGAGAAAGGTCCTTGATCTCCACTGCTTTTCTTTGTCCTCTACAGTTTCCGATACAGGCTGGATACAGAGGAAAGGTACGTGATGAGGAGGGGGACCCTCTACCAGCCACACTGCTGGACTAGAGACACTAGACACTGTGTCCAATACACAGGATGAGCAGAGGGAGTGGCTGCCAAAGAGAGGTGTGTCCAGAAACAGATGAGCCGTCTCAAACACTCTCATCTGGACAGTATTTACCTGTAGTGTAAATTGTCTATACTATAGTTGTGTTTTATTGCCCCCCCACGCCCTTCATTTTTTTTTTCTGTCCTTTTTCTGAACTTGAGTTCTCAATGGACCCACCCAAACATCTTAAGAGTGACCAACCTCCTCAATGTTAACTAGACCCTCTTCGCTCCCAAGCATCACCAGAGTGTTCCAAACGTAGGTCAGCTATGCCCACATCGCCTTCATGGTGCATTCTGGGAGGCCCTGTTCCAGGGCAACCATACTACTCACTGCTGGATGACGGGACACATCCCATCAGACCCCAGGCCTGGCGATGGGGCCCTTCCCACCTCATGTTAGGGAGCAGGGCGGCTGTGGTTTGAACTTCCCCACCACCCAGCATGACTGGGCCAGGCAGTAAAAGGTAAATATGAGAAATACAACTGGAATTATGATAAACAGAAATAAAAGGGGGCTAAAATCAGAAAGGTTTTGTGAAAAGAAAAACGGTTAGCAATAAAGCTGCAAACAGCAGCGCTCGGAGGCAATTTAGACTGCAAAACACAAACCATTAAGTTTGTGCATTATCTTTTAATTTAATCTTGAATGATTTATAATCCATCACGCAAGGCCTCAACCATATCCAATTATTCTCTGCTGCTTGATTGACAAGAAAGGTGATTTATTAAGCTAATAAAAAGTGATGTGAGCTGAGCTCATATAAAAAATAACCAGCCGGACAAAGACTTTAAAGAGACATCGACCATTTTCCCCCCCCCCACTGAGAAGGGCTGTGTCACTTTTACCCATTCAGCACTAATCAAGTGGCAACTTAGGAGAGAGTGGCAAGGTGTAATAATTACCGCTATATAAAATGAGACTTCCACCTCGGGTGGGATGGGAAAGGGAAGGAAATAAATATGTGGACAGAAAAGCCTCAAAGTCTAACATGCAGGAGGACCTCGGAAGTGCTCCACCATAAAAGCGCAGCTTGGGATCTAGGGAAGGGAGGGAGGAGTTCCCTGCTGTCCCCCTCCTCCCAAGAAAAAGCCTTTCCCTTTCTCCAGGGGCAAAAAAAAAAAAAAAAAAAAAAAAAGGAAAAGAAAAAAAAGAAAAGAAAAGAAAAAAGAAAAAAAAAGGGAAAAAAAATCTGTCTAGATCTCCAAAGGGCTGTTTGTGAAAACTCCATTGTGTCTCAGCACAGGAAGGCTCCTATGCATGAGTTAAGGAAGCCGGCATCTCCAAAGTCATCGCCTGTAATTGTTTACCTAATGCTGCTTGGAGACTCTGGGGAAAAGGCAGGTTTGCAAGATGAAGTGGTGTGTGCGAGGCCTCTCTCATACACAACAGGATGCCACTTTAATGTCCAAGATGCTGGCGTGTTTCACTGAGCATAGCACTTCAGGACTAATGATGCAATCAAGCCCCTTGCAATCAAACAGCCTGGGCTGGGGAAATCGTGCTATTTGCGGCAGCCTCTGCGGCGAGAGTACACTGAGATTTTCTGGAACGGGGAGGAAATATGAGGGTGAAAAAACAAAATTTCTAAATTTTCATGGTGGAGAGAAGAGGGGCTGTTGGAGAAGGGACTGTTAAAGTGAGTGCTTTCTACCTAGCCTGGAGGAGGAGGAAGAAGAGGAGGAGGAAGAGGTTGAAGGGGGGAGGAAGAGGGGGAGGAGGGCGAGGGACCTCACCACCCAGCTCACTGTATGCTGTGTCACTGAATCCTCTTTCTAGTCATTTCCCATCTTATTTCTCCATTATCTGCATCACATATGCTCAGGCCAAATATTCTCTGCTTGCCTTTATTTCCCAGCACAACCCATATTACCTACTGTATATTAAGCAATCTGCAAGGGCCTGGCACTTTGTAGCATTTCTGCCAAGAGAGTCAGTCCCAGTGAAGCACAGGGGAATTACAACAAAGAAGGGGCCATGGGAGTTTGAGGTGCTCTGAGAGAAAGGGGTTGGGTTAGGTCTTTTTTTTTTTTTTTAATTTCTTAGAGGGTGATGATAAAATTTCTCCAGGGGGAGTTTTTCCCACCTATTTACAACAGCTCTTCTATTTTTCTTTCTTACTGGCTCTCCTTCCACCACAGTAGCCTGCCTCAGTCTCAGTCACCTCACACAGAAGAGAAGGCATGAAAACTCAGATATGCTGAGGCCTAAATACCCAGCTGTCTCAGGGTAGCTGTTCTACACCAGGGCCAGGGTACAGGGCACACTGTAGGTACATCAGGGCGAGGAACGTTTTTTATAGTGGAGAGAGAGAGAGAGAGAGAGAGAGAGAGAGAGAGAGAGAGAGAGAGAGAGAGAGAGA
>NW_021620800.1:1622727-1665340 GCF_004785775.1 Grammomys surdaster
AGAGAGAGAGAGAGAGAGAGAGAGAGAGAGAGAGAGAGAGAGAGAGAAACTTTGAGACATAGCACTTCTACCCCTCTGATTCATACCCCATGTCTCCTGTCCCAATAGCCTCACTGCCCAAGCATCTTAAGGATAAAAAAAAAAAAATCCAACTAATATCCTTCTGCTATGCAAAACAAAGAAAAGCAACAGGGTGCTTAATGAAGGCATATTAGGCCAGGTGCAGGATAAATATAGCCCCACCCCCATTTCTGCTTAACCCCACCCTTGTCACCTGGAAGGTCAGAGGTCATCAGCAGAGTGAGGGCTACACTCCAGCTGTCCTCATCCTGCACACCCGTCTACTACTACCTACTACCTGTAGTGATTACTACCTAGAATAAAGCCTGCCACCTTTGGCTTTTTCTTTTTCTTTCCTTTTTTTTTTCCTTTTCCTTTTTCTTTTTCTGAAAATGAAACCCGAACATCTGAGGTGGAAAGAGCGCTAAAAAAAAAAAATCAAACTTCATTTATAAACTTTTACTTCTCTTTTTCTTTCATGTCCAGGTCCCAGGTGGTACAGGGAAGCCTCCAGGCACCCGTTGAGCAAGGGGGCCCGGCCATATTGACTGGTTTGTGTGTGAACATTGGGCTGAAGAACTGTAAAAGCTCCCTTTACCAAAATCAATTCGGAGACTCAAAACAATCTATTGAAGAGTTTTGCAGCTAGCTTTTAAACCACTTATAAAAGACAACACACAGGAAAAATTAACCCCTGTGGCTCTATTAGGAACACTATAATAAATGTACATTTAAAAGATCTATAAACACATATTTATCTGCAAAATGTTCTTGCATAAAACTGTTATTGAAAAGGCTTTCGTTTTATCTTCGTGTTATTGTAATTTTATTGAATTGCTTATTCATTCTTTGATATTGTATTTTAATGGTGTTATAAATCTGTTTTATGTCTGATAGGAGCCTCATTGTAAACTGATATAACAGATAATATGGCAATTCACCATAAAAATTCTAAACCAAAAATGCAGATCAGAACGCAAAGAAGCACTTTAATTCATTCTTGGTTTCTTTTCATTTTATTTTTTAATTATTTTTCATGTGCTGGTTGCCATCTGTTGATAAAGGATGGTTGTGTGAAACTCACTGTACAATACAATAGGAACTTTTTTGTATAATTCTATTCATAAAAAATGATAACAGTATAAAAGCATTAAGCTCTCCGAGACTGAGGATCATTAGCAGGTTCATTGTATAAACTGATTTAAATTAGTCACTTTTGGAACAAAATCCCTTTTTTGTAAAATATCTTATTTTGGGTAATTTTTAGTATCATGAATAAAAGAACAAAAAAAATCCCTCTGCTTTCTCAAATGTCGCCTATTATTTTTATCCCTTTATCAAAAAACAATGCAAAATGGTTACGATAAAAGGCGGTGTCAACATGTGAAACAATTATGTCATAATCCCAACTACGTGTTAGAAACTTCGAAGGAAGTTGACTCAATAAAAGTATCTTAACTCTCCATCTCCAGATGATAAAAGCCTCCATTCTCGGGAGGAAATGATGTGGTGACCTAGTCTGGAGCAAATGCCTACCCCCAGGAGCAGGCTGTGGTATACCCAGTGGACCTGCAAGCCGCTGCCAGCCTGGTGCCATGGCTCAACATCCCTCAGGGGTCACAGCTCACTCTGCAATGATAATCACATCTTCCTGCAGACCTGAGAAGCTCTTGGCCTGGGTGTGTTCACCAGGATCTAAATTGGGCGTCAAGACCGTGTCCTGTGAAAAGTCAAGCCTTTCTCTCCCTGTGTGTGTGTGTTGTGGGGTGGGGGGGGAGGTAAAAAAATAAAAAAGACCCAAAAGACTGGTAAACTCTGGGTCACCACCTGACAACGTAGCAACAGCCAGGAAAACAAGCAGGCTATGAATAGCAGCTGCCAAGAGTATGTACGTGGCTTCGGAAAAAGAATGTTATAAACAGAGAAGCCTTCTAAGCTGAAAACACAGAAAAATGAGGCCCCCCTGCCCCTCTGAGTATTTCGCCCAAATACCACTGTTTCCAGTAAGTAAAGCTTCCATCAGGAATTTATAATTATTTTTAATAAATATTAGTATCGCAACGTGAGACACAAATAATCAAAGCACATTAAAACGAAAGCAACAAAGCCTTATCGTCAGCATCTCCAAAGGTTGGGAAACCGAAGCACAGCGATTCTTTTTTTTTTCCCTCCCCAAGGCATCGGTCTCCTAAGATAGCCCAAACTAATGTAGAATTCAAGATCCTCTGCTTCCCTGTGTCCCAGATATCTAGATTATGGATACGTATCACCACATGGAACCCAGTTTCCTACTCTGGTTGCTAAGCCCTAGCTGCTGGAGTGGGAAGGCTGGCTTCGTTAACCAGCTGACATATATGGACTCTGAAGATGTAGCCCCAGAGACCTTGAGTTCTGTCTGTCCTCTGCATACCTCTTCTTTGCAAAGCCAACAGCTGAAAGAGGGGACAGGAAGACTTATTTACCAACCCCCCTAAACTATGATGTAATTTCACAGTGTGGCTCAAAGATCAGAGCTGAAAACTTGAAACGTAAGCTCTGAAGGACAGATGACACAGACGGGACCCTGAAACGCCACTTATGTCACAGAGGGTACACAGATATATGGAGTCAGTTCCCAGGGTGTGCCTGACTGTAATCCCAGCTCAGGCCCTGCCTGGCATGCCAGTAAGATCCTGGAAAGAAAGACAGAAGCAGAAAGAGAGGGAAGGAAAAAGAGGAAAAATAAACAGAACATTTGATGTGAGTTAAGCATCATAAGGAAACAAATACCTACAAACCAAGTTCTCAGCCAATCAGAGGATTAAACACAGGGCCCTCTGGACACAAATGCATGAACCCCTACTCCTAAAACAATGCTAACTTTATCTTTGCTTCTGAGCTTCGGAAATACAACTGTCCAGCTGTATGTGGGCTTCTTTGGTTTGCTTTGAATGCTCGTGTTTCTCAGACCCACCCATCTTGTGTGTGGCTCCTTTCTTTACAAAGCTTTACGATATTCCGTTGTGTGAATATCATTTTAGTTAACCTTAAAAAGAAATAATATGTGCTGTGCTGTACCTAATGACATAGGCCTGCAGGCCCATCTACTCAAGAGGCTAAGGTGGGAGAATCGTCAATGCAAGACCTACATGGACAAGAATGGGGGCTCAAAGCCAGCCTGAGCAACTTAGTGGGACTCACTTCACCAAGGTAAAAGAACAACTGGGATACAGCTCAGCACATACAAGGCACATGGGTTCAATCCTCAGCAGTAGTCATCACCCCTCCCAAAAAGGGGGTGGGGGAGCAACCAAAAGGCATCTTTCTGAGACCCCGTGTGAGGCAGATTTGTTCTATGCTCTGAACCCATCTTTGGGAGATATCTGTGGTGTTCTCTCATTGGGGCTGGGGTAACATGTTTTCTGATCTGGTCTGCCTTTCTTGGATAGAGGCATCCACTTAGGATGACCTCAGTAACTTGCTTTATGGCATGCTATAATGAAGCCATGGCCAGATGCAGTCCACAGGTGGGCGTATTCTGGACCACACCACCAGAATCTAAACACTCCCAACTTCAGGAGGCTGGATCTGGGCGGATGAGACTGACAGGTTCAGCAGGGCTATAGGCCTGGGTGTTCCCAGAACGACTCAGAATATTTTCATCCCTAGTTGCAAGAGCTTACTGAGTCCTGCGCAGTGTTGTGTTCCCTTCTGGACGGGTCCCACTGAGATGGCCAGAAAGGATGGGGACCAGTCAGGATACCCTGTTAGCAGCCTCATGATGCATCCTCTGTGGCAGTAGCTTTCCAAAAAATCGCAGCTGGGCCGGAGTCAATGTATGGTCTTGCACTTTTCAGTTCATAAAGGATGTAAGAGAGCTGGTACTGAAGGACAACACAATGTATGCACACAAAAAGAGTATTTTAATAGTCCATGCCCTCAGATCGTTGACGCCTGCTTAATTCTAAGGTAACTGAACGAACCCAAAACATCATTCTGATGTAGAGACAGGTAAGAAAGGAAAGTGCTCTTGATTAAGGCTCACATATGCCTGACCATGATGGACAGACAAACAGATCTTCAGACAGCTCACAACTCACAAATGTGATGCTCCTAAGACACCATCCTGGTTTGTTCGGTTTGGTTTGGCTTGTTTTTTTTCCATTTGGTGGTGGTGGGGGTTTTGTTTTGTTGTTGTTTTGTTTTGTTTTGTTTTTAATACTCTATGCTGCCCAAGCCAGCTTAGAATTGGACCTCCTCCTGCCTCACCTCCTGCTAATGGCTAAGTCGAAGGTGCCATCCGCCACACTCAGATCCTAAAAGTGCTTAAAAACTTAGCCATCTAGTGAATGTACTTCTGGTACCTCCTAGTAAGCCCAATTTGGAGCCTCTAGATCATCTTGGAATCCCACGAAAATCCACTGATGGCAAAGCGTGTACATAAGGAAGCCTGTGGCGGAAGAAACTCAGGCAGCGAGGCTAAGTCCAGCCAGCGGGAGCTATATCCGTCTCACCTCCCTGTGACAACGGGCCTGTGTGAATGGAGTTGTTTTCTTTCCACCCAGTGATGAAGTAGGAGAGCTTTATCTTTGAATGACTGACTAACCGCTTCTCTTCTGCCTGGCCACCAAGTCTCTGCTGGACCATCAACGCTACGCCTTGAAGTGAGTCCTGCAGCATACATAGTTCTGTTGTGAGAAATTTGGGAAATGTAGGCACAGAGATGGTCATACAGAAGAAATAAACTTCCACGTTGTGACCTGTTCCTTTTCTCCTATTAAAATGCATGCATGGATGACTGTACGTGGGACCCCTGCATTATACTGACAACCTTAGTTTTGTTCAGGCTATATTGAATTGAGAACATTGCTTCAAACATACATCCTACTCCCGAATGCTGAGACAAACCCATTGGATGAATGTCTATCTGTAAAACCAGATGTTAAAGCTAGTTCTTCTATTCTGGCTAAGAGGTGCCCACAACTACTGCCACCAGGCCCCTTAGACACTCCTGGGAAGGGTATGTTTGTGAGCCTCGGCTCTGGTGTCTTGGCAATCTATTCATTGATGCAGAGGGCTCTAAGAACCAGAAAACAAATGCTATTATTTAATGAGCTCCTGTAAAGTGGTCTAATTATTAAACATTAAATGTCTTTCAGACATCAAGTCACACAAGCTTTGCCAGTTATGACCAATCATGAGCCATCACCACACACTATTTTTCTTCTTTATTTTCATCATGGTTTTTCTTGTTCACCCTGTGAGGACTCAGCGTCGAAGAACTCTATGCAGTTGGTTTATGATACCCAGGTGGCTTCACACCAGCCGGCCTCTTGATATGCCCTGAGAAAGGGCCACATGCAGATCACAGGAAGCAGCTAAAAGCTGCCCTCAGACATGCCAGGGCAGAGCTACTGCAGTCTCCAGTCCAAGGACAGAAGATTCCACGAAGTCACCTTCCCGCCCCGTTACACACCTAGGGAAGGTGTGTTCTCCCACGCGGTGTCGGAGGCTGCAGCTGTGTCTGTGCATCTGGACCTGCTGTTCCCACACACACGGCAGCACAGCAGGCTACAGATGCTACAGCCCTGTCTTCCTGGAGTTCTCCTCCCAGTGCCCAGCAGGGGCAGCCCCACTGCACCACATTGGTGACACACAGGCTGACTCAGTAAGAAAACCCTCCTCTGAAAGGCCTATGGGACACAGGCCATGAGGGTCACCCCCACCACCACATTTGGGTGTCACTCACCGTCGAACACTGGCTCTCTTTCCGTGCACGTGTTTGCAGTGGGTTAGAACCTCGGGTGTGCGAGCGCACAGGGCCTCCAGGAAGCAGCCCACAGAATGTGGTCACCAGGAGGGTGACCAATGGTACTTTCAAAGCATTGTAATTACAATTATTATTATTACAACTACGATTACAATGTAATTTAGCAGACTCACGAGTTTTCCATAATTAGAAATTAACTGAGGGACTGGAGACACACTAGCAATATGCATGCAAGGCCTTCCACTCCATTCCAGACACCACAGAAAGGAAGGAAAGAACGAAGGGAGAAAGGATGGGAAGGAAGGAGGGAAGGAGAGAAGGAGGGAGGGAGGGGGAAGAATGAGAGAGAGTTAACATATTTCTTATTTTAAAATAAGACAGAAAAGAGAGCAGGGTACTAGGAATGGAAGCTAGAGCCGTGTGCACACTACGGAAGGACTCAACTCTCAGCTCCGTCTCCGGCTCAGATATATTTTAATTCTTCGTGATTACGGTTTGATTTTTCAGAATGGAATCAATGTGGTAAGGTCTGAAACAAAATCAAAGCACCAAGCCCAGAAGTCCTAACACAGTAAGATCACCCCAGCACTGAGGGGACCAAGGCAGGAGCTAGCCTCAGTTCCAGGCCAGCCTGTGTTACATGGCGAGAAACTAAAGAAAGAAAGACAAGAAAGGGGGAACAGGTGAAGGAAAGAAGGAAGGAGGAATCAAAATGTATGTAAACTCCCCTGCCCCGTATAAACAAATGTCAAGTTAGGAAAGCTAAGAATATGCATGTACATTCCCGGATTTCTATAGTAGCAAGCAAGGTAATCCAAGGCTTAAGAGACCAAGCATTACTGAGATATAGCTTTATGTGCCACAGTCTTCCAAACCCAAAACAGGTTCGCGGTGGGCAAGAAGTCTAAAGAACTTAAGAGTCCCCAGCTGGGAGGCCCTCAGTCTGAGGCCTAGCACCAACTGACCCGTGGGCACATGGAATCTTCCCGAAATCTGCCCACACAGCATCCTGAACTGTGTCTAACACAGCAGGCTCACAGGTTCCCAAGCCTTTCCTTCCAAAACAAGGGACAATCTTATAACAATGAGGTACCCCTGCAGTATCCAGGCCAAGTCCTGGGGTAGAGGGTGCACTTTAAAACGAGAAAATCTTCTAGGTACAGTGACTCGGTGGAAGCCAATAATTTTTTTTTTCATTTTTCGCAATTTCCACGAGTGGAAAGTGAAGGAACCATTTTCACATGAGCAGAGATTTTTCTCTAAGGAACAGTTAGGGAAACACTGATATCGTGCCTCAATACATTTTACTAGAACGCCATCAATTACATAAAAACACAATTAAGTCACTCTTTCAAAACCCTTAAATATTATTCAGCCAAAACCCAGAAGGACATTTGCAGCATTCCACGGTCGTTATCTGAGAAGCTACTCGCTGGAGACAGCAGCCACCTCTGCAGTACTCCGCAGGAGCTAAACAAAGGTAATATCCACTTAGTTAGACAACCTGGCTGTCTCGATGGCCTGGCTTCATAAGCATCCTCAGGTAATGGGGAGGCCAGTGGGGCAGTCTGCCATGGTCCAGCCCCAGAGGACCATGCCATGGTGGGGGGAGCACCGTGAGAACTTACATTGGTGTTTTTCCCACTCTGGATCTTCTCTTACCAACCAAATGAGACCATCTGTGTCACAGACAGTGAACTTAAACCCCTTTGTAGTCACCCAGAGATGTAAACAAACAAACAAACAAAAAAAAACAAGGAAGTCTGAAGTTAATAAGAAGATCAAAATTTCATATCTACCCTCCCACACATATACACACCTTTAAAATCTATGAAGATGTGCTGAGCCCATACTGAGCTCTAGAAGGGGTTCTCTGACTGTAGTTCTAAACTAATCTGAGGACTGGGGTCTTCAAGAACACACGAGCACATGGAGATGGGAAGCAATAGTTTTAAATACATCCTTTTATGAGCTAAACTAATCTTTTCTGCTAACAATTTTGTTTCTAGGGTTCTGTTTCGCAAAGACGTACACAGAAGGGCCTTCACTCTGGTGATGTAACTCAAATGTTTATTGATAGAGTCTCTCACATTGGGCCCCGTGGCACATGCCTATAGTCTAAATATTCTAGGCCCCGAGGCAAGAAAATAGTGGGTTCAAAATCAGTATGGGCTGTGTAATGAGACCCTGTCTCAAAAATACAAAAACAAAACAAAGAAACAACTCATGCAGCCACAGTGAGTTCCTGGCAAGCCAGTGCTACATAGTGAGACCATGCCTTTAAAAAAAAAAATAAAAAATAAATTAATTAAATTAAACTAAAAATTAAAAAATAAAATACCCACAAAAACCAAACAAACAAAAACCAAAACAACAACAACAACAACAACAAAAAACAAACTTGTACATAGGAGTAACCTCATACATAGAACTGATCTCATACACTAGGAGTAATATGCCGCCATTAAAAAGCAAGAGAGGCCTCTATACTGTATATGTTATACATAATAAAATTCAGAAAGGGTGATGACTATATATTCCCCCATTTTATCATGAAAACAAATACACATAGCGAAGTTGAAAGCTGATCTATGTACCCATTACACAGATTCTAAACTCCACATTTCACTTCATTTGCTGTATCACCCACACATCTGTCCACACATCCCTCCTATGAGTTGCATTTTATGTGTGTAAAAATAAACAGTAAGTACATATATATAAAACAGAGAGGTATATGACAACATATCTGCATGCTTATGACTTCAGAAGGGTGTGCCACAAACTGCTAGCATCCCTAGGGAGGGGCACAGGGAACTGGGGTTGAACGAAGATTTCTCCATTAATTGTCTTCAAACTTCTCCAGATTTTTCTCTCATACGAATTACTGCCTTTATAATTTAAAACAAAAAATTAAAATGCATTTAGTTTCACATAAGGGGAAACTACTGTCAAACTGTTCAGGGCCTGATATATGTAGCTGCTACAGAGAAACCCTATGTGCACTCAAGCCTGGTGTGTGTGTGTGTGTGTGTGTGTGTGTGTGTGTGTGTACAGCTAGGGATGCCCAGCTGCTCTGAGCTGCCGCATCAAGGGCGGGGTTGACCTCTCTGACGTATCCCAGCAAGCCGTGGAGCGTGTTCATCTCACACAGGCTAGTTATTTAATTTCCAGGGAAGCTGGGGAGGCAGCAGCGTGTTTGTTGCTGTTAGGGAGATGGGAGCACACGGGCTGCATCAGGAAAGACAGCTTCAGCCAGCATTCATAGCTCTGCTCTAGGAGTGCCTGCATCTTCGACTCTCTCACAGTGAAGAGTTATGCAACTTAAAAGATAATAATCCTTCCAGATTCTCACGCAGCCCTAAGTTCCGATGGACATCCTACTAATATGGACCAGGCAGGGAAACAAGTCAGTTCAGGGGAGCAGTATGGGCTAGCTATATGTTTGACACATACAGAAGGTAACCTGGGGAATTTGCCTAGTGTTAGCAGGGGGCTTTCTTTGCCTGTGTTCTCAAGCTGTGAAGCATCAGCTTTCTGCTTTTTCTTCCTCCTCCTCTTCCTCCTCTTCCTCTTCAATATCACGAGTCCAAAGCCATTAGAAAAAAATATATAATTAAGCATCTCTGTGAATGGTGCCACTAGCCAAATACTCAAGGTGGGGAAAATAGGTCCACAGTGACCATTTGACATGTGAGTAAAATTCCTTCAGATCTGTAACTCCACATCCTAGGAGCGAACCCCGCCAGCTGTCCACTGGTGCCTGAGAACGGCGAGGTATTTCCACTGTGTTTTCCGCCGTGGGAACCATAGCCCACATTTGGGAGAGAAAGCAAAATGAAGAAGTGAGATAATTGAAAATGTGACGAGTTATGTCAACACGTCAGGATAAACACGGGAAGTCCTTACTTGCATGTGCATAAAGACGAATTTGGTCGCTAATGAGGAGGGAGAAGGGAATTTGTGAGTGTTTGGCTTTTTCCTGTTTGGAAACATGAGTACAAAACCAGTGACTTTCAAATTCCCATTTTAGGACTAAGATTGTGGAAACCCTCACTTCAACAAAGCCATATACACACTTACTGCACACACGTGTAGACATACGTAAGAAGCCGTATAAATGTAAGTGGGCCAGAGAGTTGACTTAAAAACAATAGTTTGACAGTACACATGCGATCTGAACATGATCACATATTTTAAAAGCAGAGAAACGAAAACCTGCAAATCGTCTAAGCCTCAAAATCCAACACACAGAACGAAACCAATCATACAGGGAAACAAACTAAGGAAAATGCAGCGCCGGAGTCCGTATTTGCTTAACGGTGTTCTTTCCTTGAGTTTTATTGGTGCCCTGTCTCTAGTTGTCGGTGCAGGCCAACACATCTGCTGTCGACTCACCAAGGCATTTGACAGCATCATTTCAGAACCTTTAGCTACCGAGCTATCAATAATTAAATGCATTCAGTTCACACTTTGTTCTTGTGGATACCGGCTATTTATCTCTGTCCTCTGAAGAAGCTAATAGTATAATGGGCAAAACATCAAAAATAATTAAGAAAACATCGCTATAAACTCTGTCAAAAGAAAGAACTTTTGCTAGGCCCTCAGACGGAAGCCCTGAATGGAGGACCTATCCAAATCCCAGCACGCCTTGCTGAGAAGGGAGAGGAATAAATTAAATGAGCAGTTAACTTGCTCAGTCCAGGGGCCTATAGACAGGGACATTAGCAGTTGCTTTGAGTTTGTGCTCTGGGAGAACTCAGACATGTTTGAATACCATCCGGAGTCATCACCTCCACCTGGCCAGGGTAGCCTTTGAGGGTAAAACACCTCCTCCCTCATGTGGAAAGGTTGCAGAACTAACTAGCTCCTGAGAACCAGGCCCTGTCTAAGTAGCTCAATCTGTAGGACATGCGTCTTTACAAAGAAAAAGTTCCTTTGCATGACTGGACAGTATTGAAACACAACATCTCAGTAAAATCACCAATAACAGACCCGTCTTTTCTTTAGCAGAAACTGTCTTTTTGTTTGTTTGTTTGTTTGGTTTGGTTTTTTGTTTTGGTTTTTCTGAGACAGGGTTTCTCTGTGTAGCCCTGGCTGTCCTGGAACTCACTCTGTAGACCAGGCTGGCCTTGAACTCAGAAATCCTCCTGCCTCTGCCTCCCAAGTGCTGGGATTAAAGGTGTACACCACCACCGCCCTGCTAGAAACTGTCTTTTTTAATATCCAATAACAAATGAAAAGGGAAATTGTAGAGTTTACTTCTTACGATAACAAGTCAGACCTACCTGGTATACAAAAGCCCCATATATGAGATAATTATATTTTAAAACAGTCACAATTAATTACAATACCATTTAAACGGTGTACATATCATCAAATAAGAATAAAGAATTATCTGGAACCACCACAGTCACAGGAGACAGCCTTGAAGAGGCAGGCTTCAGATGTGTCAACGTTCTGTACATCCTTTCAAAACCTTTAGTTTAGTTGTCATCTAAATGCAAGTGGCTTCCGATCACAGCTCACCAATCTCAGCCTGAAACTGGAGGATCCACTGCTTGTAAGAACTATGTTAGTGCCTACATTTAAACTTCCAGACGCCACATTTTCAGAAAAGCCAATGGTCCTCCTTTGTCATTAAATCAGAAAAGACTCCTAGGGTTGGTGGGCCCATCTATCCCAACATGAATGGGAACCTTCACCACAGGACTAAACTAAAATAAAACTGAAAAAGGAAGAACAGGCCCAGCTTTGTCACTGCTAATTGTCTAATTACTTCTTGGTTTGGTCACCTAAGCTTGGAGCAAGAAGGAAGCCAGATGATTGTAATTTCTTACTGCCCAAAGGAAGGTACCAGTCGTCTGCTGCAGCTTGTGCAGGCAGAGCTTAAGTTTGTGTTTGTATCATCTTCTAGGTGTTTGACCATCTTCCAGGGTACCAGGAGGGATGAGCTGAAGGAGGTGAGACCTGGCAACAGGCATACCCTGTAGTTACCACACATGCTTCTGCTGAATGAACCCAGGGCAGAGACATCTCTGATTTAGGTCTCTGATTTAGGTTATGCACCAGCCTCCTAGAAACTCACACACGGTGTATGCAAGAAAATAATTTTTAAACAACGCCAATGAAATGGCTACTAGTAGTTGTGAACCTCTAACGAGGCGGCTTTCAATTTTTCACTTCTGAAGGCGAATTATTTATAGTCCTTCGGTTGATTACCGCTGTTACAGGCCGGTGTCAAAATTCAGGCGCAGGCCAGTTCTGGGTTCAGGGACACCCTGCTGTGCAATTCCCTTCCTGCTTCTTCTCTGAGCCCTACAGCTCCCTGAATAGTTAAGAGAATTAATTACAAAGTCTACAATGCTAGTTTCAGGTCCTTCAGCCCGGGGCCCTGGGTCAAGTAAGTGGGAGATGATGGCAAGCCAAAAAGAAAAAAAAAAAAGAAAAAGTAGTTTTCCCCATTAAGCACAAACCACCCTTCACTCTCATAGGAAGGGAGGATGAGCAGAGACACAACTCAAAGGAGCAAAAACAAAAAGAAAAAAAAAAAAGAAAAAAAAATTCCATTATAGCCGACTTCCCGGCGCTCCAGTCTCGGATATGAGTAATCCTAGAAAATGTAACATCAGCTTTTCTTGCTTTCCTTACATGGGGTTCCTCCTTTATTTCCTTTCAAAAGGGGTCAAATTCTCCTCTGTAATTCAAAAGAGCTGCTTCTTGGTTACTAAAAGGGTGGCCTCTCTCTTTAACAGCTCTGCTTCGCCCCCCCCGCCCTCCCGGTGGAAATTTAATATTTTGAGTCAAAAATAAAGGTTGCAAAAAAGAAAAAAAAAAAGAATAGATACTCAAGCCCCTCACCTGCTTTGCCTTGAGGGCTTCCAGTAAATCTCTCCCCATAGCAAGGGCAGATCTAAGCGAGCTGGAACTGCCTGCAGGAGCCTCTGGAGGCAGCATCCTCGAGCTGGGATGGGCTGCATAAGCACAGACCACTGCGGATGCCTGAACACCCATCGCCAGCCAGCGGGTACCACAGGAAGTCAGGGGCGTTCACAGTATCCAGGCCTCTCCAAGGGTCTGAACTGGCCACAGCACAACCTCCTTGTTACTCTCCAATTCCCTCGTACCCTCTCTATGACCTAACCTAGTAAAGGGTTGGATAAGTAGGGGAAAACATGGGTGTTGTGGTGCTGTGTGGTCTACACATCCCTCTGGACTGCAGACATGAATGAACTTGGTACAGGAGCCAAAAGGCCACTTGAAATAGAAAAAATAAAAAATGTTTCCTACTCCTTTAGGTTATGAAGCAGCCTGAGCAGGGAATCTGGTCCCGAGACACATAGAGGGATGCACAGGAATGGAGCCTCTCCATGGTAATTCCTGTTGGCAGGAACAGAGTCATCCAGAGAAGATGGACAAGGGACTTCCGGCATCCACTACTTCACTGTCTTCTGGCAAGAACACATACAAAAAGCAAGAGCCCAGCTACCATGCTGGCTGTGCTCTGTGGGTAATGAGGATGCAGGCCTTTGCTAGAGATGGGTTGTGTGTTCCCATTCTCTGACCACTGAAAGGGGAGGCATCTGAAAAAATCATGTCTGATGTGATCCACACAACTGGTCTTTAGGAGCTGACCTGGACTGGGACTTTACGAATGTGTCTGCAGTCAGAGAAGATAGCACAGGCCTGTGATACAAGCACTCTTAAGACTGAGGCAGGAGGATTGAGAGCAACAGCCCCAACCTGCATTTTGGACTAGTCAGAGCTACCATAGTGATACCTGATCCCAAAGAAACAAAGAAAATGAAAGAAATGGATCTGCTATGAGCTGGAGGTTCTACCTCAGTGCTAGAACTCTTGCCTGGTATGCATAAGGCCCTAGGTTCAAGCCCCAGCACTACAAAGAAAAGAAAATACGTGTAAAATCACTTTCATAGTGAAGCATAAGCTATGTTTGATTCACTGATGAATTTAAAAGGGGTACTTGATTTCTTTCATTGCTTAAAATAACTTACTTATTTACTGGGTCTATCACTGGTATTTCATATATGCTGTAGAGTCTTTTTTTTTAATTAATCAGCATTCACACAATCATCAAAACAATCATAGGGATAATGGTGTCTGGTGAGTATGGCTAAGACCTCTCCAGAAGTCCCACAACTGAAGTCTTCTTGACTGGTTGTGCTCCGTCATAATAGAGGGAACTCAAACCTTTCCATAAAGGCGTGTGTCCTCTGGAAATGTCATGGAGAAAGCAAACTACACGGAGCTGCAGGGAAGCGGGCCAGTGCCCTCATCACCCACCTCGCTGTGGTCAAAAGCTCCAAGTCCTTATATCTCCCATTGCCACCTACATTGCCACAGTGGTCAGAGCTGCCCAGTCAAGCTATGAAGTGACAGTCCGTTGATTTTAGTAGGCCATCCATTTTCTTTTTTTGTTTTGTTTCCACATGAGAATATGCAGTACCTTTTTCAGGGAAGGGAAGCTGTTTCTAAGGTCTGAGCAGCCATGTCCTTTCCCAAGCCTACTTTCCTGGATACTAGAGGTATCAACTCCACAGGGCAGGGACAATTGCAAAGAAGGATGATGGAGTTTCTGAAGGAAATACAGCCTATGCAATGAATTTCCTTCCTCACACTCTCCCACTACCCCAATGTGGCTGGGTCTCCAGAAAAACACATTACCATTTACCACAATGTGCAGTCTCTCTGCTTGACGGCAAAGTCACCCTCCCCTGCTAAGACCCTGTGTCACATTACATTCGAAATACAAGATGACCCTCTTCTTCAGCTGTCACTAAGTCCTATGCCTCCTGACAACGCAAGCATTATAAATTTTATTATTACATCTGGAATTTCATGATATGCTTAACAACTGAACTGAGAGGCGCAGACCAGAATACTACCCTCCTACCAACAGCCACCGGGCTCTAGTTAGGAAGCTGCAAAAGCCTCCTGGAAAGTATAAAGAATTAACACCCCCATTCTCTCATATACACGGCAGAGGGACCACCAGACCGAACACAAAATAAAAGTACATCCTCAGATGTAAATCAAGATTACATTTCTTGGAGCAATGATGAGATAACCCATATATAGATTTTATCTGTGGGCTATCTCACTGCATCTGGGAACTGAGATAAATGGTTTACTTACAGGGAGCCACTGTACAACAGTACTTGACTCTCCGTGTGGCCGGGTTGGCTGTTGGGCAAATTAGAATCACCCGATCATTAAAGAGCCCCCAGCTCGAGCTTCCTAATTTCATTGGCACCATGATGGATATAGCACAGGCTATCTTGAGCCAGGATTGCCATCAGATTAACCAGCCTGTTCATGATATAATAGAAAGAGAAAGAGACGGGACACAGCTGAAGGACACGTTGGGAGTTGGGGGCCGAAGTAAATTCTAGTGGAGAGAACATGCTCTCCCAAGAAGACCAGAAGCAACACAGAGGACCAGCACCCAATATCACTGGGCATCATCAACAGGATGTGCTGTGGTTTGATGTGATAACAGTGGCATATAGAAGTCCATCTCTCTGCTCACGGTCCGGGCAGGCACACCTGCTCAACTCTGGTGCCTAAACCCCTTTTCTTGTATAAGTTAGTTCACAACAATGGACACTGTATACCACAGAACCATGTCCACATCTGGATTGGTTTCTTCACCCTTACCTCCATATTATCCTTACAAGCAAATCAACCAAACTTGCCACTGTACGCAGCTGGGCTCTCCAGGTTTATCCATTCTAAGTCACTCCTTATATGAATGGTCCATCCATTCTTGGTTACAAAATTAAAACAACAACAACAAAAAAGAAAGAAAAACTGGAAGCATACTCATCTTCCCGAAACCTGAGCCCCACACCCACCTGACAACCACACTAGGCTCAGAGAACCCAAAGTATGACCCAGAGATGCTTCAGCCATGCCAAGTGAACAATCTGGAGACCACCCAGAGAAGCCAAGCCTCTCCCCGCTGCACCCTTCACCTTCCTTCTCCAGCCAGCTCCCTTAAAAATGGCCCTGCCAACCACCTCAGCCAGGTTCTCAGCCGAACACTAATAAGTGCTTGTTTGTTGAACTGAAAAATCATTACCACAGAACACGTCAAGTAATGAAAGATGTTTTCCTCGGAGAAATGTTAAATACTTCACTTCTTTCACAAGGAATGAGTACACGTGTTTCCAGATAATACTTCCCTCCCTCCCCACCCACGCTCTCCGCCAGAGTCTGCGGCTCCAGGATCCACGGAGAGCAGGCTCACTCACGGCCTGGCTCTCAGGAGCAAGAACACAGCCGTTATTTTATTTATTTTCCTTTGCCCAGCTGACTCCACACTGGTTCTCTTACTTGTTCACCTAAGCATCCCAGTAGGAGCCTCTGTCACATAACAAGAGTCCTGGCTTGCTTTTACTATTTTATATAGAAAAGCCAGGGAAAATAACACCACCACAGCTTCATCTATTAGGCCGTCTTAGCATTCCCTAACTAATATATATGAAAGAGCCATTTCACTACAGGCTTAGAGCAAACACAAAGGCAGGAAACGAAATGTCAGAGAGAACCCGGGTGCCTGGGGAAGGCTGCTAGGAACCCCACCTTCTCCTGACAGACACGTGAATCTCTGCTTCCTTCAAACACTCTCCCTTGGCAGATGAGTGTCATGGACTTAAGTGTTTCACAATGGCTACTCTTACAGGAAAGCCAATCTGATTAATTTGTGCTCCTTACTCTCCTGTTAAGACTTCAGGCAGAGCCTGCTTTGAATACGTGGCAGCTGAGATACTAAAATCCAAAATGACTTCCAGGCAACCAGGGAGGTGCCAGTTACTTAGATAAAACACTATGTCTGCTACTTTCAGGGAGTGTGGACTTTTGGGGAGTGGGGAGCCAGTGAGTCCAGGTTTTTAAACCACACATTCTGACTTGGAAGTCGGTGTGTGCACAGCCTATAATACTAATTGCTGAGGCTGAGCCAGAAGGATTTGGAGTTTCAAAGGCCAACCCAAGCTACACGGTGAGAGAAAGACCAGCCTAGGCTAATCTAATTTCATGGACAACAGAATAGGAATGGGATCCAACAAAAATAACAAAATAATAGTGGTGCCTCTGTCCTGCCAGATCTTTTGGAGATACAGGAATCCTCATATAATAAGCCAGAATGGGAGACTGGGAAATCCCTACCAAACCTCACATGGGACTAGGCCTTCTTCAAAGAAGGAACTGTGTGCTCCACTTACCTGCTTCCTTCTCTCCTTTAATGAGTCACTTCAACTGCCACCAAGAGTCACCAGGGGGAGCAGGGGCATGAAACTCAAACAAGAGACAAAAACAAAAAAACAGAAAACAAAAAAAAAAAAACAAAACACCTCCCTAAATTTCTCAGAACCTGGACTTTTCTCCCCCTGGTTATGCTTCTTTAGGATAAAGCAGACCTCTAATTTCACAAGCATAAAAAAGTTGAGGCTCTTCATATGTTAATTCATAAATGTCCCATCTATATATCAAGGGGAACTTTCAACGCCAGTCCTTCCCTGTAAAACTCCGGGTTTTGGAATTACTTTGCTTGACTTTAGCCGATGTGCCTTATCAGCATTTATTAGACAAGGGGAGACGACAACTCTTTTAAGAATCCCTCAGTAAGCTGGGGCGGTGGTGGTGGTGGTGGTGGGGTAATGGCTCACGCCTTTAATCCCAGCACTCAGGAGGCAGAGGCAGGTGAATCTCTGAATTCTGAGTTTGAATCCAGCCTACTCTACAAAGAGAATTCTAGAACAGCCACTGCTACACAGAGAAACGCTGTCTCAAGAAAAAAAAAAAATCTCTTTCTAGGGGCTAGAGAGAAGACTGTGTGTATTGCAGAAGACCTGACTGTGGTTCCCAGCAAGCGCTTGCCTCTGGGAGACTCCTGACCAACTGTAACCCCAACTCCAAGGATTCAGACACTCTCTTCTGGCCTCTACAGTCACCTGTACTCACACACATAAACTCATTCCAGACAAACAAGACTAAAAGTAAATGAACTCCCCACTGGTCTACCTCCAAACAGCAGTATCTCATGGGGAAAGAAGCACCCCTCACCTGCTCAGGCCACCAAAGGAACTGCTCACACCCTTGGAGAGCACCCACTGGACTTGCCGTGAGCAAGGAATGCACCAGAAGACCCTGAAGGTGAAAGACAACTGGTAGGTGGTCAGAAAACCTACAGGTACTTGGCAGTTTCCCAGAATAACCTGAGAACCCAGGAACCCACCAAGCAGATGCTGACTCAAGAGCAGAAATATCCCTTGCAGTCAAAGTCTGGAGGTCAAGTTTTGACTAGGAACACCCTCCAGCCACCTGAGCAGGTGAGCTCTCTCTGGGGCCCCAGAGGCCAAGGCAGGTATGATTGCTTATCTGAGTCTTTCTCAACAAAAGGCCAGATCTGTATCTTCCAAAGTGGGGCTTCCAAGTCCATCATAAGGAGAAGGTGTACGTCCTGTCCTTGGGACTCTTGGCCACAGATCTCCAGTGCTTGTACGAGCATGGTACTCCAGATGGGGGCACTACTGCTCTGATCTGTTGTGCCCTGAACACACTGTTTTAATATTTTTTTTTTAAAAAAAAGTTGCTTTCTTTCTTCTCATGAATCCTAATAGTCAAGCCTTTCTGTGTTCTGCTAATTTTAGAAGTCCTGCTATTCTTTGGGAGGAGAGTGGTGTGAAAAATCAAGCAGAGTACCCAAAAATAAAAGAGTAGATCTGTTTCGGGGATTGCAGCATGCTTAACTGGAAGGCAGCTTGGGATCTGCCACTTTCTATCTTGTCTTTAATACATTTTCCCAATTCCTCTGGAATATTTTAGCCTCAGAGAGAACAAGAATGAACTTCCTAGTCTATGAATATATCTTTGAGGAAACACGGACAGTCAAAATGATCTCCAGGCCCTGACTGGGTACTTTTTTTTTTTTTTTTTTTTAAACAGGATGCTGCAGATCCCAGTCAAATGGGAGTCTCCAAAGCGCTCCTTCAAAAATGTATGGCACGTTCTGGGCACACAAGTGAAATGACAGGGACCTTGCACTGGAACACTTCATGGTGTGCTCTTCAAGCCTCCCACCTTTGCCTTGTATAAATCAATCCTACTTTAAAGAATTGGGTTCTCTCAGACTTACCAGAAAGGCAGAAAGGCAACTGCGCCCCGGCTGTCTGGGTCCCACTGTGGTCACGTGATGACCAGCAGCACAGGAAAACATAAGCAGTCTCTCAACAGTGGCTACCTGCAGACCCCAGCCCACACCTCCTTACCAAGTGGAGACACCAGAGATTTGTAACAGAAAGTTAGACTGTGTGTCAAGCCCTTCATGCAAACAATAAATATTACTTCTGCTCATAACTGGACTTTTCTCCAGCATCGTCTTTGAATGTTGAACCTTTTTCAATTAATTAAAAGCCATGCACTGCAGAGTGCATATTTTATCAGCCCTCAGCTGCTTAAGTGTCTAGAAAAGACCAGGCCGTTTTTCTTTCTTTCTTTCTTTCTCTCTTTTTTTTTCCAGGCAAACCAGAGCAAGTACTTGCAAGGGTCATATCTTTTTAATTATCTTTTCTCTCTTTGATTAATTATTCCGTCTGACAATAGCGTGTTTCTAATGCTATTCACCTGCCTTTGATGATTGACAACTTTTCTGTCTGATTCAGAGCAAACAGCTGCTGCCACAATCTCCTAGCAACCCGGGTGTGATGGATGAGCCCCCAAGATGGATGGTTGCAATAAATCATGTCTCCAGCCATAAAACTGAGAAAAGGGGATAAGAAGAAAAGCGAACAAAAAAACAAAACAAGATTTCTTCCCATGAGTGCACACTCCGTTCCTTACCAATTATACCTGAACCGGACTTTATACCTATCAGCCGCAAAGTTTTCGTAATCAGTAAAACAAAAAAAACAAACAAAAAAAAATGGGAAGGTGGCATTTTGTATCAAAGGTGTTTACAATTCTTTCTGCAAACTGGCACTTGTACTCTTCATTACCTCCAACACCGCCCGGTGTTAAGGGCAGATGATCAAAGTTTTTGCCTTCTTCCAAAAAGTCTCAACAAGCAGCAGCAGCGGCTGGCATAGCCTGATGTGGTACCAGGCACCAACAAAAGATGGATCTGATTCTACCTGGTTTGAGGCAGCCGCTGGGCAAGCCCCAGAGTGGACCCTAAGCCATGGCTGTGAGCACAGCAAAGTGCATGAGTGCTAATAAAGTTATTTCAAAACACACTCGAGCACACATACACGCACGCACACAATGAGAGAGAGAGAGAGAGAGAGAGAGAGAGAGAGAGAGAGAGAGAGAGAGAGATGCCTGCTAGATAGTGCACAGCCAGAGTCTCATTTCTTTCAGATGCCAATACTTTTTACATGTGCAGGAAATTCTTTCCCAGCATCCTCTAGCATGTACACTCTACCCTTTCACAAGTTCTAGATTCTTAATTTCATAGTTGAAAAAAAAACCCTCCATCTAACTTTCTGTCCCATCGTTCTTAAAAATGAATGGCCGAACTGTAAGTCACACAAGAAACCCTCTATCTCTTCAGCAAACCCAAATAAAGTTCCATACTAAATAGGAGGAATACAGCTCCTGACAATGGAGTCTGCACTATCGGGGCTTTCGTGGTTTAGGAGACTGGAGCAGGGAGGCCACCAGCTTCTGTTTTCCTTTTTCCATCAGGGAGCCAGCCACCAAGGGCTCCAAAGCAGAACAGCATGTAGACAGGCCATCAGGTTGCCACAGCCTCCCTCCAGACAGCTGGGGGCTCCAGTGGCAAGCCAGCCTGCGTCCCTAAGTACTTCCAGTAGGTGGGGGTGTCCCAGTGCACAGAGCTTGAGGGTGCAAAAGAAGCAGAAATGATTAACTGGCAGAGCCTGCAAACAGCTGTCCACATCAGTCCTGGTGGGGGTCGGTGGGGGCCCAGCTGCGGAGAACAGAGTGCAGACACAAAGAAAAAGAGGCTGCTGGGAGCAGAGGCAGGGAGCCGCAAAGGATCATTTTTTATCTAAAATATTCTTGAGACATACAAGTGTTTTTCTACTTCACTCTCACACTACTAACCAAGCCAACCAGTATTTTTTTAAGTTATACTATGCTATTTTTTCAGTTATATTGTGCTAAAGCTTTTTCAATACAGATTAAAAAAAAAGCATGACAGAGTTTTAAAAGAAAAAAATCAAGACAAGGGTTCTGGCTTCAGCAACTACGGCTCTGTTTATATTTTAATGTTTGGTACGTGACTGCCTCTATGAGGAAAGAAAGGCAGAGAGAGGGGAGAGAGGGAGAAGAAGAGAGAGGCAGTAAGTTAGTTACTTGCTTGTTAGCTTTAATGCCAATCACAGACACTTCTTTTTTTTTTTTCTCCATGTCCTTGAAAATTTTTCAAAATGAAAACTTCACCCCTCTCTGCCTTCATGTTTTTTGGGGGGGTCCTCTATTATAAGTACAAGGGGGGGACGCTGTCTATTCAGCAGCAATGAGAGCCCAAGGCCAATCGATGAAACACACACACACACACACACACACACACACACACACATACACGCCCATAGCCAGCCCCGGCTGGTCCAACTCTCAAGTTACAGGTTTACTCGGCAAGTCTAAATAATATTTAAAATGATAAATGGCACCCCTAGTCCAGCATCTACCATCAATCTTTTTTTAAGGAACATCCATCTTCAATAACGTACGTTTGAATCATGTGAAGCCAGGAGCCCTGAGACTCATTTATCCCACCCCTCACACACGGGGCCTTGCTTGAATGATACCTGTCAACTGCCTTCCTCACTCTGGACTAAAGGGAAGAAAAAGAAGTGGGGAGAAGAGAGAATAGGAGACACGGGAAGGACAGGGACGGACGTCACGCGTCAGAAGCTAAGCAGTGTGGCTCGGCAGATCATATAAAGGAACACAGCATCTTTCGTGCCTTGGCCAATCTTGCAAACCACCACCACCATCCCCCGCCCCATGCCATACCACACACCCCGAAGAAGACAGCCATCTACAGGGCAGGCTGTAGCCTCTCCTCTCCCTGCATCTCTTCTCTCCTCCCTCTGCCTCTCTCACCAAATCAGCAGAGCTTCATGAGCAAGCCACACAGTACTGTACTGGAGGAGGAGGGGACAACCGGGTTTCCCTCCCCTCGCTGTTGTCTGGCCGGGGCCCATATGATAAATGACATATGTCATTCTGTCAGGGGAAAGGGTGGGTCAGTGATGTATGAGTCCGCTGAAAAGGAAATCGACTGTTTGGCATGGCGAGGCTCTTCTCCACCAGGATTTAGTTTCAGAACTCTGAAATGAATTCTCCGACGTTTCAAGTGCATACTTAGGGCAGGCTGCCGGGAGGCCTGGGGAAATCGCACTTTATCCTCCCCCTGTCCTTCTGATGGCAGGAGCTCACACACACAGACATGCACATTCATGCACACACACACACTCATATACACCCTAAACCAATCCCATCACCAAATACCTGGAAAGGGCCATATGCATGTCAGCAACCTCAGCAGGCACACACTGGGGGTTATTAAAAATACGATTAGAAAAAAAAATAAAAAAAAAATAAAAGAATGAACTGGAGGGCAGGAAGGTTAGTCCTTTTATTTATTTATTTTTTAATGGCAAAGGGCTGACACAAAAGCAAGATAAAAATTAGCATGTTTGAAGTAATCGGCCCGCAGCTTGACATCTGCATAGTAAATTTTAAAGGAAAAAAATGTGTCAGACAGCCGTGCGCCGATGCGCCCTCCCCCCTTTCATTAGCTCACTGCCAGGGTGGTACCGCTCAACCTCATTACGGCGGGAGGATTTATGGAGCTGAACCCAATGGCAAAGAAAAGGCATCTGTCAATAATTGTAGGAAGCTGCACTCACAGCTTTGAAATCTCATTAAGTATGCAGTTATCAGGCATAAAGATCAAAAACATTACTCAACTCCGACAGAATCTTATGGGGGAACATTAATTAGCAACAGGCCTACAGTACAAAAAGAGAGAGAGAGAGAGAGAAAGAGAGAGGGAGAGAGAGAGAAAGAGAGAAGGAGGGGGAAAAAAAGACTTCCTCTCACACCTGCCCAAACCCACAAACCTAAAGCAACACTCCCCCTCCCGCACGAAAAAAATAATTCCCGGCATCTGAGACTGATCAAGAACATGAAACACACACACACAGAAAGGGGGACAAGGGAGGGAAAGGGTGGGTGGCGGGCGGGCAGCAAGGAGGAGAGGGGGAGGCGGTGGTGCGACTGGTTGAGAAAGGCCTGGCGGTGAGGACAGAAAAGGAAGGAGCTGTCAAACTTGAGGAGGATGTCAGCGCCCGCCCTGATTACAGGGGCCTATGCAGTTCACAGACCTTTTATCATTCCACCCATCAAAACCAGCCTAAGAGTCAGAGTCTGAGGACGGAGGCTACAGGTCTGCAGTCCAGGCTGGGCCCAGATTCAGTACCATTCCCTCAGGCCTGTGCTCACCACCTGCCCAAGGCCTGCTCTCCCTGGGATTAGGTCTGCGACCAGGCACAAAAACCAACAACAAGATCCTTATAGGAGCCCTGGACACAAGCTAGGGCATCTCTGCTTCCTTTACACACCATTTGGGCTTCCTAGGAGACACTGAAATCCCTTTTCATGCACGCACGCACGCACGCACGCACGCATGCACCTACCTTTGCTTGTTTTTGTGTGTGATCGCTCAAGACACTCGAAGGACAGCCACGGTGCCACAGGCCTGTCATCCTAGCGTGCAAGGAGCTTCATGAAACAGGGGACTGTAAATTCCAGGACAGCCTGGGCTACATAGCAAGATACTATCTCCAAAACTCACATATTAAATAAATAAATAAATAAATAAATAAATAATAGTGGAAATCTCACAGAAACTGTTGTCAAGTTCGCCGTGGGTCATAAGGCTTTAAAAGGCTCTCTGTTACAAAGTCTGGACAGGGGGGTGGTTGCATTTGGGCGTCCAAAGATCACCAAGCTACTTTAATCCAGGGTACCCAAGAGGGAAAACAGCTAAACGGTATGTCTCCTAGGCCTGCCACACTGCTCACACTTGTGAGCTGCACTGAGAGAGAATAATTTATACGAGTTAGGGATTTCCCCCATGAACCTTTTGCCTCCAGAATCTCGGGCAAACTTCTATGCTCTGTGGAAGAGATGAATTCATTCTGGGCACACTGGAGCTGGGAGTGTGGGTGGTGAGATGGTTTGAGTACAACAGGCAACAGCAGCCTTGGAATATCATGAACAGTCACATGCACACACATATACACACATGCATGTGTGTGCGCGCACACACACACACACACACACAAATACAAACACACAATGAGTCCATGAAACATACAGAATGAGGATAATGAAGTAAATATGCTGCATTTTATTTTCCTCATATTATCATAGAAAAGTAGTCTTTTCCACTTACCCAATGAACGTATGCATGCTCTCCCTCCCTCCGCCCTCCCCTCTCTCACACACACCACACACACACATTTCCCATAATCCTACACCATGAGAAAACCCAAGGATCAGAGATACCCCAGCTCCCTAGTTCTTCTTATGCCATCCTCTAGTGTCATGGCCACTTCTAAAGCCTTTACCTCTACACCAGACAAAACCTCCTCTTAATTAGCCACATCTTTAAGGAAACTGGCATTAAGATTCCTAGGCAACAGGCTTGGAGATCCCTCCAAGCCAAAGATCCGTCCCTCGGAATCTGAATGACCTCAGCTCGGACCAACTATCACCTATGACCCAAAATAGTCAGCAACACTTGCATATAAACCAGACTCTGGAAGAAGAAATTTTAGCATTCATTACAATAAGGTGTTTATATTTTTTTTGTATGCTTACAACATTACCTTTATTATGTGTAACATCAAAGTGATTATAGCAATTACATCTAACAGAATTAATTACATCATTCCTGGATACATAATGCATTAGAGGTAAGCCAAAGAAAGAAAACATCTTGATTGTAGTAACTATTGTTGGTTAGGCTTTTCTCCAGCAGCAATGCCAATCTAGTGGCAGTTTGCAGGGCCCTGAAAGCTGAGAGGTTTCCGAGGAGATCGGGCTATATTCTTAAAATGAAGTGGCGCTTTTGCTTAATAATATGTTGGCGCTAAGGGACATATAAAATCGATTTAATTTTTTTTAAGTGTAAATCTTTAAAAGGTGCTGGTTCATCCACCCAACCAATGTTACTACATAAAGAAAAAAAAAAGGCACGTGGGTGAAAGACTTACAAGTCTTTACGTATGCAAAATAAATGCACTCAAGGCTTCATTAATATTAATTTAAATTCAAAACCCATTTACATTAAATTGTTCATTAAAAATTGCCTATTTTATGCAACATGCATTTCTCAAAGAACTCAGAGGAAACTGAATACATAGGGCTAAATTTAATGATGGGGACAGAATATCAAAAGTAAATGAATTTGAGTCATTGCACGTAGATTACCAAATAGCCCTGTGCTCTCCATTAAGGAAGGGGGCTTCAATTTGGGAAACAAGCAAGCATTTGGAGTATTTTGTTTTCTGCTACCTTAGACTTGTTAAGAAGACATCCTGGTTTATCACACACAAGGAAGAAGTGTGTGTGTGTGTGTGTGTGTGTGTGTGTGTGTGTGTGTGTAGGGGTGTGTGGGGAGAGTGAGAAAGAGAGGGAGAGGGAGAGTAAGAGAGAGAAATTGATAGAACAGAGGCCAGCCAATCTAGCCTGCTTTGAGCCTCACGTTTCCAACTGGACTCAAATGCACTGTTAAGCTCATGTTTTTAAGATTGTACCTTAGTGAGCATTTCCCACTAGTCACCTTGATAGAAAACTGACAGTTTACCTCTCCTCTATCTTCTGCCCTCTGTGAGCCTTTGTTGCCAAAGTCAAGAGACCAAAAAAGTATGACAAGGAGCCAGTGAGTTCCTTGCTTGGCTCCACCTCCCTCCCCAAGACAATCTGAACTTCCCCCGTTTCCCCAACAGCTGTTCTGGATGAAGAAAGCACAGTTATAATTAATAACATGTGTCCTGACAGTATGGATTACTAATTTATCATTAAGCCCAAATAAATTTAAATTATGCTCCAAGAACCACATCTTCACAATATCTGAGAGAAGAGGGTAGAGAGATGGTCAGAAAGTCCAAGCTATACAACTTGTAGTGACTGTCCTTCTTAGCCCACAGCACATCTTTCTCGTGGGCTATTCTGGTTGGGTCAGTGGAAGAATTTACAGATTTGAAGGTAATTAAACCCAAGAATTTAAATGCTGATCAAACCGAGTGTATCGTGCTAGAAATGTCTTTTTTTTTTAATGGGGCTTATAAAATATTCAATATTTGGTCAAGGGCACTATGTAATTTTTCCAATAACGATTCCTAAATCTAGAGTCTGTCAGTCTCTCAGGCAAGTGGCCTTAAGCCGGCCATGTGCTACTGTCTTTGGGAAGATTATTATTCCCAAGAATGTATCTATCACCTTACTGTAGCCACAAACAGCGACCTGAATTTTTGAGTCCTCATTGGACGTAAATTTTTCACATGCTGGAAAAAAAAATTAAGGAAATCTCCACTCTTTATCCATTTCTTACAATGCAGTTTTTCTTTTTTTTAGGGAAAAAAATCCAGAAAGGGAGGAAAAAAATATATTCAAAGTCATTGTTTAGTAGGGTTTAAAAATTAATTGAATGACTAACTGCAAATACTGGAAACTAGAATTAATCTGTCTGGATTTAAAAAAAAAAAAAAGGGCTTACAGACATTTAAATGCAAGTATCAGGACACTTTATCAACCTAACATAAAATTGTCATCTTATCTTATTATATGACTATTTTATGCATGTGTCAAAGAATTTAAAAATGACTGCCTGTCTATTGAGTCTAATTACAAGTGCACATTTTCTGCCTGGATGTTCAAGCCTACACCATTGTTACCAAATAAAATATATTGTATTCACCTTTCATTTTTACCTTCAGACACAGAAACCACCATTTAGAATCTAAGTAAAACAGGAGCCTATGAACAGGGAGGCATCTCACGGGGTCCTGGTTTGGCCTGTCTTCCCTGCGCTCAGGCTGTGGGTGAAGGTAAAGTGTGTTAAAAGTGTAGCTTCTTTCTGGGACCCAGCAGCTTTTGCAGTCTAGGTACCAGTACAAAAGGGTAGATGCAGACCATTTTGCGTTTTGTTTCTTTAACTGCAAAGCCAAATATATGCATAGTTTGTTCAGTGGCAGGTAGGGATGGAAACTGGGCCCATAGGGAACCCTGACAAGGTTGCATCTGGCTTAAAAGAGGACGTGACATCAGGACCACGGGACACATGCCAGTTCCTGGCCTTTCTTCATGTCTGTGCACTGCAGCCTAGCCAGGCCTCACTCTGTACTAGAGTGTGTACCAGCCCACAAGTACTAGAGAAAGCACCCTAGAGGGGGTCCTATGTAGCCCTTGGCATGACCCTTCTCCTTGATCAAGTGTCAGGCCAGACTGAAAGACAGGTTTGCATCCTACAAAGCTCACCTGGGTTTACATCTCCCAAGTCCCTGAACGCAGTCACCGTCTGTTCTCATTACCCCACGAACCAATCTTTAGTAAAAGAGAGGAGATGCAGAGTTTTGAGACAACCTGGGGAATAACTGTTAATATATCAGCTACTGACCACGGTACTCGAATTCAGGGGCATGCTCAAGGCAAACCCATGAACAAAATGGCAACAACCTCTGCTCATTATCAAGGGTTGCACTGAAGTGGACTGAGCCCTCCTCTCTGACAGTTGTCAAGACCATGGGATGGGGTACACTTTCCCAAGTAGAGGCCCACAGAAAGATCCCTCATCTTCCACCTCTTCTGTGTTTTTCCTTCACTGAAGACTTCTCCTTCTCCCTTCTTCTCCTTCTCCTTCTCCTTCTCCTCCTCCTCCTCCTCCTCCTCCTCCTCCTCCTCCTCCTCCTCCTCCTTCTTTTAAAAATGTATATAGTTCCTTTGGTTTTAAAGGAAATGGGGAGGAAAAGAAAATAAAACCATAGGCCAGCCAAAACCAGTTCTATGTCTCCTCGCTCTAGAGAAGACTGTCTGTCCAAAGGAGAAATATGTGGCAGGTCTGAGAGGGAATAAATTCCCCAGGCAGATGTGGGCATGTCTTCTTGAGTGCTCAGAGGCTTCCAAGAGAGAAGGCAGAAGATGCTGCTGGGAGCTGCCCTAGTATCAAACAACTTGATGAAGGTGACACAAGCAAGCACACCATCAGGTAGGTGAGCCACCTCTCTGACGAGCCGCTTTTCAGGCACGCGCATGTCCACTAGCAACGGAGAAGACCTGCTATCCAAGGAAAACCCACAGAGTTCAGTAACACCAGCTGGTCCTAGCCCCTTTTACGAAAGTCGGGATGCCTGAAGATTGACCCTCACAATGCCACCACCTGAGAACGCCATTAGAAGAATGTACCTTTACGAGAAAAGAAAAAAAAAGAAGAATCTAAAAGTCACTGATGATTTCTTGCTCACTGAAGATTTTTTTTTTTAAAGCCGAACAGTGATCTTCTGTGCTGAATCCTCCAGAAAATGTACGTATATGGATAAAACAGAACGTACTGTTAAGGATTACTATAATTCAGCCCTGCTATTTTCTGAAAATATCTGTTTCAAACAAACACTATGAAGTGGGGGGTAGGTGTTTTAAGCAAGGAATAATGGCTACTTTGCCTATAAGACACTGGTCATTCCTAACTCAGCTTCAGTGGACAACAACAATCTTCCCAGTACAAATGTCTGCTGCCTTTTTCATATTACACGCTCCCGAGGAAGGAAACTCCTGCCCAGATTTCTGTCCAGAAGGTGAAGAAACTCCTCTTTCTTGCCCATTCTCCCTCTCTGCAAAAAGACTCCAGATCATGCATAATTTCTATTTTCAAAATCTAAATTGCAGAAATCGTCTTTTCAGGGATTCTTGGAGCCTGCTTCGGCCTTTCGGAGAGCTATGTTACATTTGGCCTAAATAGAAAGCCTGCGTGCACCTGTGTGCTACGTCTGCAAGCTCTCCCCAGCTCTGGGTGCTTTGTGGTTGTTATTCTACCCCAGACCATTAAAAGGGCCCTAATTCCTATGACATGATTATCCAGGTACCAAAGCCCATTTGTCACCTGCAGCAGAAAATTGAGTTAATGCACAACTAAAGGCAGCCAGGACTGTGTAATATCAACTTGATTACATCAAACTAGCTGCAAACCTAATTCTGCTGCATGACACTGCGTCAAGCTTGTCATCTCCAATCATTAAAGCTGTCAGGAATCCATCAGGTTTACAGCTAATTAGGTGAACACTAATGAAGCTGGCAAAACAACTTTTCTTTTTTTATGGCTGAGCGGACCTTTCAGTTTTGGGGAGGGAGGGGTGTTCTCCAGTATTCTCAAGGTTGCTGTGGACAGGATTTCCAGTCACCAATCAGCAGACATCTTTCTTTTTCCCCCCACCGTCTCTCTACCGGTACAAAGCAATCAATTTGTTATCACTCCGAGGATGTCACAAAAAGCAGCTCCGAGAACTAAAAAAAAAAAAAAAAAAAGGAGGGAATGCAGAGAAGTTCCTGGTCCATCCATGCACACAAGCAAACAAGACCAAACAAAAGCAGCACCTCACACAACTCACCGACTGGCCTGGGCACACTCATAAGCAGCCTAACCGTGGAACAGTTTTGTGTGGAGCTCTTCAGCCATCCTGCACCCCTCCCTCCTCCCCGAGTCCATTAGGCAGAAGCATTCTGATAAAGTAAATCCAAAACCAGGGTATGAGAAAGAAAGAAAGCACTCATTCTGCCAACTTCTGATTGACCATTAAGCTATTGATGAATGTGCCTGTCAGGAGAGAGACAATTAAATCAAATATGAAACAAAGTCGTTCTGACGGGTCATTTTGATAGAGCAAAGCCATTCTTCCATCTCCCATTAGTCGGGCAGTCAAGTTTTTATATAATGAATTTTCCTTAACTGACCTGAGATCTCCTGGCTGGCTTAGAAGTGCAAAAAAAAGGTTAGTGAACAGGTTGCTTAAATATAAAAAAATAAAAAAATAAAAAAAAAATCAAACCAACAGCATGTTTGAGAAAATTGTCCTGTGGGACAGGTGGAGCGGTAAAGAAGAACTACAGAGTTCAAAATCAAATGTAAAGATGCAACCACATATGTTTCATTGGATGGAGGCGCAGATACCTTAAAAAATGTGTACCCGAAAAAGAAAGGAAAAAAAAATCCCAGACTGGAAGAAGCCCAAGACATTCCTACTACCCAACTTTGTAAAGGATGCCTCCAAAGTTTTAGAGTTTATTTTGGGTAGATAAGCTCACTGCTAAAGCTTGGAATTTAAAGGAGGAGGTGGGATGAGCAGGCAGCATCAGTGAGGAGGTGAGCTCTCTGTTGGGATCTTCAAACTTTCTAAATTTGGGTAACACTGAGTACAGAGAGAAAACATGCCTTCATTCTATGCACCAAACCAAGTTTAACCCCCCCTCCAAGTTTTCTTCACAACACTGTCAGTCCAATACACTTCTGGGAGAAGTACCTTACGGTTCCTTCTCTGTGACCCTGGTAAAGAGACTGGAGGCCAGAGTGCAGCTGAGGTGGGAGCCCCGCTGTTCTGATGGTAATCACCACCAGCAGCAGCCTGCATCGCACCACCAGCAGCCTGCATCGCACCAGCAGCACGTGGAACACTACCTCGGTGACCCTCCTCTCAGCCCTCCCCTCTTTTATCAAAAGAGAAGTGAAAAGAAAGAAGATTAAAGAAAAGGACTCCTAAGTAACCCTCCCCTTCAGGCAGCATCTGAGCCTCTGCACGTCTGAGTGTTATTCATATCAAAATACATCACGTCCATATGTGGTCCTCTCTCGGCAAGCCGCCCCAAATCCCTGAAGTTGCACTGACAGGGCCCTCCTGACGTCACGGAGCTTGGCCTCACTATTGCAAGTGATTTATTGATGTTTATTGGGAATGAATAGATCAAAGACACAGGCATGACGGGCGATCAATCAGTCATCAAATCAAGGGTGGCAACCGGCCAGAAACCCTTCTTCCAGCCAACGTGCCCCCAACCGACATTACTGCAAAATAATGTTGTGTGTGTGGGTTTTGTTTTGTTTTCAATGATTCTCTTTTCCAGAAAAAAAAAAAATTAGCCCAGTCCTAACAGGAGTTGACATTCCTGGCAGAAAAAGAGAGGGAGGGGGGGAGTACTCAGCTATGTCCCAGAACTAAGTGCTAGAAAAGGGTAGGGAGCAGCAGCGGAAAGAGAGGGAGGGGGTAAGAAGACATTCACGAATGGAGGAAATGTCAGCATCCAACACTGACCTGACAGTCATCTGACAATACCCAGACCCAGTGCGCTCTGGTTTCCACCGCTGTACCCGGTTTGGGCCCATAAATGAAGAATCAATCGAATTAGCAGTAAGGTGGCCAGAGGGATCCGCTAGCTCACTCTCGCTCGCTCTGGTCCCGATAGGCATCGGGTACTGCCCGGGACAACGCGGAAGATGTCCCAGAGAACTCAGGTGACCCCGCCCGCCCCCCACCGAAAGGCACGGGTTGGAGAGCGCCTTCCCCGCTGCAGCCGGATCGGCAGAGGCGGGGACCCAAGCCGGCTCGGTAGTCCCCCGGAGGGTGTGCGAGCCGGTCGAGCGGAGAACATAGCGGGGCAACTGGGGGGGGGGGCGCACCCGGGCAGGAGAGCCGCGAGCCAGCAGGGCTCCCGGAGTTACTCTGCGCCTGCAGAGACAGACAGAAAAAAAAGAGAGAGGCGAGGAGTGCGGCGAGCAGCGCGGGGGCCGGCGGCCCAGAGGCGCGGCGCGAGCAGAGGAAGAGGAGGAGGACCGGAGGAGGAAGGGGAAGCCGCTCGTACCTGCTGCGCGCCGGGGCGCCTGCTGCTTCCTCCTCGGCATGATGCTTCTCCCGCGACTGCCACCGCCGCCGCCGCCGCCGCCGCCGCTGCCGGGCTGAGCCGAGGGAGGGAGGGGCGGCGGGGGGGGGGCGAGGCGGGCCTGCTCGCAGCCTCCCCCCCGGAGAGCGGCCGCCCGCAGGATGCTGCTGCGCCCCGGCTCTCCGCGTCCCCCCCTCGCTGCGCTCCGCCACGATCCCCGAACGTGCGGAGGGAAGGAGGGCGGGCAAGGGAGGCGCGGGGAAGGAGGAGCGCGAGGGGGAGGAGGAGGCAGGAGAGGAGGAGGAGGAGGAGGAGGAGGACCGCGCTGCCGGCGGAATGGGAAGTTTGACAAATCGCTCCAGAGGCCCGAGGAGGAGGGGGCGGGGAGGAGCGGTCGCCGTGCCCCCCCCCCCCCCCCGCCCCGTCCCCAGACGAGGTGCGCGGGGTTCGGGGCTGGGGGGCGGGGAGTGAAGGAGGAGAAGGCGGGCAGAGAGATGAGAGGAGGAGCCCGGGAGCGACCCCGGCCGGTCCTGCCCCGCTTCCCGCCCCCAAGCAGGGAGGTCAAGGCATCCGGGGGTGGAGGGGGGGGCGCAGCCGCCGCCGCCGCGGCCCGGGGCTCAGCGGTCCAGTCTTCTGCCCACGGCGCGGCTGGAGCGGCGGCGTCGGCAACAGGCAAGCTTAAAGGAAAAGGAGATGATCGTGTCACTCGCCTGCCCGCAGAGGCGCCCCCAGCCCGGGTCCCGGCCCTGGCCGGGACGCCTGCCCAGGGCTCCCCGCCCAAGTCCAGACACCAGGAGCTGGCCCTCCGTCTCCGCCCGAGCGCTCTCGCTTGGGCGCGGGGTCCGCCCTGCGGAGCCTGTCCCGGGGCGCCCACAGCCCCCGCCCATCCCTCTTCCCCACCCGGGCTCAACCCGGGGCCGCTCCCGGCTGCCCCTCCCGGCCCGCACTCCTCTCTACCCGCCGTCTGCAAAGCCCCAGAGAGCTCCCCAACTCGGGATGGTACCCCTACAAAGATGCCAGGGCCCCGGGGGTGCCCTGGGGAGAAGATGTGCGGGCAGCCGAGGGTGTGGGCCCTGGGGCTCCTCTCCTGGGACTCACCGTGGCTACCTCCTTCCGTCACCCCCACCCCCTCCCGCCACAAACTTTCCCAGGCTTGTTTCGGGGGTAAGCGTGGGAGGGGGCACCTCCAAGTTTCCTTTACTGACTTTGGGACGATCACCGTCTCGGCACCCCGCGTCTCGCCCCCTTGGGCTCCTGGCCGCGCCCCCCACCCACAGCGTCGGAGGTTGCCAAGGCGGGAACGGGGGAGGGAGAAGAAACTCGGACTCCCCTGCCCATCCCCCGCCAGGGTGCTCCCTGGACGGGGGGCTGCCCCAGTCGCTACAGGCTTAGGGGCAGTTCTGGACGAAGGGGATTGATTATTGATTGGGTGATTGGGGTCGCGGAGGCTCCGGGCAGACTCGGCCGATGCGCCCCGGGAAGGAGGCGGCTGGAAGGCTGCGGTGGCGACAGGGCGACGTGGGCTCACTTACTCTGGTGGTGAGGGCGCGGGTGGGCTGGAATTCACGCGGGCGACCCTCGAGCGGTGGCGGCTGAGCGCCAGCCAGAGCTTGAGAGGCGCGGGCGGCGGCGCATCGATGCGCTGCGGGCTCGATTGCGTCTCCCTGGGCCAGCTCTTAGGCCGGGAATGGGGCGGCCGCCGCGCAGCGGGCTCCGGGCGGCGGTGGCTGGGGTGGCCTCTGGGCCCCCAGCTCCCGGGAGCAGCACTGTATCTGGGCGCGCCGGCTGGGGCCCTGGCACCCACGCGAGCCCCGAGGCCCACAGTCTACCCGCGGGCCGGCGCCCTGCGCCCCAGGACTAGCCGCCTGAGCGCCCTGGGAGCTGCAAACCCTGGCCTTCCTTCCTTGCTTCTTCTCCTTCTTCTTCTTCTTTTTTCTAATTCTTCCTCTTACTTTAAACTTATTCTTCTCTTCCCTCTTCTTCAGCCCTGTCTCTTTTTCATGCTTTCTTTGTGGTTGGTTTTTCAAGTTTGTTTTAAAAGTTCACAGCGTGCTTTCTTTTTCTTGTAGACCAGGAGACCAAGATCTCACCCTACCGGTAAGATCAAAAGTCTCCGCTCGCCCCCGGCCGGCCGGCTTGGGCTGGGTCCAGACGCTTCCCTGAATGCAGATGTGTGGCTGCTGTCCTCCCGGGCTATAAAGCCCGCTCCAGCGCCTAGGCGCTCGGGAGTTGAGTTAACCCGGCGTGGATCCCGGGCAGAGCCGAGAGCCAGAGGCCGGTTGCGGCTGAGCTCCCGAGCTGCCTGTGTGTGTCGCGTACTCGTGGGTGGGTGCGCCTGGGGTGCCTGGTGACTGCGGCCGCAAAGGCCGAAGCGGCGTCTCCTCCAGGCCGAGGAGACTCGGGCCCCGGCGCGTAAAGCTTCTTGCGAGCGAGGGATCGGTGAGTCGGCTGGCCCCGCCGTTGGCCTCACGGTTCAGGTGGCCCAGGCGCCCCTCAGACCTGGAGGAGGGTCGTTGTCCCTGGAGGTCAGACCCAGAAGGTCCCTGGCTCACATTCAAAGGGCGGAGAGCCCATTTAGGCACGCCGGCGGCGGCGGTGTGCTCACAGCGCTGGGCACCGCGCACCGGGAGTTCGCCCAAAGGATGCTTCCCTCTCCCTTTGCTTCCTTTTGGTGCTCTCTCAACCTTCGTTCCCTCGCTGCCCACCCCCACCCCTCATACCCTCGTGCCGTGGCTCAAGCGCCTGTCGCCTGTCGGCACCCCTGCTCGCCAGTGCTTAGCTCTCCCTGCTCAGGCGCCACGCACTGTGTGATCCGCCCTAACATCTGTCCGTCCAACCATTGGCGCATCCATCAGTGTCAATGGGCTGCACATTGCAGCGACAGCCTGTCACGCACAACACGGGCTGTGCGGAGTGCACACTGCGACCACACTGCCTTGCCCGATGGGGCACTCAAACTGACTCGGCCGCCTTGGCACCGCCTGGATTCCTATTTCTGCTGAGTTCTTTTTAGCTACATGCACCCATTCACCCTTAATTTGGGGAATCACAACATGTGCATAGTTTTTCAGGTCGTTATGCGGATGGAACATTGGAACATCGGAAGTGGGCAAGGTCAACCTACTCCTTATATTTCACTAGGATTTATCTTCCCTTCTGCTGTAAGGCTGGGTGTAACTAAAAGAGACGGGTTCTCCAAATTCTCACCCAACACAAAGTAGACCCTGAAGCTACCTGAATGCGGGACCTTAACTTTTGTCCCTCTGCATCTAGCAAGATTTCAACAACAAAAACTTTGTATAGCCGGAGCTGACTGCTATTTCCCAGGGCCTGACCTGGAGAAATGCCGACCAATGGACTGATGGACTCTCAGTGAAAGCGAAGGGCTCTGTTTAGGAAGAAATGGCGTCTGGTAGTAGTAACTCTGAAATTCACAAGTCATTACAGAAAAAAAAAAAGGGCAGGGCCATATGTTTGAGAAACCAGAGCTTGTAGATAGTTCCTGGCTGCCGAGGCTGCAGTTGCGAGTTCTTCCTATTGTACTTCTTTGCTTCCAGCTCCTTCTGAATCTACTCAGATGGTAAACACATAAGCACAGGTGTCCCGATGAGTCTGTCTCTCCCAGAGCCCTTTCGATTCTCTAAGAACCTCAGGGGAAGGGTATTGCCGCCCCCCCCCCCGCCGCGGGCGGACCCTACTCCTCTGACATCTGAATGAAGTCTACCTGGCATTTGACCTGACTTTATTATTGTAAATATTTTCTGTCGACTGTCCCGGCGGCAAGCAACCCTTTCTACAGTTCATGTGCCGGTTAGGGGATTCCGAGGGGGAGAAGAGCCGCATTCAGGCAAGCGCTAAGGGTTGCTGGGTTCTGGGAAAGGCCAGAGAAGGGTTGCATAGGCACGCTCAGGAAAGTAACCTGTGCTGTAGGATGCCGGCTCTGCACACCGCATCCAGAGTTCCAGCTGTTTTTACACCCTACTAGAGGGCAGAAAAGCCCGAACATGGTAGAAGATATAGAATTCTGTAAAAGATATACTATGTAGAACTCATTCACTCTACTCTTCCTAGAGACGCGATTATCTTTTAGAAGCAACAATAGGCTTTTCAGTGTCTTTGCAAGTACCTAGGAACTTCTGGTCCACTTTGAATTGTGCTGGGTAGTAAATGTCTTAAGTTAAATACATCTACCTTTGGGAGATGCCGCGTTTCTGAGAATAATTTTTCTATGCCCCTAAAAATAGACGAAGGAAGGAAGGAGCTGAATGAAGAGAAACACCTAAACGCCCAGTGCCAAAGCCCATGGGGGAAACTGGGAGCTGGCTTCTCCTTCAGGAGACTCACCTTGAAATTGGGTAGTCAGATTATGACCCCTTCACATTCCCAGGACAGAGCCAGCAATCTTGCCCACCCCTGAAACTGCACCTAAGACTCAGTAGTGGTCCAGTACCTCCCAATGAATCTCCAGAAGTCTCTCAGAGAGAGTTGTTTAGGTCAAGAGTGAAACACCCGACCCAGCTTTTCCAATTTTGAGCCCTAGATTTCCATTCCTGGGATCTTTCGTTATAAGTTTCATCCACCTTGGTTAACCTGAGCCCCTAGAGGGTGGGGAATATCCATTAGAGTCATGGCTCAAAACAATGTTCTGTGGAGCAAAGGAGCCTTCCCTCAGCCCAGAATACTGTTTACAGTTATATAATGGGAAATAGTGGCTTGGCCACTGCCTGGAGGCAGCCAAATTTGAATTCTAGGTGGCCACTGAGGGTAGTTAAATGACAGCCTTCCTGGTCCTAGGAAGGCTGGAGTATGTCTCTGGTTGAGTGTCCACCAAGAAGAAAGGAATATCCTGAATGCCATCATTCCAGGACCAGAAGCTAGGGCTGGCTGGTGTTTCCCAGACAAATGTGGGGCCTAAAATCTGACCTCAGATGGAGGTACATGCTGGGTCCATGGAAGTATCATCTTGAAAGATGAGGACTCTGAGAGCCTTTGGTGATGGCATGGGACTTTAGCAACAACCCAGGGATGGGCCCTGACAAGGGGTCTCAGGACTGACTCATCTCCAGCCTGAAATGGTCAGAAGCTGTGTGGACACAAACTCACTCCCTTCCTCCCTCCCTCCCTCCTTCCTTCCCTCCCTCCTTTTTCCCTTCTCCCTCTCCCTTTCCCTCTCCCTTTCCCTCTCTCTTTCTCTCTCTCTTTCCCTCTCCCCCTCTCTCCATCTCACTTTTCTGGGTTAGACAGTGATGGGAAAGTGTCATGGGTCCCAAGACTCCTACTACTGTTCACCTCACCCTGGCACTGAGCTTCAATCCCTGCCAAAGCCTGAGGTTAGGAGGGCACCGAGTCAGGCTTTAGCCTGTTTGCTAAAGGTACTTTCTCACAGCAGAGAAAGTTTGTTTCTCTTTTTCCTGGTAGCTTTGTTTTAAGAAACCAGATGTTTTGTTTGTAAATTCTCCCCAAGAACGTTTACAGTTTGGACTTGAAATAAACCTTTGAAAATCAGGGCGGTATATTAGGTATATTAATGCCACTTTTCTCAGGCTTCTGGAGAGCTGCATCAGGTGCAAGGAAAATGAGACTAAGGGTGGGGGACAGTCGTGTAAGAAAAGGAAGAGAATGGTTTTATGCAAAACCAAGAATTATAAGCACCTTCCAAATCCAACACAGGAAGACACAGCCACTATGCAGACACACCCTCCTGGTATCGTATCTAGTTTGCAAATTTCTTATGTCTTGGGACATGAAGGAAAAGACCCAATTTTGCCTACATGGCCAATGCAAGTCTGTGGGGTTTTCAGCTGAACTCTTTGACTTGAAAGCAAAAGGGCTGGCGGGCTTCCTTCTCATGTAGCCTTGCTGCTAGTTGATCAACCCAGATTCAGGGATACAGATGGGGTGGGTAGGAAGCTAGTTGACTAGATTAGGGAGGACTTTGGTTATAAATCCCAGAGGTGTAGCTTTTCCCTCCCCCCCCCCCCCAAGAAAGCTGGTGCCTGCAGCTTTCTCTTTCCATTTGCTTCATTCCCAATTCCCCATCCTTGATTCCTGGGTTTAAAAGCACAACAAAAACTAAACCTAACAGCAGAGGGACAGAGATTATCGTGGGTGGGGTGGGGTCTGGGCGTAAACCAGGCAGCTTCGTTACTCACTGTGCCAGTCCCCAGATCCCTTCTTCCCTCCCCCAACCCTATTTCCGAATACCTCCGTTTTCTTCCGAAGTGTTTTTTCATTCGTTTGCCGAAGTTACGGAAAACTTTTTGGAGACCGAAGGTGAAAAAGAGAAAAGCGAAAGTCTTTGTATTTCGGTCCAAACAGGACAGAGCTGCTTTAAGCTCGTTTCAAGAGCACAGTTACCAAGGAAATGCCCTTTGGTCAGATCCCACCTGCGAACTTGGGTTCTGAGGGAGAATTTCCTCCAGATCCCCCTACATCACTGCATGCTCTCTCTCCAACCTCACTGAGTGAAATAGATTTATAGAAACCATTTGGACATTTTAAAAAACAAACAAAACCTATGTTCAAGATAGCTGTTGCTGACTACAGTGAGACTCACCCCTGGCCAGGAGTGGGACCCGCCCCTGGCCAGGAATGGGTAACTCTTTCCTGATGGGGATGCGGAGAAGCCCACCTGCTCCCGCGCGGTGGCGAGAGCTTGGGGATGTTAGTAACCCGATGCTGGTCTGAACCCAGCTCTTTGGCTCTTCTGCTCTTCGAATAAAAGGGGGATGAGATTCCCCAGTAGTGAAAACACCGGGCCTTTGAGGACCAAATAGAGCCCACATTCCTAACCAGATGATCTCATTAACTAGCTAGGGGATTTACCAGACCACAAGAAATCTCGTTCCCCTTTCTCTCTTCCTACATCGCTCCTCTTTTCTGTCTAACAAGATGATGTTGTGACTGCTCCCACTTCCCAAACAGGGAAGACCAAACACAGCACAGCACTGAATAGAGGCAGGTAAAGAGGGGCAAGACACTTTATTCTTTTCTCTTTTATCTGTTTTGAAACTTAGTAAATATCACTTGTATTTGGATGGTAGAGTGCCAAAGGGTGGGAAGGAGTGGGCACAAGGTCAGATTATGTAATATGCAAGTGGTATCTGGCCCCAAGGCTCTTCTACCTAGAAGATCTAAAGATCTATGCACACCCTGCACAGAAGCCCTTACTGAATTTTGTCTGCCTTCTGTCTCTTGAGTTTTCTCCTTTCTTTCCCCCTTTTTGTTTTTCTCTTCTGTTCTCTCTTTCAAAGAGTTTCTCCTTGACTGTCATAAAAATTCTCATGGCATTCATTTAGGATCTATGAGGGCTTTCTCCTCCTCCTCCTCCTCCTCCTCCTCCTCCTCCTCCTCCTCCTCCTCCTTCTCCTTCTTCTTTCCCTCTCTTCCTTCCTTCCTTCCTTCCTTTCTTTCTTTCTTTCTTTCTTTCTTTCTTTCTTTCTTTCTTTCTTTCTTTCTTTCTTTCTTTCTTTCTTTCTCCCCAAGTCAAAGCATAGAAGTCTCTACCCTGTGCACCAGTTCCGAGTTTGTGAGGTTCCTGGCTTTTGGGGTGGAGGGAGGGGGTGAGAAAAAGGTCAGACTCTGGTCGACACCTGGTATAAAATAAAAGAACATGTTAAGAAGTTTCAAAGCTGCCAATAAAACCCTTTAAGTGGCTTGTGATGCACTGCCTGGAGTTCCTGCGATGGCATTGGTAAATGACTCTAATGCCCAAAGAAAAACATTACAAATGCCGCTGTCTGCGCCACCAATCGGGCGCCGCTCTCCAGCGCGGGCGGTGGCTCCTCTCTGGCGCGGAGGGCACCCGCATTTGCATGATAAATTGACCAGACTGGCGGCAGCCAATGAAATATTCAAATGAGGCACGCAGGAGTGGGAGTGTGGTGAAGTCCCTGGGGCTCCCCCTTTGAGCAAGAGCAGAAGCTGGCCTTGCCACCTCTCCTTTAGCGCCCTCCAGAGGCGGGACAAAGCGTGGCCCTTCTGGGACAGGAGGGTGGGAGAGTTTGGGGGAAGGGAGGTAACACTCTACAGGTGCTCTTGGGCACCCGAAGGTGTTGAGGTTGGCCAGTGGATTAGGAATGTCTTAGAGCTTCTATTTCTCTTGCACTTAAATCAACAGGATTGCAGAATCTGGTGGAGACTCACTCGGGAATTTAGGCCAGGCCATAGACCCTTCCTAATAGTATATGGTTGCTGTGTTGGCTCATCTCAGACCACGACAGGCTTCCCACTACTAAAATTCTGGAACAGATAGATTTAAGCTGCCATGATGGGGAAGATTCCATACCAACAGACTGGAAAGGTAGCCCAGTTTATAGCTATGTTAGACTCTCAGGTTTCATCAGGCCTGAGATGTCTCATAGGGCATCAACTGTGGCTTTGCTTCTGGGAGTGGAGACACAGCCTCTACCTTGATGTTGGTAGGAGCCTCAGCAGGCAGAACTCAGATGGTCAGGGACATTAAGGAGAAAGCACCCAGGCTCAAGGCAGCACTGTGAGTGTGTACAAAAGAGAACTTGTAAATCACTAGTCAGCAAATGGAAACCCAGCATGGGGTATGCCAGAGGATATAAAGGGAACTAGCTTTTAAATAGGGCTACCACTGGTGGCCAGGGACTATTGGTCTTCTCAGGAATTTGGCAAGCCCATCTTCTGGTCTGGCTCCTTGCTTGGGAGACCTGACTCAGTTCACACAATGTATGGGGGGCATCTCTGCAGGGTCTTCCTACTGTGTGCCAGCCTTAACCTGAGGGGTAGTACTGTTTCTGTAGTCTGCTGTGGAATGATATAGCACTCTCTCCCCTCTCCCATTCATCCCAAGGCTTAGAGATGGGCCTAGTTGCCCTAGACAGTGCTTAATCCCCAGTTCTTTCTCCAGGTCACAAGGGTCTTTAGGAGGTGACATGAGTCCCCTCTAAGCACTTCTCCCCCAGACATGCTCAGCAGAAGTCAGTTAACTACAGCTGTCCTCCCTGGCCACTAACCAAGAAAGTCTCTCTGGGAGGGCCAGAGCCTAGCAGAGCCGGAACCCAGGCTTGCTCAATAACTGTAAGGGCACTAAGCAATAAGCTCTGCTTGCTGTATTATAGTCTGCAATTCTAGCATGCTGAAATCTAAGGTAGGAGGATTCAGAGTTTGGGGCTAACCTGGGCTGTGGGCTAACCCAAGGAAAAATATTAGTTACCAATACAAATTTGGGAGACAGTGGATTTTTATTCTGGATCTCTCAGCAGGTTTTATCTGCATCTTCAAAGTACGTAGTCCAACACGAGGTGACTAATGCACAAGCTGTTCCTGTCATTCAGGGTTTTAAGGGGTGTTGGCCAAAGAGAGGAAGTTTTGATCTTGGGCCCAGTGGGGATGCATAAGGTAAACAGCTGGTAGCAAAGCTTGGTCCAGACACAAAAAGGACATTTTCTCTTATTGCTAGTTTGTGTGCTTGGTCAGAGTTCCCACAAGGAAAGGCCTGGGAAGAGACTTGGCAAGCTGGGTCAATTTTAACTGCTTCTCAGGAAGTCCTTCCTCGGTCATTCTCAGACATCACCTCTGAGGCAGGAAAGATGAGGCTCCTCAGTGGGGCATGATCACTCCAGCACTGAAGTTTATCACACAATCCCTTCCATACATGCAAGCAGCTAAGTGGACAGGTAGGAACACAGAGGGTGGCTTTGTAGCCCAGTCTGGAGCCTCACCTCCTCTGAACCATTTACAATGAGCCGGGCACTCAGTTCCTCTTAGAAGGCATCATGCACACAGGTCTATTAGTCTTCTTCACGTATACGCATGCGCACCTATTCCTGGCAAGCGAGTGCCGGCTTTCGTATTAGTAATGGGAGGCTGGATACTTGGTCCACAGCTCACCCAGTAACAGCTCTCTCTATCCGAAACACCTGGGGCCTAAGGAGGAAAATCCCTGATCAAAACGGGAGATATCCACAAGCCTGGAGCTTTTGAGCTCAGCCTAAGATGTGAAAGAGGCGTCTAGAAGCTGCTTCTCAGGGGCTGCCCTAGGATGCAGGTATACTATTGCCTTGTTGAAGAGCTTGGTACACACTAGTCGGCCATCCCATGGTGGTGTCCCTAAAGCCAGTAGGAGAATGATAGTCACAGGGTGAGACCTCCCAGAGAGACAAAGGATACAAGCAAGAGTGAGCAAACATGGAGCAGAGCAAGGGGGAGCTGGTTTGGGGGAAGAGTGAGCGGGCATTTGCAGGGGCTGATAAGGAGGTTCCCTCAGACCTTTCTACGCACTCATTAGAGGAAGTGCTTTGCTACGATGATATTTCTATTTTCCCTGTTAGCAGCGAATGGAATTTGCACCATCCAGGTCAGAGGGAAAATAGAAGCTGGGAAAATCTGACCCTCTCATTGATTTACTCTCCTCGAGAGAGAGGAGTATGGCTCCGAGATTGCAATTAGGAGCCAGCCTGCTAAGGGGGGTCCTCTCCTGAGCTCAGGTGCGGAAGATCGTGGATTACAAGCCCTGCTCCTCCTCGGCTCTGGTGGAGGAGAAAGAGGAGGAGGCAGCTTCATTCATGGTTCTGAGCTGAAGCTAAACCTGCCGAGGCTCCCAAAGACCACCTGGTACTTTACTCTCATTTCTTGGTCAGGCCTTTGAGCAGATGGCAATTTTTTTCCAGTGTTTTTAGAAGTATTAACTTCCTTTCAAACATTCTTTAACCTTTAATGTTTTGTAACTTGATGAAAAGGTCACTTTGTTCTGAGGATGCAGCTGTTCCTTAATTATTCAACTATAGGTGAATTCTACCCAAATCCTCAACTCTTCTTCTCCTTCTTCTTCTTCTTCTTCTTCTTCTTCTTCTTCTTCTTCTTCTCTCTCTCTCTCTCTCTCTCTCTCTCTCTCTCTCTCTCTCTCTCTCT
>NW_021620800.1:1665350-1671494 GCF_004785775.1 Grammomys surdaster
TCTCTCTCTCTCTCTCTCTCTCTCTCTCTCTCTCTCTCTCTCTCTCTGGAAGGGATGGGTGGTGGTTGCTGAAAATGAACAGAGGGTCTAGTACAGGCTAGGCAGGTGCTCTACAGCTGAGCCACAGGTAAATTCTAGACAATGACATCCCTGCCTCTGATTCTCACACACACACATACACACACACACACACACAAGTCTGGAGAGATGACTCAATGGTTAAGAGCGCTGGCCACTGACTGCTCTTCCAAAGTCTTCCAAAGGACCTGGGTTTATTTCCCAGAACTCACACGGCAGCTCACACCCATCTGTAACTCCAGCTTGAGGGAATTCAGTGACTGGTCTGGTCTTCTTGGGCAGCAGGTGTTTTAATGGTACACAAGCATACATGTAGGTAAAACATCCATACGCTTCGCAATTTAAAAATTATTGCATTTGTTTATTTGGTGTGTGTGTGTGTGTGTGTGTGTGTGTGTGTGTGTGTATGCCACAGCATGCATATAGAGGTCACAGGGCAACTTGTAGGAGTTACTTACCTCCCTCTATTGTGTGAGTCTCTAGGATTGAACTCAGGTCATCAGGCTTGGCAGCAAGCACCCTTATCCCACTGAGCCACCTCAACAGTTCCCCACCGAGCCCTGAGTCTATAATGGGATCTATACATACACACAGAATACAGATCAATGTTTTCCCCTGAAATCTGTCTTTGTATGTGGGTATATGTTTATGTTTGTATTTATATGATTGTTTGCACATGTACATTCATGTACATTTCTATTTGCAGTTACTGTATATTTTGCATTTGCATACTTTTTTCTGTTGTTTTGTTTTTTTTCAGAGACAGGGTTTCTCTGTGTAGCCCTGGCTGTCCCGAAACTCACTCTGTAGCCCAGGCTGGCCTCGAACTCAGAAATCCACCTGCCTCTTTCTTCCAAGGCTGGAATTAAAGGCGTGTGCCACCACTGCCTGGCTTGCATACATTTATATCCACATAATTTTATACAGGAACTCAGGTTTACATGGACACATGAACTTGGCCAGCCTTACTACACAACTTCTTTATAGGAAAATACATACAAGAAAAAAAAAACACATACAAGATTTACTTACTTGAGTGATGAGTTTCCCTAAACATTTTATGCCCACCATTTATTATATGTGTTCCCGACTTTTAAAGAAGATTCAGATAGGGTCTCACTATGTAGGCCAAAGTGGCCTAGAGCCTGCTAGGTGTGTCCAACCTTTTGATACTGTGTAATCTACAAAGTTCATGTCTGAGAACCACATGATCCGGTTCCACAAAGCAAAGGAAAATAGATTGTAGAACAAACCCCATAATGTTTTACGTGAGTTTACATTTGTGTTGGGGCACATTCATTGCTACCCCTAGCTGTGATCTGTTTCAGGTCAGACACACCCTGTAGACTTGGAGATGCTCTCTGACCCCAAGAACATCTCTGTTCTGAGTGCTTGCTGTTCCCTGGTTCGTCTAAGCCTCTCAGCTTCCGGCAGCTGCTTCACTTTTGCCTGTCTAAGTGGATACATTCTTGCAAATGGATGAATTTGACTTATATTTAAAATAAAAAGTAAGCTAGTCCGTTCAGATGAGAACATGAAGGGATTTTTCTCTGCATGGGAATTACATGAAGCTGATGTTCAGACCCTGCAGAATGTGTTTGTTGTCCAAGAAGCAATGGGTGTGGTTCCCTGAATCTCTTCTCTGAGGTTTTAGATGAGAAATCTCTAGGCAAAGAGAAGCTCTTGAATCCTGGCACTCACCTTAAGTCTTTGTAGACTTGTATAAGAATAAATCTGCTCCAAGCTATGTACTAAATCATGAAGAGCACTCTGTAAGATTAACATTCATTAAGTGCAAGAGACAGAATTGATACTTTGCTTAAAAGCATATACCTTTAAAAGGTCTCTGGATGCATGAACGGCAAGGAATAGCAGAAACCAGGCTTGGAGAACCATGGTGGTCTCTCCTGGAAAGTATTGTCTCAGGACCCATTACCTAGAATGATTTCTTTCACATCCCTGACTGCTAGGTGTTTTTCTATGTTTCCTTTGGCTCATTGCTGGCTTCCTGTAACCGTCTGTGAGACACTTCACAAATGCAGAGGAGCAAAGAGAATTTTTTTAAAAACATTTTCCCAGCACTGGAGAAGCTGAGGCAGGAGGATTGTGGGTCCAAAAAGAGCCTGACATGCATAGTGACTATATATGTTTATACACATATACATGCACATACATAAACATGGTATAAAATAAAGAAAAAGTAGGATTATTTAGATCTTATTTAAATATGATTAAGCTAAATAAATTTAAAAAAAAAACGTTTTCAGTTCTCAGCTAGTAATCACAATACTCAAACAGGTGAGACAGGAGGATTTCAAAACTGAAGCCAGCTTGACCTACATAGTGAGACTGTGCCTCAGCACCATGGAGAAGAAGTTTTGAACAACAGTGAGTATTTGCTACAACCAACACTGAAAATCCCCACCTCCTCCTGATTCCAGTCCTCGCTTCCTGGAGGGCTCTGTGCTTCTCCTTGTTGCTGTCGACACTTAGGTGTAAGTGGAATGACACAGAATGGCTCACTTTATATTATGCCTTTTGCGCTGTCTATGAGACTCAACTGTGTGGTCATATATAGCTGGTTTGTTTTCAAATTTTCATACTATGGATACATTAAAGTTTAGTAAGTATTTTTATTTATTTCTATTTTTCTTCTTATCCAGGGGACTATGATTTTAAAAAAATTAAATAAACAAAACAAACAAACAAAACGCTAGCTAGACATCCCCGTGCTTGTAATCTCAGAATTCCGTAGTAGGATGATTTTGAGTAGCCTAGGCTGCATACTACAAAGATCTTGTCTCTGAAAATGGGTTTTATGCATGTGTGTGTGTGTGTGTGTGTGTGTGTGTGTGTGTGCAACCCTCTGTGAGAATGCACACACTCCAATGTGCATTTGCACCAGTGGGATTGCTGGGTTGCACAGTGCGCAAGTGTCTGACATAGCCACGCTAAAATGGCTGCATTTATTTCCACTCCCACAACCAGGTTTGCTGTGTCCTCTCACTCTTCATCCTTGTCAGCAAGGAGGCATTTTTAGCTGTGGTTCTTCTCCTTCTCAGTACTTCTGAATCTGGTGGTTATAGATGCCATGTCTTGATGCATACATTTCTCCCCGTGCTTTGTAATGCGCTCGGCACCACCTGTTTCTATTTTCGATCATTTGGATTCCGGAGCCTGTTCTCACATCCTCTTGTTGTCTTCTGTTGGATATAAGCTTTGTATCATTTTATATTATTTCATCTCATACTTCCAGATAACAAATATCCAACATTGAGAGGAGCAAGGCCAGGAACTATAGCACAAGAGAGAACCCTACAGGAAAGCTTCCCACTTGCTGTCTTTCTCTCTAGCCTCTGCTCAGCTAGTTTTCCACACATATATATAATTTATTACTATTATTATTATTAACGTGGGGCTTTCATACAGATCGCTCTCCTCCATCCCCTCCCAGATCTACTCCCATTTCATACCCACTTAACTTTGCATCTTTACTTCTTTTCAAACCCAGCCAGCTCCCTCAATGGTGTCTGTATTCTCTTAGCTGTGCAGTCATCCATTGGCATGGTAGACCTACCAGGGGACATACCCTTAAAGAAAGCCAACTCCTTCTCCTGGTAGTTATCGATAACCAATTGCTCCTCAGCTAATGGTGAAACTTCATGCCCGACTTTTCTGGAAAATCCTCTATTGTTCAGTTGTCTTAAGTTGTCAGAGTGTGGACCACTTCAGAGACACTTCAGTAGATTCCCCCAATTACAACCCAAGGATTCTCCAGTTTACACACACTCCAGATCTCTAAGTCGTAAGAATCCCAGGTCCTGGCTCAGTTTCATCAACAGGAATCCAGTTTTCTTAACTTCTTTTTCTTTCTCTTACCCAGTGTCTCCAACATGACCTCACTTCGTGGGTGCTTCATCTCAGAAACACAAGAGGATGTCAGATATGAAATACGACACCATGCATCTGTGCCCACATTCATGAGGAGAATGAGATAGCAATAATATGAATAATAAAGCAAACCTTTTCCGTTCTCAGCTAGTAACCCAGTATTCAAGAAGCTGGGGCAGGAGGATTACAAACTTGAACCCAGTGTGAGCTGGGGGTAAAGCCACACCCCCATACACACACACAAAATAATAAAACATTAGCATCTCAAATAATCTAAGTCCTTCCTTTGAGTTTTCAAGAACCACTTCTAAGGACTATCGGTAGCTATCACTGGAGAAGACACAGCCCCAACAGACTTACCAATCACCCCAAGAAAACCAGAATGAACACTGGATAGGGAAGAGTGAACCTTAGACAGCTCCCACACCCACCACTAGTCATTAATTTAAAAACTAATCTTTGTACTTTACATAAAGTAAAGCTTACTTTCGGCATATAGTATTCTTGGTTCTGATAAATACATAAAGTTTTTTTTACCATTGCAATCAAGAATTGTAACAGATCAGGCCTGGGCTAGATATAAGGGTGGATGTGCTGGTTTGAATAGATATAGCCCCCATAGATTTTCATGTGTTTGAAGACTTGGCCTTTTAGGAGGCGTGGCCTTGTTAGAGTAGGTGTGGCCTTCTTGGAGGAAGTGTGTTACTGGAGGCAGGCTTTGAGGTTTCCTATGCTCAAGCTCTGCCCAGTGTGGCACACAGTCTTCTTCTGCTGCCTGCAGATCAAGATTTAGAACTCTCAGCTCCTTCTTCAGCACCATGTCTGCCTGCGTGCTGCCATGCTACCCACTATGATGATAACGGACTAAACCTCTGAAACTATAAGCCAGCCCCAATTATAAGCTTTCCTTTATAAGAGTTGCCATGGTCATAGTGTCTCTTCACAGCAATAAAATTCTAAATAAGACACAGGGCATGCCTGTAATTCTAGCACTTCAGAAGGCTGAGGCAGGAGGATTAAAAATTCAAGACCAGTCTGAGCTATGTAGCAAAACTGTATCTCAAATGTCCCACTAGGCCAAAATGTCTTTGGCTCCCCTTTTATAGGCAAATTATCCACCACCCGTCCTTACCTCCTGTCCCTCAGGCCAGAATCCCCATCCACCTGAACCACTGAGAGGGAACAGAAATCATTGTCTCACAAGGTTTGTTCTAAACCATAGCATGAATAAATGAAGTTACATATTTTGTCACTTTGGGAGTCTGCTTTCTGTGTTAATACAAGGCATTTGAGACTGGCCCATGCTGAACCCATAAGCTATTTTGTATCAAGATCCACTCCTTTATGTGGATATATACCAAAGCTAGCTGACCCATTCATCAGCCAAACAGGAATCCTTGTGAGTCAAGTTGTTATAAATATGCAGGTACAGGGTCTGTGCGAGAGAACATAACCTTTCCTTTCATCTGGGTGTGATTGATGAGTCTATATGGTAAGAACATACTCAGTTCTATAAGGAACGACCAAATAAGGCTGGGGTGTAACAGCACATACCTTTAATCTCACCATTGAGGAGGCAGGAGGAGGCAGATCTCTGTGAGTTTGAGGCCAGCCAAGGCTTCATAGTGAAACATAGTCCAAAATAAAATGAACAGAAAAGAAATATGAAAGGAAGGAAAAAGGGAAGGAAGGAAAAAAGGGTTGATAGAGGTCCATCAGCTGTTAAGGGCACTTACTGTTCTTGCAGACGAGCCGTGTTTAGCCCCCAGCACCTATAGGACAGCTCACTATTATTGGAATTGAGTTCCTTCTTCTGTCCTCCATGGGTACCAGGCACATACATGGTACACATACACACATACATTCAGACAAAACACTCATGCACATAAAATAAATTCATTAAAATTGTTTTTCAAAGAAAGGAAGAAGAATATGGAACTACCAAATAGCCTTTGTTGTGCTCTTAGACCCTGGAATCCAGGGACTTTCATGTACTGCACATGTGCTGTACCACTGAGCTGTATCACCAGCCAGGCCAGATACTTTTCTTTTCTTGTTTTATAGTGTTGGGGGTTGAAACCAAACATGCAAGTCAAGGGTTCTACCAGGAAGCTATGACCTCAGTCTTCCCAAGTATATGTATATGTGTGTATATATGCATATATGCATATATGC